>NW_020174424.1:1822893-2000104 GCF_003031525.2 Neophocaena asiaeorientalis asiaeorientalis | reverse complement strand
GGATCAATCCAAGAAGAAGATATAACAATTATAAATGTTTATGCACCCAACATAGGAACACCTCAATACATAAGGCAAATGCTAACAACTATGAAAGGGAAAATTGACAGTAACACAATAATAGTAGGGGACTTTAACACCCCACTTACACCAATGGACAGATCATCCAAACAGATAATAAATAAGGAAACACGAGCTTTAAATGACACAATAGACCAGATAGACTTAACTGATATTTTTAGAACATTCCACCCAAAAGTGGAAGAATACACTTTCTTCTCAAGTGCACACGGAACATTCTCCAGGATAGATTACATCTTGGGTCACAAATCAAGCCTCGGAAAATTTAAGAAAATTGAAATTGTATCAAACATCTTCTCTGACCACAACGCTATGAGATTGGAAATCAGTTACAGGAAAAAAACTGTAAAAAACACAAACACATGGAGGCTAAACAGTGTGCTACTAAATAACCAAGAGATCACTGAAGAAATCAAAGAAGAAATAAACAAATAAATAGAAACAAATGACAATGAAAACACAACGACCCAAAACCTATGGGACGCAGCAAAAGCAGTTCTAAGGAGGAAGCTTATAGCAATTTAATCTCACCTCAAGAAACAAGAAAAATCTCAAATAAACAATCTGACCCTACACTTAAAACAACTAGAGAAAGAAGAACAAACAAAACCCAAAGTCAGTAGAAGGAAAGAAATCACAAAGATCAGAGCAGAAATAAATAGAAACGAAGAAAACAATAGCAAAGATCATTTTTTTTTTTTTTTTGCGGTACGCGGGCCTCTCACCGTTGTGGCCTCTCCCGTTGTAGAGCACGGGCTCCGGATGCACAGGCTCAGCGGCCATGGCTCACGGGCCCAGCCGCTCTGCGGCACGTGGGATCCCCCCGGACCAGGGCACAAACCCGTGTCCCCTGCATCGGCAGGCGGACTCTCAACCACTGTGCCACCAGGGAAGCCCTCTTCCACCCATTTTTAAATTGGATTGTTTGTTTTATTGATATTGAGCTCCACAGACTGGCTGAATGGACACAAAAACAAGACCCATATGTATGCTGTCTACAACAGACCGACTTCAGACCTAGGGACACATACAGACTGAAAATGAAGGGATGGAAAAAGATATTCCATGAAAATGGAAATCAAAAGAAAGCTGGAGTAGCAATATTCGTATCAGATAAAATAGACTTTAAAATAAAGACTGTTACAAGAGATAAGGAGGGACACTACATAATGATCAAGGGATCAATCCAAGAAGAAGATATAACAATTATAAATGTTTATGCACCCAACATAGGAACACCTCAATACATAAGGCAAATGCTAACAACTATGAAAGGGAAAATTGACAGTAACACAATAATAGTAGGGGACTTTAACACCCCACTTACACCAATGGACAGATCATCCAAACAGATAATAAATAAGGAAACACGAGCTTTAAATGACACAATAGACCAGATAGACTTAACTGATATTTTTAGAACATTCCACCCAAAAGTGGAAGAATACACTTTCTTCTCAAGTGCACACGGAACATTCTCCAGGATAGATTACATCTTGGGTCACAAATCAAGCCTCGGAAAATTTAAGAAAATTGAAATTGTATCAAACATCTTCTCTGACCACAACGCTATGAGATTGGAAATCAGTTACAGGAAAAAAACTGTAAAAAACACAAACACATGGAGGCTAAACAGTGTGCTACTAAATAACCAAGAGATCACTGAAGAAATCAAAGAAGAAATAAACAAATAAATAGAAACAAATGACAATGAAAACACAACGACCCAAAACCTATGGGACGCAGCAAAAGCAGTTCTAAGGAGGAAGCTTATAGCAATTTAATCTCACCTCAAGAAACAAGAAAAATCTCAAATAAACAATCTGACCCTACACTTAAAACAACTAGAGAAAGAAGAACAAACAAAACCCAAAGTCAGTAGAAGGAAAGAAATCACAAAGATCAGAGCAGAAATAAATAGAAACGAAGAAAACAATAGCAAAGATCAATAAAACTAAAAGCTGGTTCTTTGAGAAGATAAACAAAATTGATAAACCCTTAGCCAGACTCATCAAGGAAGAAAGGGAGAGGATGCACATCAATAAAATTAGAAATGAAAAAGGAGAAATCACAACTGACACCACAGAAATACAAAAGATTGTAAGATACTACTACAAACAACTATATGCCAATAAAATGGACAACCATGCAGAGATGGACAAATTCTTGGAAAGGTACAATTTTCCAAGACTGAGCCAGGAAGAATTAGAAAATATAAACAGACCTATCACAGGTAATGAAATTGAAACCATAATTAAAAATCTTCCAACAAACGAAAGTACAGGACCACATGGCTTCACAGGCGAATTCTATCAAACATTTAGAGAAGAGCTAACACTGATCCATCTCAAACTCTTCCAAAAAATTGCAGAGGGAGAAACACTTCCAAATTCATTCTATGAAGCCATGATCACCCTGATACCAAAACCAGAAAAAGACATCACAAAAAAAGAAAATTATAGACCAATATCACTGATGAACATAGATACAAAAATCCTGAACAAAATACTAGCAACCAGAATCCAACAGCACATTAAAAGGATTGTACACCGTGATCAAGTGGGGTTTATTCCAGGAATGCAAGGATTCTTCAATATACGCAAATCAATCCATGTGATACACCATATTAACAAATTGAAGAAGAAAAACCGTATGATCACCTCAACAGATGCAGAGAAAGCTTTTGACAAAATTCAACACCCATTTATGATAAAAACTCTCCAGAAAATGGGCATAGAGGGAAACTACCTCAACATAAGAAAGGCCATATATGAATTCTTTTTTTAAAAAATCCAAATGACTGATTTGTGCAACAAAGATAGGTCCCTGGAATGAAGTATAGGAAAACTGCTCCCAGTGAATTATGCTTAAGAAGTGTAATAATTCTGGTTTCTCTTTCAGGTTTTTTCAGTTGACATTAATGGTTTAGATATCCAAGAAGTTCTCAATGTTTCTGTTGAAGACCCAGAGAATCTGGCTGTGGACTGGGTAAATAATAAACTTTATGTTGTAGAGACCAATGTCAACTGCATAGATATGGTAAATTTGGATGGAAGCCAACGGATTACCATTATAAGTGAACATTTGGGACATCCTAGAGGAATTGCCGTGGACCCAACTGTTGGGTAAGTTATGTGAAAACATACTGATTCCAGCATTTTTGGAGTTTTATTTCTCCCCCTGTACACAAAACATCCATTGGCAGAACTGAAGGTTAATCCTGACTTCTTTTAGGTTCTGTACTCTAGAATCCATGTTTATTTCATATCTCTTTTCATAGAAGCTTTAAAGGAGTTGGCTAAATATAATCCAATTTGAGGATATGCAGTCCAAACACACCTACTGGTGTCCTAAAAATATGTGATATTTTGGGGGTATGAATTTTATTCTTAGTATTTGCCACATTCTCCTGGCTGAGAAATTGGATTCTGTTTTCTGACTTTAATAGTATTGTCACAACTAAACCATTATTAACATGATCACTCTAACGTAAGTTGTAAAGTTGTTTTAAAGAGGGGATAGATCTGAAACCACTAGGTGGCGTTGTGAGGGGCTCTGAATATTCTTTATGTCTCAGTGCAGAGAGAATTCCGCGAGAGGCAAAGTGATAGATAAGAAGTGATTTATTAGAATAGGATGCTTGTGAGGCTTACAAGCGGGCAGGCGAGTGTTGTGTTGCCCCGAGCACTTAGCGGGTTACATTTTTATAATCAAAGGAAGAGAGGGGAGGGGGAGAAGACCACCTTCTTTTTCATTCTTTGAGTCTTCCATCATTAACTCCTCCTATACGTTGGGCGGGGGAGTTTTTGAACCTACATGGTGTCTCCGGGACTGTCATGGCACTATGGAGAAATTATTTCAGGTCTCAGTACAATGAGGGTCTTTCACTTTGAAATATCACCTTTCCGTAAGTTATTGTTTTTGCGTGTGTGCAAAGAGAATGTCCTAGGGGTCATTAACTTGTTGACATCACTGGGCAGATTGCAGACCTTATTTTCCACTGTTGTTTTATTGTTTTGGGGCATGTCTCATGCTTCTGTTGCATGGTTTTGTTGGTAAGCAAGTTGACTTGGTTTTGTTGTTAAGCAAGCCAGCCTGGCTTTGATGCTAAGCGACTGGCTCTGCTTTATGAGTCAAGCAAGTCCACATTGTTTCAGGATTTTCCCATTACTTTCTTGAGTGATCATTAACTTACTGTGGTCTCCCAAAGCCCCCTAAAGTTCCCTCTCTATCTGCAATCCCCTAATGTGGTTTCTAAGCTAACTATTTGATTACCCTACTCTATCCCCTATCAGATCTATCCCTTTTAGTGATTTCTTGTTAGAGACTGGGGTTGAGATGTCAGTGTTAACACCTCATCACAAGTTGTTCAACTGTGAATCAGTCCAGCAAGAGTGATAATGCTTACTTTTCTCCAGGTGTAAATTAAAATTTTCCTGATCTTCACATTTGAGACGAGTTATGGGAGACTAGCTTTCTCCTAGATTTTCATAGTTGGGTCTTAGGAGCCTTGGATGAACTTGAGGCTACTTAAGTGTTGGTGAATGGTGATTTTTCATTTCTATTTCATGATTTCAGCTGTCCTTCCTTGAAAATGATGTATATGTCCTCTAGACTATGCCTTAGAATGAGGAATTAAGGAGGGAAATGGCTTGATAGTTTTTTCTTTTTTACAGCCTTTTTGCTGGCTGTAAAAAAGAGAAGTGAAGGATGGAGCCAGGGATCAGGGCAGAATATTAAGAAGTTAAGAAGGTAGATACGCTTTTTTTTGCCTGCCAGTTAGTGCATTTTAATAGTTGCTATTTGGAGTTGTTGACTCTCCTGATTGGCCCTCACAGTTTCTGATTTTTAATACTTCAAAATTTCTCTATTGTTTTAAACCCCCATGATTCTCTAATCAGCTAGAGGAAATTTCCATTGATCCAAACATACAATCTCAAAAAATATTTTCTAGGTAAACTTGTAAAATAACTGATTCTTTCATCTTTTGGTTTTCTTTTGTAGTTATTTATTTTTCTCAGACTGGCAGAGCTTTTCTGGGACCCCTAAGATAGAAAGGGCTTTCATGGATGGCTCCAACCGTAAAGACTTGGTGACAAGAAAGCTGGGATGGCCTGCTGGGATAACCCTGGATTTGGTATCAAAGCGTGTTTACTGGGTTGACTCCCGGTTTGATTACATTGAAACTGTAACTTATGATGGAATTCAAAGGTAAGAAGTATTTTTTTTATATCTTTATAAGTTTTGGGGAAATACATAAAATTTATGGAGAGAGAAACTGAAGGACTAGGATTAAAAGATTGCTTTGTTGGTTGACATAACTTGAATGACCTTTGTGTTGACATTGCACGTTGTGACCTGCTCTGAGTTTAGCTTGTGTTCCATATTAACACTCATTAAATATTACCTACAGCATTTGTTCTTTGATTTCTCTTCTCCAAGCCCTCTCTCACTCCCAGATGAAGCACATTATTTTCATTAACTTCCGAGTCCATTTATTTGTTTGGGTCCCTTATGGTTTGTTTCCAAAGATCACTTTATCTTTCTATCTTCCCTCCAGTAAATAAGTTTTATTATTATTTTTTAACATTATCTGGTGGGAATTAATTGGGTTTTATACTGCTCTTATATATATTTCAAATCTTAATGAGAAATTCTGACTTTACCTGATATACTTCAAAGACATTTAAACAATATTTGAACGCAGAGTATGGCATATCTTTTTCCTTCATCTAAGTTGGATTAGAGCTCACTATAAATTAATTAAATTGTTACCTATTTTAGATCCTCTTGGTATTTTCAAAAACTGGTTAAAACATGGTCTTTAAATTTTGGCCAAGAAAAATTACTCTAGTCAATTGGATTTTTCCAAATGATGTGATTTTATTGTTTTCTCAATGAAAAGAATATTCTAGTTTTGGTTTCTCCTTTATCTCTATTTTGTAAGGATGGTATCACAGTTTGCCACTGGATTTTATATTCTTAGAACAATCTCTGCTTGGTTAAATGAAGTGATTGGGTATTAAGGCTATGACGTATTGTCACTGAAACTGGTTCCCATAGTGAGGATAGGAATTAATTTAATGAAAAAATAATCATATAAGTCATATAAAAACAATTGAGAAATTGCCTAATTTTTTTTCACTTTCACGGTTGTTTTGGCATTAATTTTATAGTCTAAATATTTTTATGCTATGGTTAAAGTAAAACATAAAAATCAATGGAATTTCAGAAAGATTCGAATGGTTTGCTGGCTGTGGAGAAACATGGAGGAGATACTAGAACTCACGAGTACAGCTAAAATCATAAAGTCATTGCCTCTTGCTTTACCAGCAGGTGGCATTTAGATTTATGGAATTTATTATTATTATTATTATTTTTTGGCTGCTTTGTGTCTTCATTGCTGTGTGCGGGCTTTCTCTAGTTGTGGCGAGCGGGGGCTACTTCTTTGTTGTGGTTCGTGGGCTTCTCATTGCGGTGGCTTCTCTTGTTGCAGAGCACGGGCTCTAGGCTTGCGGGCTTCAGTAGTCGTGGCACACAGGCTCAGCAGTTGTGGCACATGGGCTCAGTTGCTCCGCGGCATGATCTTCCTGCACCAGGGATCAAACCCGTGTCCCCTGCATTGGCAGGCGGATTCTTAACCACTGTGCCACCAGGGAAGTCTTCTAGACTTCTGGAATTTGCTAAATGAAAGAAAAAAACCCATTAATTTTAATGTACCATGTCACTATTGAGTGTTTCAAAGTTTGCACTCACTTGCCATCTTGGGTTTCTTTGTTTTTTTCGCGTGCAGTGTGATTCCCAGGGTTAGTATCTTCAAGTCTTTTCTTAAAGCTCTATTGTGCTCTTTAGTTTTTCAGGGCTGCTGTGATTTTTCTTTGAGGTCTTTCTCCTATGCCAAAAGAAAAGAGGTTTGTTCACGTACCGTCCTCTACCTCACTTTACTTATGTGGCCTCAGTGAATTACTGTTTCTGTAGATGCAGTCATGGCAGCAGTATTGATTTCTTCCCCTTGCCTAGCACCTCTTACCTGTGTTGTCTTCCATTTTAGTGGCTCTGGGCACTCTGCCTCCACTACAAATATGCTCAGCTGACGGTTTCGTCAGACAGAGGCATACCAGTGGTAGCCCTGCTTTTTCCCCTCCCTGGAGTGACATCAGGAATGAGTCTGTGTGTTTGCTGTGGGTTGAATTCTCCAGCTCACTGTCTTGCTCCCTAATTGCTGAGAAATGGTCAGTGGTGCAGCGTGGAGTAAGTGTTGAAGTTGTCTACCAGACTTCCAGTCCCTTGTTACACTCTTTCCCCTACAAATTTCAAAATGATATTTCACATCTTAGACCTTTTATATGTGGAGCAACCTTAAAAGAATGAAGAGCAGGTGGGAAAACAGTAATTTTTCAAAAGATCTAGAACAAGCGAAGATGGAGACTGGGATTTAAGTGCCAAGGCTCTTTTCGAAGAGACAATAGGAAAATCCTTCTAGTGAGTATAGACAGAAATAACACCTGCATCTTAAAATGTATCTTGACTATATATTCTGTATTTGTAGCAAGAAAGTTTTTAGCTTTTTAAGCCTTTACGTGAACTAATTCCACCTTTTGTTTTTTTGGAACTAATTCCACCTTTAATCAAAATTGTATGGTATATATCTTTTGTAACAGGAAGACAGTAATTCATGGAGGCTCAAACATTCCTCATCCCTTTGCAATAAGCTTGTTTGAAGATCATGTGTTCTTTACCGATTGGACAAAGATGGCTGTAATGAAGGCAAACAAGTTCACGGAGACTGACCCACAACTGTACTACCGGTCTTCCCTGAGGCCTTTTGGAGTGACTGTTTACCATGCCCTCAGGCAGCCCTATGGTAGGCCCCTCAGCAGTGGAAAACCATGCTTGGTACTGGCCTTGGTAGAAAGGTTTTCTCAAGGTTCTCATGAGATTTGGGTGGCATTCTGAGATATATGATGGGTTATCTAGAGAGTTCAACCCTCTGAAATTGGCTTTGCAGATCGTTGGCATTCTGGAGAACTTGATGTATTTCAGAGTTAAAATGCCCAATCTACAAAGAACTTAGAGGTGTATTTAACAGATATTTATTGGCACCTGCAGTATACCGATCCTGTCTACAGGCTGGAGAAAGAGCAGCAAACAAACCAAACTAAAATACCCATCCTTATTCTACGGGAGGAATCTCCCAATTCAACCCTCTAATATTGCAGTCGAGGAAACTGAGGCCCAGAAGAAGAAAATGACATGCTAAGTGGTCATTTTAGGTAGTGTCAGAGCTATTTTTTCCCTTCTTCTCTGTTGTATATTTATGACACCTGTTATTTGGTTTGCATTGGGTCTGTCATAGGTCAGCTGGGTTTGGTTATCTCTCAGTCTGGTCACTTATCAAAGAAAAGAAATATTTTGATTCAGACACTGAATGTTATTTTATAGTACTTATGTTACTTACGTTATTTTACAGTAAGTTTTGTTTGTTTCAAGGTTTTAAATTGACATGACTGTTTAGACTGTGTGTACCTCTCTCTTCTGTATTTGCTCATGCATCAAAGAAAAGAAACACAATAAACTAGACTACATCGGAAGAAAGCTTAATATCAGTGAACAGTAATTCAGAGAAAGACAGATTTCACTTTAAAACTGTAATGCTAAGTGATAAGTCTGGCTAGGATGGAGAGCGACTATAAAGTAATTAGGTTGATTAAAAAAACTCAAACCAACCAACCACTAAACTGATAGATTCAGATGACTACCCTTCAATGCCGTCATCCTAGGGAACAAATACGTCATTGGAAAATATATACTGTACCTGAAAGTATATACTGTATTAGAAAATACCTATATGGAATAATCAGTTCATGAGCTACTAAATTCACATCTGCCCTTGACCAAAAATATTACCCAGTTTTATTATCTAAATTATTTCTATTATTTGCTTCAGAATTATACCTGCCTGTGTTTCTCAAAATTAATCTACCCGAGAAGGTGAAGAGACTATTTTAAAGAATAACTCAAAGGCTAAGAAGACAATTTCAAAAGCAGACATTTTTAGCTCTGACAGCCTTGTGTACAGTGAACTTCCTGATGTCACTGCTTTGAGAGTGGTTTTTGGAAGTATAAACTGGTTTGTGTTTCAGACATGTAGGGTTTGGGAATGAGATCTGGATTTGAATTCTAGTTTAGCTATTTAACCACTGAATAATCTTGAGCAAGTTGTCTCACCTTTTGGAACTTTGGTTTCCTTTTCTGTAAAATTGCGATAATATTTACCTCTTAGAGGCATTGATTGTTAAGTTGTCCTACAAAATAAGCATCCAGTGAGTTATAGTTATTTACTCTATTTTTTGAATGGTAAAAAATAATACTAAGGTTATTTGGGGGGCAGTTATATTTTAGTCACTGAGGCTAGCAGACAGAGTCTGTTACAGTTATAGGGGGGAAAGATCCCCCAAGGATATCCAGTTGCAGGAATCTTGTCTTTTTTTTTTTTTGCGACCATCAGTTTAAGAGTAGATTCGAGAGCAACGATGACATTGGGAGCAGCTAAATGTGGATGTATTCAGTAGCAACCAGTAATGATTTCTCCAAGGAGTTTCAAACCCATTTCACCCACAGGTCTCAAAATGGCTTCGCATGTCTTGGATAAATATGCCTTTCTAATTGAGATTTAACCATGTGCATTTTTCCCCTCCAGCTAGCAATCCATGTGCAGATAACAATGGGGGCTGTCAACACATCTGTGTCCTCAGCCACAGAACATTTAATGGTGGTTTGGGCTACCGTTGCAAGTGCAGGCTCGGCTATATTCCGGATATGGATGACTACCACTGCGTTGGTAAGAAATCACTTTTGGACTGTCTTTCTGACGGTCAGCACAGGGGTATGTGCTGCTCTTGCACTGGGCCAGCTCCCTGTAGCACTTCTTCACAGGAAATAAGCTTTTGGTAGCCCACGGGCATCTTCCTTGGTAGGCACCTTTCCCTTTGTACAAAGAGCTGTGTTTGAAGATGTAAATTTCTGTCCTTTGGGACACATCTAGGGTTTCCTTGGGCTCCCCTTTCCCTTTATTTCCTTCCTGAAATCTCTGTCTCTTTTTAATTTTTTTTAACATCTTTATTGGAGTATAACTGCTTTACAATGATGTGTTGGTTTCTGCTTTATAACAAAGTAAATCAGCTATACATATACATATATCCCCATATCTCCTCCCTCTGGCGTCTCCCTCCCTCCCACCCTCCCTATCCCACCCCTCTAGGTGGTCAAAAAGCACCGAGCTGATCTCCCTGTGCTATGTGGCTGCTTCCCGCTAGCTATCTCTTTTACATTTGGTAGTGTATATATGTCCATGCCACTCTCTCACTTTGTCACAGCTTACCCTTCCCCCTCCCTGTATCCCCAAGTCCATTCTCTAGTAGGTCTGCGTCTTTATTCCCGTCCTGCCCCTAGGTTCTTCATGACCGTTATATATTTTTTTTTTAGATTCCATATATATGTGTTAGCATACGGTATTTGTTTTTCTCTTTCTGACTTACTTCACTCTGTATGACAGATTCTAGGTCCATCCACCTCAGTACGAATAACTGAATTTCGTTTCTTTTTATGGCTGAGTAGTATTCCATTGTATGTATGTGCCACATCTTCTTTATCCATTCATCTATCGATGGACACTTAGGTTGCTTCCATGTCCTGGCTATTGTAAATAGAGCTGCAATGAACATTGTGGTACATGACTCTTTCTGAATTATGGTTTTCTCAGGGTATATGCCCAGTAGTGGGATTGCTGGGTCGTATGGTAGTTCTCTTTTTAGTTTCTTAAGGAACCTCCATACTGTTCTCCATAGTGGCTGTATCAATTTACATTCCCACAAACAGTGCAGGAGGGTGGTGTCTTTTCTCCACTGTATATTCTTGCCTCCTTTATCAAAGATAAGGTGACCATATGTGCATGGGTTTATCTCTGGGCTTTCTATCCTGTTGCACTGATCTATATTTCTGTTTCTGTGCTAGTACTATACCGTCTTTTTTAAAATTAGTTAATTTATTTTTTATTTTTGGCTGTGTTGTGTCTTCATTGCTGCACGCGGGCTTTTCTCTGGATGCAGCGAGCAGGGATTCAGAAGGTTGTGTATTCCTAAGAATTTGTCCATTTCTTCCAGGTTGTCCATTTTATTGGCATATAGTTGCTTGTAGTAATGTCTCATGATCCTTTGGATCTCTGTAGTGTCAGTTGTTACTTCTCCTTTTTCATTTCTTATTCTATTCATTTGAGTATTCTCCCTTTTTTTCTTGATGAGTCTGGCTAATGCTTTATCAATTTTGTTTATCTTTTCAAAGAACCAGCTCTGTCTCTTTTTCAAACTATGCTCTTGAAATTCTGTAGGATTTAATTTTGAGTTCTTTTCTCTACCATGTAGATGTTAGTCTTAACTCTAATGGGGAGCACTTTCCATCACTTTTATTGACCTCTCTTAGTTCACCAATTTTGCCTAAGTCAAGTAATCACATCTTGATCTCACCTGGCTTTACTGCTGTATTCCAAACTAAACTCCTAAGTGTTGGGTGGCTCATTTCTTCATCTAGTGTTTACTCCTCAATTCAGATTTTCTCTTTATTTCTGCCTCTATGCTCTGGGTTTCATTCTTACCCTAAATGCTTCCTGTCCTCCTCTTTGGTCACCTGCACATCTACTCACAATTAAAATAGGCTACTGCCTTGGCTTCAGCTGATGATGAAATGCACTCCTACAATATTTGTTTCTCTTATGTTCCCTTTGACAACTCTCCTTTTTAATGCCTGTGGCAAATTCTTACTCCCTAGATGGTGCTGCTTCTTTCTGGCTTAGTATGTAAATTCTCTTATTTTAACTCAAACAAATTTGTTCACTTTGTAGGTAACCCTAGATTCAGATAAAAATCACCCTCGTTTAAAAAACCATATGTTTCTTTTTGATTTCCTGGGGCACTGTCACTGTCTCCTTCTTTGATCTTATACATCATTCCTTCTTCCTGTTTCCTCCATTCCTCCACTCCCCTTCTTCTTTCCTTCCTTTATTTCTTTCTAAAGAACTTACCTGGTGGCTGTCAAACTTCTTTTTTGCTGGTCTTAATATCCCCCAAACTGCAATAGGATTTTTGATATAGATCTCTATACAAAAGTTAATGTAACTGGAGAATTTTGATGGGATTATTATGCAGTTAATACCAATTTAGAAATTAAGCATATGGACACCATGTTTTTTTTTTTAACATCTTTATTGGAGTATAATTGCTTTACATTGTTGTGTTAGTTGCTGTTGTATAACAAAGTGAATCAGCTATACGTATATATATATCCCCATATCCCTTCCCTCTTGCGTCTGCCTCCCACCCTCCCTATCCCACCCCTCTAGGTGGTCACAAAGCACCGAGCTGATCTCCCTGTGCTATGTGGCTGCTTCCCACTAGCTATCTATTTTACGTTAGGTAGTGTATATATGTCAATGACACTCTTTCACTTCATTTGTTAGCTGCATGAGCTGCTTGTATATTTTGGATATTAATCCTTTGTCAGTTGATTCATTTGCAAATATCTTTTCCTATTCTGAGGGTTGTCTTTTCATCTTGTTTATGGTTTCCTTTGCTGTGCAAAAGCTTTTAAGTTTCATTAGGTCCCATTTGTTTTTGTTTTTATTTCCATTTCTCTAGGAGGTGGGTCAGAAAGGATCTTGCTGGGACACCATGTTTTATATAAATAAATGTTAAGGATAAATTTCTCAGGGAAAAGTAAGATTGTAATACTTCAATTCAAGATTGTTTTGCCTTCACTGTATTTTCTTCTTCCCTTCTTTCCATTATTTCCAACTACGTTTTCTACAGATTTATTTTTTTATGTTTATTTCAGAATTATAACATGTACTTTATGGGTGTGTAAGTAATTTCTCTGGAATTGGGAGAACAGAAGAACTATGCTGTGGCTGACTATGTGTGTCCCTCTTTCTACAGCTGCTGAGCGATTTCTGTTCTTTTCATCTGACGTGGCTGTTCGTGGCATCCCGCTCACCCTCTCTCACCAGGCAGATGTCATCCTTCCAGTGACAGGAGGTGCTTCCGTCTTTGTTGGGATTGATTTTGATGCCCAGGAGAAGGCTATCTTTTTTTCAGATACAACAAAAGACATGATTTGTAAACAAAAGATCGATGGCACAGGTGAGAAGGGGTTTAAAGGGTTTTTTTTTGCATATTTTGTCTGTCTTCAATAATAATACTAATAATTTTTTCACTAAAACTTTGCATTGACTTCTTAAGTAGGGTCTTTTACTAAGCTTGCTAAATACTTTTAGATTGGGAAAAGAAATCTCTTGCTTTTCTTTTGAATTAAGTTTAAGTGAACACTTCCTTTATTTTCAAAATAAGTTACAAATGAGAGTGCATTTTAAAACAAATATTGTTGTAATTGGACAATTAAGAATATCAATATTGACAAATATTAACCTATGGACACTCCATAATAGCAATGTCAAATGTATGAAAGCTGTTAATGGGTTAATTAACTAGAGGCTGTTCCCTATATTCAAGCAGCCAGACTGAGCCAATGGAATGACCTCCCTATAGGAATGCTGCACTACGTAAATGCTGGGCTTGGAATAATAATATTTATTTTTAAAAGACATGAATTATATGTAAATATGGATTTATTGTCAGTTTTCAGTTGATTGGAATTCCGTTAAAATCTTCATAATCCTCACAGAAAGATAAATTATAGTCAGTCATACCTTACCAGTTGGGTACTTTATTGGATGTTGGCCTGATCCAGTACTTTGATTTTAGAATCCACTAATGGGTCGAAACCTGAAGTTTGAAAAACAAATCAGTAGCCAGTATAACATAGCAACTAAGAGGGGCCAGCTCAGGAGCTAAACTGCCTAGTTTTGAATCCTGGCTCCTCACATTTCCTAGTTATGTAATCTTGGGGAAGTTACTTTCTTTGTACCTCAGTTTCCTAAATCTGTGAAGTAGGAATAATAATAATAATAATAATAATAATAATAGAGGTACTGCATAGCTCATAAAGTTGTTGAGAAAATTTTAGGCTAATACATGTAAAACACCTAGAATAATGCCTGGAAAATAGTAAATATTCAGTAAATGTTAGCCGTTATTGTAGCTGTTCTCAATGAAAAAACTCTATTGCTCTGCCCCACCCTGCCCCCAACTCAGACCTGCTCGCTAGAGGTAATTCCTTACCATTCTTTTACCTGTTTGTTCTATTATTTGTCTCCGTGTTTCTAAATATTTTGCTTATACTGTTACTGAGTCCAAGTTTGTACTGCTCACTGCATGACAGGCCAGTAAATCTAGAGATGAGGTGTTGGGGCAGGGAATAGCGACTTTATTCAGAAAGCCAGCAGACTGAGAAGATGGTGGATTAGCGTCCCAAAGAACCATCTTACCCGAGTTAGAATTCAGGCCTCTTTTATACTAAGAGGGGAGAGGGTGTGGTTGGTTGTTGCAAACTTCTTGGTGCTGGAATCCTTTGTTCTTGCAGCTGTCCATGTACATCTGGTCACTGTGTTCTTATAAACCTCTAACAAGACAAATGTTATTCTCTGTTCTGCAACTTTTTATCTCTATATGAATGGAAAAGTCTTACACCTTTAAAGATCAGAGCCTTGAGAATGGGCTTTCCTGTGTATTTCAGGCCATAGGCAACGTTCCTTTACAAAAGGTGCACAGCCAGCATGACTAAGCACAGGCAACAGAGCACAAAGGTTAGAGCTAAAGGAATAGATTCAATATGGAGTCAGGTTTGTTCTTCTCTGTTGCAGTACTACTTCTTGATTTGCATATTAGACATTTATTTTCATTGTTATAGATAGGGATTTAGCCCTTACATTCCCCTCTACCAACTTCCCTCTCCCCCGTTCTCCCTAAAAGGCTAGATTGTAATTTCTGTTTGCTGCTAAGTCAAGTAGTATTCCATGATGACATTTCTTGAACAAATTTTGATTTTTTTTTTCCCTGCAGTTAACAATTGCTCCATCTTCATTTGCTTAGTTTTCTATGTAGCTATTATATTTTCCCCCAGTGCTCCGACAGATCTATCAAATGCTTGTCTGTGTATCTATCAAATGTGAACAATCTATACTTTTCTCCCCCTCTGCTGTTCAGTTGGATCTGGTACACAACTCTTGTCTTCCGATTTCCCTTGACCACTTTCCTGTGCTGGTTTTCCTGTTTCTGGCAAGCCACTTGTTTCTCTTTCCAGACTGATTTCCTTATTTTGCTGAAACACATTATATATATAGTAGCTTCTTAAGAAGAATGAGTTGGTGGTACATATTTCAACTCTGAAGGTGTTTTTACTTTGCCCTCCAACTTGATCATTTGACTAGGTGTAGGATGAAAGTAATTTTACCTCAGAAATTTGAAGACATTGTTGCACTCTCTTCTAGTAGCCAGTGTTGAGAGTCCTATGCCATCCAGAGTAGCATTTCAGTGTGTACGACCTTTTTTGGGGGGAGGTTTTTGTTCCTTTCTGGAAACTTTTAGAATCTTTTGGTTATCCCATTCATCTTGAGATTTCTCTCCTATTCTGGGAATTTTCTTGCCTCTGCTTTTTCTATTCGAGAATGTTAGATTAATCATCTATTTTTTTCTTATCTTTTCTTTCCTGGTTTTCATCTCTATCATTTTGTTCTACTTTCTGTGAGACTTTTTGGCATTTTACTTTTAGCCTTTCTATTGAATATTTAATTTCTCTTATATTTTCAATGTTGAAGATCCCCTTCTTGCTCTCTGATTATTCCTTTTTTAAAAATAAAGCCTGTTCTTGCTTCAAAAGTTCAATCTTTTCTTATTCTATGAAGATATTAATTACATTAAAAAATTAATTTTCCTCTTTCCATCTTCTTTGGGTTCCTTTTTCCTTTTGGTTTGTTTCAACTTTCTCCTTCATGAAGGAAGCTTTCTTCAAATTTCTCTGAGCCTTGTTTGATATTAAGAGCAAAGCTATGAAACGCTGATCAGAAGGCTGTTGGTATGAATGGGCCCCATCAGCTGGTGATAAGGCAGCCTTTTTGTTGGGAAGCTTCCAAATGACAGTATCAGAAAATCCTCTCTGGAGATAGTCAGTTTCTCCTTAGTAGCTGCTTCCATTCTCCCTATTGGGGTGAGAGGAGTAAGAGGGGGAAGCTAGTATCTGTTTGGGGAGCAGTACGGAGGACAGGGAGCTGAGGCCCATTCAGTTCAGTGTTCACATATATAACCCTCCTGTGCTCAGTTCTGTGCCGATCCCAGCCCTCCATTGTGCAATGTGTCCTCAGCCCACAGCCTCTGTGCTTGAGGTCCCCCAGAGAAGAAAATCTCTGGTCTGTTAGAGGAGGTAGACGGAGAGGAGTGTCATACACGCTCAGGGTCTGAGAGGAACCTCTGGGTCCAGTCGCTTCCGATGCCAACTTTTAACTAGGCCCCTTAGCGTCCCGCCCCTACCTTTTTCAGAGCTGGTGCTTCTGCGTGCAGACACGCTGTGGCTCTGTGTGTGTGGGTGTTGGCGCTCCCCCCTGCCGGCACATCTCTCCTTTCGCTTAGTGAGTTACGTTGGAGAAGTCTTTTTCTCTTCCAAACTCTGTGGAAATCTTTCATCTGCTGTTCTTTCACTGTCATTATTAAAAGGAGTTTGGAAGGAAGAGGAGTTAAACACAGTGGTCAATCTGTTATTTTGAACCAGAATGCATCTTTCCTGAGGACTAGAATTAGGTCTGCTGAGCTACACACAGGCTAAGTCTCCTGTAGATGCCTCCACAGGTCAGCTTCCTTCTGCTTTGGCAACTGCAATTCTCATCATGGGTTTTTTTGTTTTGTTTTGTTTTGTTTTTTTAACATCAATTTCAAGTCCACATGATGAGCAAATTGCCTTTTAAAAGTTTCTTATAGTTAGTGGTTAAACTGCTTGTGCTCCCGTGAGGGATGTATTCTTGTACATTGCCCTGTTTTTCCTAGTGAGCAGGTTAAGTGTCAATGAGTTTATATGCAAAAACTGAATTGTCAGAAATCAAATTGAAGTCAAGATGGGCTGAATGAAGCCCTCAGGGAACTTGCTCCATCAATGATCCCTTCTTTTCTCCAACTTCTCTTGTTCTGCTGACTTTTCCCCATCAGATATGCTCAAGTCTCTCCCATACTAAAAAAACTTCAACCCACCCTTCACTCCACGTTCCTCTCTAGTTGCAGCCCTCTCTCCTCAAGTTCATGAACAAGCACCTTAAAAGTTTGGTCTACGCTTTCCTGGCCCTACTTTCACATTTCTCACCTCTTCACACTATGTCACTTGAAACCCCTTATCTTGGTCACCTCCAGTCCCTTTGTTATAAACTTTATCCTTATCTTTGGCGCCTTAGTCATCTTCTTTAAAATGCTTTTTTCCCCCTTGACAACACACTCCGTGAATTTCCTTCTATTTCTTGACCATTCTTTCTAGTGTTCCTTACACGTCTTTTCTTCTTTGCCTGTCCTATACACAACTGTGATCTCTAGTGTTCAACATTGGTCCTCTTTTTATTTTTTTAATTTATTTTTATTTTTTAATTTGTGTATTTATTTTTGGCTGCGTTGGGTCTTCGTTGCTGCGCGCGGGCCTTCTCTAGTTGTGGGGAGTGGGGGCTACTCTTCGTTGTGGTGCACGGGCTTCTCATTGTGGTGGCTTGTCTTTGTTGTGGAGCACGGGCTCTAGGCACGCGGGCTTCAGTAGTTGTGGCTCATGGGCTCTAGAGTGCAGGCTCAGTAGTTGTGGCACACGGGCTTAGCTGCTCTGCGGCATGTGGGATCTTCCTGGACCAGGGCTCGAACCCGTGTCCCCTGCATTGGCAGGCAGATCCTTAACCGCTGCGCCACCAGTGAAGTCCGGTCTTCTTTTCTTATTCTGCATTTTCTTCTGCATAATTTTGCGCCTTCCGTATCTTTCGTTACCATCTATGTAGAAGTTATAAATCAGTGTGAGGAGACTTATAATAGGCCATTTCCTGAATGTTTTTCCTCCTCACCTGGAGAATGAGGGGAAAGGTCAGGTAAGGCTTCTTACAGGAGGTGATGAAAATCTCCATCCAAACTCTCTCTCTGGGGTTGAGACCCACAGAGCCAACTGCCTTTTGTATGTCTCACCTGGATATCCCACAAACCACCTCCAAACCAATATGTCTTAATGTCTACCATTATTCCACTTCTCCAGACCCCTGCCTTAGGGGAAGAGCACCACCTCTCCCCCTGACCACCAAATCTGGTAATCACCCAAACTTCTTCCTTTCTTTCAGCCTCTACCATTAACTTATTAACCTCCAGCCACGCTTTGGAGCGTGTGGAATCCTGTCTGTCTCCCTCCCACTTCCACGTCTTTGCTTTCCTGCAGCCTTCCATTCACCACTTCCTTTGGGAAACCTCTCCACACCTGCACTTTGCCTCGGTTTCCATACCATCCTGTGCATACCTCCATCACAGCACCTGTTACTCTTCTATTGTTTTCCCTCTTGGCCTAATTGCCTCCCCCCGCCTCTCCCACTTCATTATCTTGAAGATACCTTGAAGACAGTGTCCACATTTCTTTCAAAATGCTTCACTTTTCTATGACTCAGTTTCCTTATGTGCAAAATAGGGATAATAATAATTCCTACTGTGGAGCTGTTGTGAGGATGGATGAATTCATGTAAAGTACTTGGGCCAGTTCTAGGCTCATAGTAAGTGCTCGGTATAAGCTATTATTATTAATACTATTAGCAATATCATGTTTCCTCAATGTCTACTATGGTGTCTAGCACACAGAGGACTTTCTTTTTACAATTTGCTGAATAAATGAATGGAAAAAGCACCAGGATTGTTTTTCTTCCTTCAAAAGAAAGAGATGTGATTGTTTACTCTGATTCACTTTTTTTTTTAAAGAATATTTTGTTCTGATAGTTTCAGGTGTACAGCAAAGTGATTCAGTTATACATTTTCCTATTTAGGTTGTTGCATTTAGGTTGAGCAGAGTTTCCTGTGATTCACATTTTCTTTAGTAAAAAAAGAAAAAGGAGGGGGAAAAGTCATAAAAAATTCACAAAGAAGAAAGTGGTCTTTTTTCTCCTTGTACCCAGTTCTGATTTCCTTTCTGGTTGCTGGTCTTTTCCAAACTTGGCAACTTTGTGGCTATGAAAGACTGTTGATGAGAAAGTTGGGCGGGAATACCTCATAGATACCCCCAGTCGTACCTGGCGGTGTCAGCTTATCAGCGCTGTCTGTGGGTGGTGGTTGTGAGTATGTGAACTCAGGTATCTCTTCTTCAGATGTTCTGTACTGAGAAATTTTTTCTGGAAGGTTGAACAAGGGAGTAAATCTAGGCCATACCACTCCTGATTCTATTTATCAGAGTAATATCTATTCTTTGAGATCCAAACTTTTGGAGATGGATAGATTCTAGGTTTATTTCATGTGTTGCTTTGCAGTTTACCGTTGCTTTATTTTTTAAAAGAATTCCACATTACTGAAATATTCTCTAGTTCTCACACAAAGTTTAAATATGCAGTGGTAGGAAAATGTATGTCATGTAAAATATGCTTACTTTAAACCATGTCCGTGTTTTAATTTACAGGAAGAGAAGTTATCACAGCTAACAGAGTGCCAAGTGTTGAAAGTTTGAGTTTTGACTGGATTTCAAAGAATCTTTATTGGACAGATGCTTCTTATAGGAGTGTCAGTGTCATAAGGCTAGCTGATAAATCGAGGCGCACAATAGTCCAGAATTTAAATAACCCACGATCAATCGTAGTTCATCCTATTGCTGGGTAAGTGTGTTCATGTTTTCCTAAGAGCTTGAAACTTATGTCTTGTACAGTCATTGCAAAGTGATGCCATAGGTATTTGGCAAATTCAGTAAATACAAGATTGAACCATGTAAATTGAAATCACCTTAGATTGTGTCCTTTTAGCATATGCTGAAGTGATCACTTTATCTCCTTCCAAAAACTTTCTCCTAAGCTTTGGCTTTTCAGTCCTCACTGGAGTGTGGTTTTTTTTTCACAGTCGCAGAGGACCAAACAATGAGACACAGATTCTGTGGAGAAGGAATGAATATGCAGCAGAATTATCAGGAAAGGCTCAAATTCTTTCCCTGCTTTAATGTATTGATATAAAGCTTACCAAAACTTGCTTAATCATTCAGTAGTTTTCAGAATAAAAAGTCTTTCAGGCCACAGACAAAGTTTCATGTTTAACCATTGCATTATTGGTGGAGTCAGACAAGAAGAGACAGAGCATTTCACGCCATGCCTTTTTGTTCTTACCTTTCTTATTTAAATATGCTTGATAGCTAACATAAAGTCTGAGACAGGCAGTTGTGTTTCAATAGAGTAGTTAAAAAAAAAAGATGACTGGTAATTCACTAAAGCCTGATTGAGGGTACATAGCAAACACTTTACATAATACATAATCTCATCTAATCCAAAAGCTGGTTTGTGAGTGAGGTATATACAAGACCTGTTTTGGAGATAAAGAATCTGAGGGGCTTCCCTGGTGGCGCATGGGCTTCCCTGGTGGCGCAGTGGTTGAGAATCCGCCTGCTAATGCAGGGGACACGGGTTCGAGCTCTGGTCTGGGAGGATCCCACATGCCGCGGAGCGACTGGGCCCGTGAGCCACAACTGCTGAGCCTGCGCGTCTGGAGCCATGCTCCGCAACGAGAGGCCGCGACAGTGAGAGGTCCGCGCACGGCGATGAAGAGTGGCCCTCGCTTGCTGCAACTGGAGAAAGCCCTCACACAGCAACGAAGACCCAGCACAGCCAAAAATAAATAAATAAATTTATAAAATAAAAAAAAAGAATCTGAGGCTCAGAGAGATAAAGTAACTTGCTCAAGGACCCACAGCTATTAAGCAATAGTTAGTATTCAAATTCCAGGCCTGTCTGACTGCAAAGCCTGTGTGTCTAACATATTTTAAAACTGATGATGTTATTGATAAGAAATTTTATTGCCCAATAGACAGTTAAACAGTTGATTTTCTAGTGAATTTATCTTAAGCTAAATCTTTGGCATTGGGTTTTGAAAAGGCGTTAAATTCCTTTCCTGATGTATCCTTCATATATTTATTTTTATAAATGTATTTATTTTTATTTTTGGCTGTGTTGGGTCTTTGTTGCTGCACGTGGGCTTTCTCTAGTTGTGGCAAGAGGGGGCTGCTCTTTGTTGCAGTGCACGGTCTCCTCATTGCGTTGCTTGTCTTGTTGCAGATCACGGGCTGTAAGCGCGCGGGCTTCAGTAGTTGTGCCATGCGGGCTCAGTAGTTGTGGCACAGACTCAGTAGTTGTGGCACACAGGCTTAGTTGCTCCGCGGCATGTGGGATCTTCCCGGACCAAGGCTCGAACCCGTGTCCCCTGCATTGGCAGGCGGATTCTTAACCACTGTGCCACCAGGGAAGTCCCTGTCCTTAATTTAAAACAATGTGAAGTCACGTTTCAGAAAGTTACCTTTTGGAAAGACTAATTTTAGTTTTTAAGGCTCATATGAAAGAGAAAAGGTTTTTTCCCTACACTTATCTTTTTGCCACTCCTCGGGATAAAAAAAGACCTCTTGGGTAAGATCGTTTAAGAGTTACGTTTATTTGGATGCATTTTTCATCAGGGATGAAATGCTTACCTGCAAATTTAATTCCTTGTGGAAGATGACTAAAGAGTGATCTAGTGGATCCTAGATGTTTAATCCAGAAAGAAAGTGAGAGATTAAAATCCGTTTTCTTGCTCATAGTTTATTTCAAGAGCATGAAGTATTTAAAATGTAACCTGAACTGTGTCTTTTTAAAGAATCTACTTGGTGACAATAGTTTTAGGTCCTGAAGTCTAGCACAGCGGTTCTCTGCTTTGGATGCCCATTTTAATACCATTTGTATTTTCGATATATTTTTCTATATAAACCCAATAGCGTACAGAAAATGAAATTAATTTGCAGCAAGTCTCTGGAGAATCTATGTTTGTGCTAAATCTCTCTAAGTCATGCAGTTTGTCCCAATGTTAACATCTTTGATTTATTACCTCCTTTTCTAGGTATATATTCTTCACTGATTGGTACCGTCCCGCTAAAATTCTGAGAGCATGGAGTGATGGATCTAACCTTTTGCCTATAGTAAACACTACTCTTGGGTGGCCCAACGGATTGGCCATTGATTGGAGGTAAGTAGGAATCATCCCAGATTGCTGAGTTCCCACTTACTATGGAAGACATATACATAGTTGGCCAGCTTCTGCTGGGATGAAAACATATGTAGTAATGAATATTCTGAGGAAATTGCTAAAGGAAGCAGAATAGGGCAAGACCTAAACCCCACTAGAAGTAGAACAGGGATTTGATGAAGTACAGGTCATGTGCAGTTTTTACAGGGGGCATCTTGAGGATAGGAAATTGTGTCAACAAACGTGTATTTGCCTATATACACCGTGGGAGGATTTTTGGAATATGAGATTTAAATTTTAAGAAATTAATCTGTCAAGGAGTATAGGAAAAGGTAACAGGGTAGATAAGCTTACAGACCTCAAATGCAAAAGCAGTTTATAGGAGAGAAAAAAGGAAGAAACATGTTTAACCTTTTAAACATCAGTTACTATGAATATTTTTCCTAACTTGTGGATTTAATAAGGAGAAAAGTAAAATTCCTAGCTTGAAGATAATAACATTTCAAGTTTTCTAAGACAATTGGAAATCACTTCATAAAAATTGTTTTGCCTTTCTGGAGAGCATGAAACTATTAAACTTTGCTTAATAAATGTGTCAACTGAACGTGCTGTTTTTGAATGCCCTTAGTATAAAGTGTGCTTTGCTAGTTTCTGGATAACCAATAACCAAGTATTTTATTATTTTAGCTCTTCACGATTGTACTGGGTGGATGCCTTTTTTGATAAAATTGAGCACAGTACCTTTGATGGGTTAGATAGAAAAATCCTGGCCAGTATACAGCAGATAACACATCCGTTTGGACTTGCCGTCTTTGAAGGTACGTTTTGAAGCAAAAGAAGTGTGTCTTATTTATACCATACAAGTTGTATAAAACTCATCCTCATTTGGCAATCTCACAATTCCAGAAAAGCTGGTCACTTTTTTAATTGAAATGGTGCTTTTATGTATAAATAAAACATTTGGTTAGTTGACTGAATATTTAACTTTTATTTTTTGTTTGAGAAAATAAATAAATAAATAAATAAATTTTTAAAAAAAGGCTTCTAAGAGGTAGGGTCTCTCTCAGAGATCCATACCATCAACTCCTATTGTTTTTATTCCCTGGTTATATTACACTCCTCTCTAGAGCTCTTCCCTTTCTCTCCAAATCATAGAATTTTCACCTCTACTGGTGCAGGAAAAATTTGTATCAGGAAGTATTCTTGCAACTCTGTTGTTTTATATGGGGTCCTTAGCTTCAGAAGCTCAAAAGTCAATAAATAAATGTTTTATTTAAGAAAAAAAAGGAATATATATATTGCTTCTAAAGAATCATTTCTAGACACAAACAAGTCATGGAAGATGATTACAGAAACATATTACAGATATTTATGGACGAAGCTTCCCACATTTGGAAGAAGCATTACAAACATATTGCATTTTCCCAAGTGATTTGTAAGTGAACTGTGGCGAGTATACTAATCACCGTGTTCCTTCTTAGACTACGTGTATTTTACTGACTGGAGACTGCGTGGTATTGTTCGAGTCAGGAAAACAGATGGTGGACAACTGGTGGTCCTCCGAAGTGGCGTTGGTGTTGTAATGCGTGTGAAGGTATATGATACCAGAATCCAGACCGGTGAGTGATGGTGCTAGCTTCTTTCATAGGGATGTGTTTAATATGGTGGCTCCTTTTCTCTTTAAGTACCTTATTATTTAATATAACTCCTGATAGTTTTATCTTCCTGTCACTCAGATAGTTTTAAAGTGTAAGATTTAGAATTTCTGTTCGACTCGGCTAACTTTAAAACTGTGTTTGAGAAAAACATGTTTCAGCACTTTCCTGTATTTAAATTGAATGTGCTATTTGGCACGTTGATTTCCAAGAGGAATCAAGTTTTTAATGTTGGGTCTGGCAACCAAACCTGTGATCAACCTAAAGGAAATGTGCTTGACTCACTTATCTAGGGGCATTGCTTTTTCAGGGTCTAACGCCTGTAACCGACCCACCAATCCGAACGGTGACTGCAGCCACTTCTGCTTCCCAGTGCCAAATCTCCAGCGGGTGTGTGGTTGCCCCTATGGAATGAGTCTGACTTCCGATCGTTTGACGTGCGTGGAAGACCCATCCCGTGAGCCACCGTTGGAGCAGTGTGGTGCCTTTTCCTTCCCCTGTAACAATGGCAGATGTGTGCCCATTCACTACCGCTGTGATGGAATTGATGACTGTCATGATAACAGTGATGAGGTTCAATGTGGCACATTTAGTAAGTAGCTATACACTAGCAATACTTCCTAGGATGAATAGAACGGAGAGAGGGGGCTTAAAAAAAAAAGGCTTGGGGTTATCGCTGTAGGAAAGAATGTTCCTTTCGGTTTGTTAATATGTACCCCAAAGGCTTTTAGGAAGCTAGGCGATGAATATCATTCATAGATAATGTTGCAGATGATTTCTAGCATTGATTTGGGCTATCTTCAACAAAATTTCTTTCTGACATTGGCTGTTTGGATCAATGCAGAGTCATTGCATCTTGGCATACTCCTCAAAAAGTCAACAAAACAAACTGGATCTAATCTTTAGTATTGGAGAGAATAATATCACAGAATAGGTGCTTGCAATAATAGCTTTTGAAAATCTCATGTGCTATAATATTCCTTTTTCCTCCTGTTGGTGTAAAATGAATTATGGGTGAAATGGTGGTTTTAACCTTTACATTCTTCTTTTGATGGTAATCCCATTTATAATAAATGCTATTGCAGAAGACAAAATGATAGAGGACAGTTGAAATCTCAGAAATTTCTATCAAGGAAACATTAATAGAAAGAAAAGTGACATTTGAAAATGAAAATGCTCATTTGTACATTTTTGAAATTTCTAAAGTTTTATTTTGTGTATATCTTTTTGTTTTTAAAAGTGCAGATTTTACGTGAATGTTTTATCAATTTCCAATGACCCATGTGATCAGAGGAAGCATAGCTTAGAAGTAAAGGACGGGCCTTAGAGTCACACCAACTAGAGCTTTGGTCCTGGGCAGATTCCTAAGCACTCAATTTCCTCATCTATAAGATGCAGATAATTATATGTACCTGACAGTATTCTTGTGAGGATTAAGAGAGAAAAAAAAATGTAAACACTTAGAAAAGTGCCTGGCATATCATAGTTGCTGAATAAACTTGCCCATTTTGTATAACGCTCCCATTGAAAAAGGAGAAGAAATGGGCCTTTCTTTACAAGGTAAGATCTCATTTAAAAGGCGGTAAAAACAGATGTCTTTATGACCAGTTCGTTTCTGTTGTAGATACTTCCTGTGCACCTTCAGCGTTTGCGTGTGGCCACGGAGGACAGTGCATTCCTTCATACTGGCGCTGTGACAAACAAAATGACTGTGTGGATGGCAGTGATGAGCAGAACTGCCCCACCCGAGCACCCACTTCCTGTCGTGCAGACTTCTTCACCTGTGATAATAACTTGTGTATCCCAAAGAGCTGGGTCTGTGACACAGATAATGATTGCGGGGATGGATCTGATGAAAAGTCATGCGGTAAGTTTTGAACTGATTTCTCTTGGTTGGTCAGCCTAGTGAATAGATTTGAACAGTCAGTAGGCCTTGTGCACTTTCCTTGAAGGCTTACATAATTTTCGTTGTATCTTAGCTACTTCTCTTCATCTGTCAATCCCTGTATTAATAGACTATAGGAGCAGAGACATGGGAAGTCTTCCTAAATATTTTCTATGCAAGCAAAACAAGGACTGTCTCTGATGTCTAACACCCAGATAGAAACTGGAAAATAAAATCCCTCAACTAACTATTCAGATATTTAAAACAATTTTTCTTTCTAAATCATATAAACACATCCAGACATTTGGCTGTTGGTTTTCCTGTTCATTTATTCAGGCAAAAAGGCAACAGAATAAAGAGGCACAGGACATTTAAATTTCATTAATCTTACCCACCTGCTTTTCATCTTGCGAGTTCTGATTTCCTCTAGGTTGTCGTTTGTTTTCACATCAGCAGTCATAGTTTAAGGTGGAGCAAAGTTCCCTGGACTAAATTCCTGTCTTGGTTGCATGATTAGGCAATTCGCTTTTTCTCAGGACTAGATGAGCTTTAAGATCCCCTCCAGCTTTCACATTCTGTGAGACTATATTTACTATGACTTCACGTTTCGGGTAGGGGGAGGCAGCGCATCTGACTCTAAGGCTCTGTCTCTTCAGCCAGCTAGGACCCTGGTTTTGAGGATCGTTCTGCTTAGATTTTGGATTAAATCCAGTTATCACGGTCTGTCTCTACACTGTTGCTACTGGGCATTGTGGTCACGCGGACCATGTTGCCTTGCTGGGCTCCATTGCTTAGCTTTGGTGCAGAGTTTGGACTTCACAGCATTCGGGAGGTGTAGGCCAGTCCAAGGCCATGATGCTTACTTTCTAAGTGTGGTCTGTTTTTCAAGGTGTAATCACAGTTTCTGACTCTGCCCTGTAATATTTTTGTTGCTCTTTCCAAAAAGTGTCCTAGCTGGGCTCTGGATGGGCTGACTTTGGCAATCTGGCTGACTTGAAGGAATTTTGACCACACATACAACTGAGATAACTTACGTATTTCCTTAACGTTTTACAGTTTGGCTCTGGTACACACTGAACAAGAAATAAACTGTTACTTGGTTTTGTTTTTGGATGACATTAGATCATACAGAGACATGCTCACCTAGTCAGTTTCATTGCCCCCATCATCGATGTATTGACCTGTCTTTTGTCTGTGACGGGACCAGCGACTGTGCTGATGGCTCTGACGAGAGTGCTTGTAGTAAGTACATTGTTTCATTTTTAAATTTTTAAATTAATTAATTAATCAATCCATTGAAGTCTAGTTGATTTACAGTATTATATGTTTCAGGTGTATAACATACTGAGTCACAACTTTTAAAGGTTAACTCCATTTATAATTATAAAATATTGGCTATATTCCTTTGTTCTATAATATATTCCTGTAGCTTATCCCTATCTTGCCCTGCCCCCTTCCTTCTGCCGATTGTTAACCACTAGTGTGTTCTCTATATCTGTGAGTCTGTTTCTTTTTGGTTACTTTCACTAGTTTGTTTTATTTTTTAGATTCCACATGTAAGTGATATTATACTGTATTTGTCTTTCTCTGACTTATTTCATTAAACATAGTACCCTCCATGTCCATCTATGTTGTTGCAAGTGGCAAAATTTCATTCTTTTTTATGACTGAGTAGTACTCCATTGTGTATATATGCCACATCTTTTTTATCCATTCATCTGTTGATGGGCACTTAGGTTGCTTACATATCTTGGCTATTGTAAATAATGCTTTATTTTTATTCATGATGTTTAGAAAAATCTCAATGTTTAGTTGTTTTCTCCTTGGCTTAATTTCTAATACTTTTCTCTCTCATTTTCAGTAATTAATTGCACTGCTTCTCAATTCAAATGTGTCAGTAATGGTAATTGTATTAGCAACACATATCGCTGTGATGGTGTTTTTGACTGCAATGACCACTCTGATGAGACAGATTGTCGTAAGTACCATATACCTAGCATGTTTCAGGTGAAGGGGTCATTTCATGTTTACCAGTATTGATATTACCACATATTTTCTCTTAGACAAACTAGAGAGAAGGCAGCCTGAGTTACAAAGCATTGTCAAAGAAACACAGTATTGAACATAGAATAAAATCGACTTGACATTACCAAACAGCAACTTATAATTTGTGAATCGAGGGGTTGTAAATGGGCACTTTCAAATTGTCTCTTGAGTAGGTTAAATATTTCTCAGATATTTTTGTTCTCACTATTAATTTTTCCTAGGGCATACCAAATTAGTGGGTTTCACATTTTTGAGGTTTACTATTTATAAAGATATTTTAATGGTTTCTTTTAAATCTCAATAGGGAGGTGAAATCAAGCAAATCATTTGTTTAGTATCTGCTAACATGTTACATAAGGTCTTTGTCCTGAGACTCTGGTAAGAGAAATTACCGGAAGTAAGAAACAAAGCAAGGTAGATAGTTACAGGGGCCTTATAGAAACGATACAGATAAAATTCTATGAAGGTTCAGAGAAAAGAAATGTTTTCAGAGGATTCAGGGAGGACTTCATGGACTATAAATCTGTTGGACCTATAATCTCCACAAGCTGTAGACCTATAATGGACAGGATTTGTTATTCCCCACATTTTATATTAAATGAGGTGAGGTGGTCGTTTGTTTGAATAATGGTATTTTGGACCACAAATAGTAGGCTTCTATCAATTCTCCTCCCTAATCAGAAAAGAAGTGTTTAAATCTATGGATCAAAAAGAAAAGTTAAATGCTTGCTTACTGTATAGGTGTGTACAATACCCAGAAATTCTTAATCACTGAATTTCCTGTCTCACATTGAAAACGTGGAATTCTTCTGTGGTGATCTGAGGTTAAAGTGCCATTGCCCCTGATTTGCTATTGCCTTAAAAAGTTCCTAGGAGGGAGTTTGGGTTTACTCCTGTGAAATAGGCAAGCAATTCTTACTTATCTCGTAAGGACTGCTTGGTGAATAGTGGAAAGTTTGCAAAGAATTGAGGATTTACAGTCATCTTTTGTTTACTTAATGTGTGCTGGTTTCATCTGATATAATTCACTTGAGGGAAAATGATAACATCCAAATATATGACATTAAACCCATGAATTCCAATTCACCGTAGCTATTTAAGCTCTATTTAAATGCTCTGGTGATTCTTTATCATTTAATCCATAATTAGAAACACAGGAAATAGAATTTTCTTTTGACGCAGGGACTTATCTTCTATCCAAGAGTTGTACATCCTTTGTTGTCAGATCCACTAATCTGACGCATAAAGATCTCTACGTGCCACAATGTCAGAGAAGACTTGTGTCATTTTAGATTTTAATATTACATTTGTCATAGTCATTATTATAAACCTGCCATTGATCCAAAATCATTTTCTCTGAGTCTAGGAATTATATAAAAGGGATTATGGATTGCATTCACAAGCCCATTTTCCCCATTTCGTTCTCTCAGCAACCAGGCCTCCTGGTATGTGCCACCAAGATGAATTTCAGTGCCAAGCAGATGGTATCTGCATTCCGAAGATCTGGGAGTGTGATGGCCACCCAGACTGCCTCCATGGATCTGATGAGCACAATGGCTGTGTCCCCAAAACCTGCCCTTCATCTCATTTCCTGTGTGACAATGGAAACTGCATCTACAGAGAGTGGCTCTGTGATGGGGATAATGACTGCAGGGATATGAGCGATGAGAAGGACTGCCCTACGCAGGCCTTTCAATGTCCCAGTTGGCAATGGCAATGCCCCAGTTATAGCATCTGTGTGAATCTGAGTGCAGTATGTGATGGCAACCCTGACTGCCCCAGTGGGACAGATGAGTCCCCACTTTGCAGTAAGTTTCCTGACCACACTTTACTGCCATAAATTCATCCTGAGCAGTAGCCGGCTGTGTATCACCATTGTCACAGTCACCATGTAGCTTTTGAGGAAGGGATCTCAGTTCCTCTCTGAATTTAGATCTGTGTAGATCCGGATAGCCACCATGGAATTCAAATAAATCATCACTGGATAATATTTCTCATTAAATCCTTTGCACCTGGTTCTGTGTTTTTGCTTCATTAGATCGTCAAATTAAATTTGGTTCTGTTGGTAATGCGCTCATAAGTTTTTCTAACTTTAATATTTTCTGATTTCAATCAGAACTTGCCACAAAACAAATGAAGTCTGGGGATTTGTGTTTGCTATGATTAAAATCCTGTGATTGGCATGTAATCCTAATTACTGTCCTTTCTTTATTTCTTCTTTAATCAATGCTCACTCTCAGATGATACCCAGCCAGGTATGATTGCAAAGTATTTTAGATTCTTATGATTTTAAACACATTGCGTTTGTGCTGAAAATGTCCTAATCATTTTGACTTACTTCCCCTTCTAGTGCATGTTTCATATCATGACTCTTATAAATAAGAGTACACATGGAAATAGAGGGCATTTGCATCCTCAGGTAGATGAACTATCTTTGGGTGCTTCAGGCATTGCCGTTTTAGCCCTGAAAGTAAGGATGATGGCATATCAGTGCACCTGTGCCCTGTAGTCTTCCAATTGCCTTTCTCCTTTATAGACCTTCCAGCTCTGCTCTTCAGTGTCAAAGTCTTATCTTCCATTTCTGTGTAGGTAGAAGAATGACAGGAAGCAAATGGCAAGTAATTTAGGTCTCTTTGCATGCTTTACCAATGATAGTTGTGTTTCTTGATGTCCACCATATTTCCCCAAGTTTCTCTCATTGCACTAAATGGAGTTATAATAGAAGGCTGTAGTGAAGAAAGTGGTCCAAGTCCAGTGGATGTGAAAGATGGTAAATTCTCAGGTAAATCGGAGCACTGAACAGCCTGTGGACCTCATCCAGGTGGATTCTGCCCATAGCTCTTACCTGGGTATTGTGTTGAAGGTGACCTGAGACTGTATGACACATAATACAACTGAGTGAACCAAAGAAGCAAAGATTCCTGACTTTTCCACTCTGTGATTCTTTTTCTTTATTCTAGACCAGGAGAGCTGCTCAGATTCCAATGGTGGTTGTACTCACCAGTGTATTCAAGGGCCCTATGGGGCTCAGTGCCAGTGTCCACTGGGATACCTGCTTGCCAATGACTCTAAGACCTGTGAAGACATAGATGAATGTCGTATTCCAGGCTTTTGTAGCCAGCACTGTTACAATATGAGAGGTTCTTTTCGGTGCTGGTGTGATCCGGAATACAGGTTAGACGCTGACCAGAGGACCTGCAAAGCTACAGGTAATGAAAGTGAACTAACTCCAGCCAGTTTACCAAGCACACTCCAGAGCTTAAGATTAAATGTCACGTTTAACAAATTTCACCATCTTTATATAATGCTTAATGAATTCAATTCAACCAGTATTAATTCAGTTTCTACTACGTGAAAGTATTTGTACTATGTGTTAGGGTATTGCTTTGGCTGCTTTAAAAGTGACCAGATAGTGACCACCTAGAGGGGTGGGATAGGGAGGGTGGGAGGGAGACACAAGAGGGCGGGGATATGGAGATGAGAGATATGTATATGTATAGCTGATTCACTTTGTTATACAGCAGAAACTAACACAACATTGTAAAGCAATTATACTCCAATAAAGATGTTAAAAAAATAAATAAATAAAAGTGACCAGATAGTGACCACCTAGAGGGGTGGGATAGGGAGGGTGGGAGGGAGACACAAGAGGGCGGGGATATGGAGATGAGAGATATGTATATGTATAGCTGATTCACTTTGTTATACAGCAGAAACTAACACAACATTGTAAAGCAATTATACTCCAATAAAGATGTTAAAAAAATAAATAAATAAAAGTGACCAGATAAAGAATGCTAAAACAAAGTAGGCAGTTTCTTTCTTTTTCGGGCAGGAGTCTGGAGGGTAGACGGTTCAGGGGGTAAAAGCTGGTGTGGCTTCCATCTTGGGATCCATTGCTTTTGCTCCAGTCTTTGCCTGCTCCCAGAAAGTAGGAAAGGGGCGAGTAGCTTCCTTTTAAGGATGGCACCTAGAATTTGACACATCGTTTGTGTTCACATTTTATTGTTCAAAACTTAGTCATGTGGTCACTCCAAACTGAAATGGGGAAATGTCTCTAGCATGTAGGCCCTGTGCTGTGCTAAAAAGTGGCATAATTTATTACTAGAAAGGAAGAAGAGGAGAGGGACATGGGGATGATTAGAAGTCTCTGCCACAGCTGAATGCAAAGTACAAAATAAGCAAGTACAAAAGTAACTATAGTAACAGGAAGAATGCAAGTAGAGTTCACTCCAGGTTGATATTTCGATAAACACTAAAGTGTAATTCAAGGAAGAAAGATATTTCGAAAAAGCTTACTTTCAACGCTCATGAAAACCAGCTAACTGTTAAGGTAACATCATTCTTATAGGAATTTTTGTTTGTTTTTCCCATTACTCTAGTGTGGAATGACGTCTTCTTTCTGTTACCAAAGGTATTACATCAAATATTGAGTGTTTTTTCTCCCAGAATCGTTGACACTTGTATTTTCTTCTTGGACAGCATCTGAAAGTCTGCTGTTACTTGTGGCGAGTCAGAACCAGCTTGTTGCTGACAACATCTCCAGGCAGGAGCACTCTATCCACGCCCTTGTCCAGGATGGTTCTCACATTGTGGCTGTTGATTTTGATTCAGTCAGTGGTCATATCTTTTGGTCGGATGGAACTCAGGGTAAAATCTGGAGTGCGTTTCAAAATGGAACAGATAGAAAACTAGTAAGTACATGTCTACTGGCCTTTGACCTGACTAGTTCCCCTGTCTTGGGTCTATTTGCTGTTGTTACTCACCAGTGAGAGAAGGCCCTACCTCATCTTAGGTGGTTCTCATGTTTTCCTCTGGGCCACATCACACCCAAGGGACCCCGATGTTCCTAACTCCTACTTGATGGGATCTGAAGGGAGATGCATGGCTCTGAATTGCAGGTCATATGATGCAGAGACCTCACAGCATCTTGGAGGTCCCTTCTGCAAATTTTTTCCCTAGTGGATGAGAGATAAGGGAAACACAGGGGAAGTTGCTTTTCTTTCTTTTATCTTTTAAAAATGTTTTGAAAATTTTATCCTTTTCTTTGCCATTATGGTTTATTACAGGATACTGAATATAGTTCCCCATGCTATACAGTAGGACCTTGCTGTTGAGGTTGCTTTTCTTAGCTTTAATTCAGTTATGTTTCTTGATCAATCTCCTGGAGTTTCAGTTTCTTGATCCTTGATGGTTATGTTTCCTCCGCCCCTTAGAAATTTATTTTGTAATTGTTGGCACTCAATCAATAAAGGTATTACTTTTGCCATGTGAACACTGTAAAGTTTCATAGGGTTGCCAGCTTAGCAAACGGATACAGCTTTTGTTTAACTGAAAAAATTCTGAAACCAAAATGAAACTACATACTAAGCCAACAATAGAGTATTCAGTTCTACACAATCTTGTATATTTTTCCAGAAAACCCTACTGTTTCTACATGGGAAGACAAAGTTTTCTAATCTTCATAAGCTATCATAGGACAAATTAGATGCCTTATTCTCAATTTTCATATAATTTCCATGTTTGCATTCATTTATTCCCTTTAGAATTCACTCGTTATTCACTTTTGTCTTTAGACGCTTGACAGTGGCATCACCATGACTGAAAGTATTGCAGTAGATTGGGTAGGACGCAATCTTTACTGGACAGACTTTTCTCTGCAAACAATCGAAGTCTCTAAACTGGATGGGAGTCACAGGACTGTGCTGCTTAGTGAAAACATAACAAATCCAAGGGGACTAGTGTTAGATCCCAGAACTACGTAAGACTTCTTCTTTTTTTTTTTTAAGTGATGTTGCCTTAACATTGTATTGAGGGAAAAATAACATGACATGCTGTGGCTAATATTCATATCACAAAATTTACACATTGATTTATTAGCTTGGCAATATATGATTAAGTCTAATGAATGCATGCAGTAATATTCCATAGACGGGCCATGGTACTTGTTCTGCCACGTGTACCTCATGGTTATGCAACAAAACAGCCAGATTTTCCTGCTTCCGTTTCATATTGTTTACTAGAACTTCCTTTTATGTCACGTAAGGAAGTTTTTGCCTGCTGGCCCTAAAGGGAAGAAGAAGAAATTCTCCCATGTGCTTAGAAAACTTTGAAGGCTTCTTTCTTTGAATTTCCTTAGATTCTCTTAGATTCTTTTCTGCAGGAAGATGAGTTAGGCAAATTATGTTCAATGCAATGCAGACTTCCCAGATATTGTAAAGTAAATTTCACACCCGTGAAATTTATGATAAATCTCTGATGATGAATAAATTGACTTATCTTAAAAACGACAGGGTAGATAAACTGGGACAGATGAACTTTGCTAGATCAACTATTTGTGGATTGTACAGAAACATGAATCGGCCTTGAAACGTTTCAGTGTCACAGTATACTGCATGTTTTCTGAACATTATAAAAACACCCAGATGGCTTGTGATTGCATTATGATTACAGTTTTACTTTGTGACTCTCAGAGGAAAGAGTAAGCTCTGTGCATATATTCTGACCTGGAGATGAGTTATTTTAAGCAGAGCTTAAACATGATATTCTGTCACTTAAAATGACAGTTATTTTCCATTTTGAAATATGTCCCATCCAATCGGTAACTAGTTTCTTTTCACAGTGCCTGTGTGATGTTCTGGTCTGACTGGGGCCATCACCCTCGCATTGAGCGAGCTAGCATGGATGGCAGTCTGCGCGCCGTCATTATCCAGGAGAAGGTTTTCTGGCCCAATGGCTTAGCTATTGACTACCCCAACAGGCTGCTGTACTTCGTGGATGGCTATCTTGATTACATAGACTATTGTGAATATGATGGAAGCAATCGGCGGCAGGTGATAGCCAGTGATTTGGTAAGTTGGTAGTGAGGAAAGGAAACTAAGACAATAATGGTTTAGTAGGAAGCAGATAGAGTAACAAGAAAGCTAAGAAATTCACTGTTGTGTCGTAGACGTTACAAGGTCCATCGAGGAAATATCGACAGGAGGAAGGGTCAACCTATCTTTTATTACTGACAGAAAATCAATATTCTAGTTCATGGCCAGATTGTGCCACATCCAGGAAGGATTAATAGCTCGTGTGACTTAGTTGATCTGTGGATGCTAATCCGTTGCTTCTCTAAGTCCATGTAAATAATGTTTTAATTATATGTAGATTCCCTCCATGAAATCATAACCTGTTATGTATTTTTATTCAGGAAATTCTGGTGAATTTATTGTCACAAGTTAAATGAGAAAATATGTATTTTACCAAAAAGCTGTTACTGACTTCTATTTAAGATTGTGATTGTTTATAGTTCTGTGGCTTGAAGAGGCCCCGGGAGATCTCTCCTGTAACTAGACAGGTGATCTACATAAGTCACCCTACTTTCTGCACTTCAGTTTTGCTTTTGTTTATAAGATGGATGCCCAGTGTAATTACCAGAGTAAAAATGAAGGCTAAGTGACACAGGTACATGAAAGTATTTTGGTTGGTAAGTGGGATATAGGTCAAGAAGTATATATTTTTTCTGTCTCTTGACCAATGATTTCACTATGTCTTTATTAAGTTAAATGCTAAAGGAAACCATCTTCTTGGGGAGGTATCCTTTTCTACTTTGTTCATCTTCATTGTTATTTCTAGTTCTCATTGTTCTCTTCTGCTTCACAGACTCTGCGGCATCCCTACTCTCTAAGTCTCTTTGAAGATTCCGTGTACTGGAGTGACCGTGCTACTCATGAGATTATGAAAGCCAACAAGTGGCATGGGGGGAACCAATCAGTAGTACTGTCTCTTCATCAGCCCCTTGGAATTGTTGTGGTTCATCCTGCAAAACAACCAGTTTGTAAGTGATAAGAGATATCCTGCATGGTATAGCTTGGAAAACATTGATCTGGGGAATGTAAAATGTATAACGTCGCAGACCCATTTGTTTGGACAATACATTTCCATGACCTCTGTTGACCATGGAAAAGTCAAATCTCGTATGTCTTTACATACTCAAGTCTCCCTGGTCTTTTCTCCCACTTTCTTTTGCCACACTGGACTTCACTGGACTTCATTTTGGTACAGAAGCACAGGAGGCTACTTACCATCTCTGAACGTCTGCACACCAGGCTACTTACCATCTCTGAATGTCTGCACTGGCTCTTCCTTTTGCCCTGGGACGCCCCTCGTCCAGATGTCTGCCTGAGTTGCTGCTTCACGTTATTTAGAATTCTCTTAGGTGCTCCTTGGTGGGCCTCGACCATCCTATCGAAAATGGCACCGCCTCTCATAATTCTTTTGCTCTTTACTCTCACGTTCTAAAGTCACACAACTTATGAGTTTAGTTTTATCTCCCTTTGTTAGACTACCTGCCTCATGTTTACAGTATTCCCAGTGCTTAGAGTGGTGTTTGATACATAGTGAAGGCTTGCTAGTTCTTGAGTGAACAAATGGATTACTGCATCTAACAGGGTGCATGTAATAAGAATATATAGGACCTAGAGAACATACTATGAGCACAGGATGCGCACAGGATCCCTCTACTTCAAGGAGCAGAAACACACAAAGATGTCATCAATAGAAAAATAAAAGATTATTATCTAACCAAAACGTGGACAGCAGTGGGTAAATGTCAAGGTCACATAGGGAACACACAACTTGGTTTCATTTAATGTGAAAAGATCTCTTTGGGGTCAGCCAAGGAGACACATCTTATGTAGCATCAAATTTCTATTACTGAGCTCTGGATTACTCAGCGGCTGTTTGTTCTGTTTATAGACTGGATTGATCTGTGACCTTGGGAAAGTCACTCCTCCCTCTTATGCCTCTTATGAATTCTATGTTGAAAGAATGATGTTGGGGAAGGGTAAAGTAGTTTAGGGCAAATACCAAACCAGCCAAAGTAACTTAATGTATTGTGTCTCCAAATATTGGGGGCTTCTGGAAGGACAATTTATTAATTGAGATATAATTGACACATAACATTGTATTAGTGTTAGGTGTACAACATAATGATTTGACATACGTATGTATTGTGAAATGATCACTATGATAAGTTCAGTGAACATCTATTACCACACATTTTTTTTTCTGTGCTGAAAACTTTTAAGATCGACTCTTTACTATAGTCATCATGCTGTACATTACATCCCCAAGACTTATTTACCTCGTAACTGGAAGTCTGTACCTTTTGACCACCTTCACACGTTTTGCCGCCCCGCATTCTCTGCTTCTGACAAGCACCAGTCTGTTCTCTCAGTTCATTTTTTTTTTTAATTTAGATTTAAAATTTAGATTATTAAAAGTGATATCATATAGTATCTGTCTTTCTCTGTCTGACTTATTTCACTTAGCATAATACCCTCCAGGTCCATCCGTGTGTTGCAAATGGAGGATTTCCTTTTCTGCGGGCCGAATAATATTCGATTATATGTGTATATATACATACCATGTCTTTATCCATTCATCCCGTGCACTTTAAAGTGGGCGGTTTTCCATTCACCAGTGTTTTCTTCTCTTCTCTTTGTATTACAGCCACAAACCCATGCGTCCATGCCCAATGCAGCCATCTATGCTTGCTTTCCTCAGAGAGGCTTTACTCCTGTGCTTGTCCTTCAGGGTGGCGTCTCTCTCGTGATTCTGTGACTTGCGTGAGAGGTACAGTATGTCCTTTAAGTATGCCCTGAAGGTGGAGCTTGCCACAGTTTGTACAAAGCTGTGTGAGCTCTAAACCACTTGGTGATGGAGTGTGTGCTGTGTTCCCTCTGATCAGCAGGTATCTGTAGAGTGTGTGCTATATGGGGTGTTAACTGAGCACCATATACAGAAACTGTATTCCAATTGACCATATGCAGAAACTGTATTACAACTGAGTTGTAATTGTAATGTAGTTTCTGTACATGCAGCTACTATTATGTGTGCATGTAATTCAACAATCTTTAACCTCACATTTTCTCTTACCTGGTTATAGTCAGGCAAGGTAGGATAATGGGAAGTTCCAGATTCTGCATTTAGAAGTAAAAGTCCTTGATATTTGTGGATAGCTTCATTTTTTAGGTTCCTGATCTCATCTTTATTCTCATAACCAATAGTCAATAATGAGTGTTATAGTCTGGGTCTTCTGATTCCAGTTTCAGTACCTTTACTATTACTGTATGGTACTTTAAAAATGAAAGTTTTCTCTGTATGAAATATTTAAAGATTATTTGAATAATTTATTCTTCATCTCATTCTAGATATCTTACTGGGTTGATTGGAGAGTATGTGGAGAGTTATACTAAGTACTTTAGGGAGCAAGAAAGGAAGGACAAGATGTAGTCAGTCCACAAAGGAGATTTCTAAGAAATCATTTGCCTTTGCTTAAAAATCTAAAGAGGTAGTCTAAACTCAAGTTTCTTTCATTACTCGGTGAAGAGGAGTAAATGTGTTTTGATACTGATAAAAAATGGCTATAGACCAGTTAAAATGAAATGGTTAATGGGAAAAAATTGCTAAATTAAGAGAAAAATAGAGTCAGTCTAGAGGGAAATTTAGTTTTCAAATGGAAAGTATATTCCTGAATCCAGGAAATTTATGGAGTTTACAGGTTATGAGGATGTAAGCTTACTGAAAATCAAATTCCATCGACATGTGATATTTTGCAATGATACTTTTGTGATGAAAGATTTTAATTATTGGTAATGCCTACAAAGGGATTGGCATTTGCCCTTTTTCTTCAGAGCTTTATTATAAACCTAATCCTTGTTGACACTGTTTAATTTAGTGTGTCCTCAGAGTCTTTCAGCAGAAGATTAAACTGGGCTATAGACATTCTGCATACAAAGCATTCTTTCACCACACAAAGATTGTTGAACTGTGCATTGGGGATTGGTGTAATCTGTATTACTATCTGATGGTGATTGATAAGTGTAAACTCTAAATAGTACCTTTTGTTGTTTCACAAATAATTCCACTAGTGGTTTTCCCATGGACTGACTTTACTGAGGTGGAACCTTTTCAATAGTTTCCAACCGGCTTCTGAGCACCAGCTGGGTAACTGAGTGCTAATGTATGTGAACTAAAAAAAATGTTGCATTTTTTTTTTCCAGCAGGAAGCTTAGAAGACTGTTAACATTCATAGATGAAAACGTTTTACTTGATTTAAATGTCCGATTGCCTCTAAAATTTTGTCTGCAAAGTGTCTAAAATATCTTTGGAAGTGCTTATGTGATCAGATCAAGCGAAAAAACAGAGATGGTTTAATATTGGCTATGTAAAATCATGCATTAAAAAAATCTGGAGGACAAGATACACAAGTGCCAATAATGCTTACAGTTGGGAAGGGGGATTATGGGATATTTCTATTTTTTCCTAATTTTATGCCATAAAATTTTAAAGGGAGAGCTTTCTCTGTATGAAATCGTTTTTTATTGTTTAGCAAATATGTTCCCCACAATGCCAAAGAAACCTCCAAAACTCAAACCGGAACATCTTCCCAGCACCCCCTAAAATTAACAACTGCAAATCCAGGGCTGTTCAAGGTCATACTTTGGGAGGAGCTAGGCTTGGGAGTCATAAATGTCACCTCTTAATGACAACATAAATTTCCCATTCCTGACTGTTGTTTTTCACTTCTTTGCTCTGCTAACACTAATCTTAATAGGATCATGACATGAAAGATAGAAAATGAAGAAATGTTCTGTCATTTCAAGAGACTAAGGCCTCCTGAACTCCTTTCCAGCCAACCCTAGGTGCGGCTGTGCCTACTCTTTCATTGTCATGGTCCGTATACTTTGTCTGGCCCTCCCGACTCTTTAAGTTCCTTGGGAATAAATCCTCTACCTGATTCCTTGATGTATGCTTTTTGCCCGTGGCACACAGTGGCACTCAGTAAATGTTGAGTGAATGACAAACCCTCCAATGTCCCTTTTTGCTTCTTCTCCATTCCTGTTTTTCACCTGCTCATTCCTTTATAGATGTGTATAGTCATAAAATCACTCCTGTTTTCTTTCCCATGGAGCACTTTTCATGCACCTTCCTATGCCACCTGCTGACTCAGTGGTCACTTCTGCCAGTGCCGCATTAAATGATACCCCATCTCTGCTCTGTGGCCCACAAATGTTCACTGGCTGTAAACCCTTTCAAACACACCTGCAGTGATCTGATGATGGAGGTCCTGAGACCCATCCCCAGGGAAGAGTAATGGCTGAAGGAGTAGTGCTGGGTGCTCTCAAGGGAAGAGCTTGTTAGAGGAATCAGGAAGGTCCATGTTTGATGGATGAGAAATGCAGTTTTTCAGGCCTTAAACAGTGCTTTGGTTGAAATTCTTCCAATTAAGCAAAAGAAAAATTACCCATTAAAAAGAACAGAATCAGGTTTTGAGTAAGTAATAGTTCCCCTGTGAAACTGGGAAGTATTTCTTGTTTCTCTGAACCAATGAACATTTATAACATATAATTAATACATCATTAAATATCATCTCAGCATATTCAGGGTACATCTTAAACTCATAATGTGTAATTTCTGCAGTTAAATCAAATGAATTGAGTGGTGATCTGATATTCGATAAGTAGTACCCGGCCTGCACTTTTTGCAGAGGAGTGATTAAGAACATAGGTTTTGGAGAGTTCAAGCAACCTGGGTTAGATATGTGACCTGGGTTAGATATGCTAATTTCTTTGTGCCTCATTTGAAATTTGGGGGAGGGAGATAACTATCTAACAAGCAGGGTTATGAGGCTTCAGGAAGAGAAATTAAATGAAGTAGTACTTATTTGCTGCATGCTGTGTAGCATGTCTTCTCAATAAGTGGCGACGATTATTATGGTTATTGCAGTTGTTCAGAAGAGAGGCATAGCGGAGCCGCTGACAGAGTCAAGCCTTGGGAGTTAATCTCATTGCCTTGTTTCCTGTGGAAGCTGCAAAGCTGTGGGAAGCTCCTTGGCCCCGGTTGTTTCTGAAAACAGCTTTGCAGGGTTGCTGTGAAAGACTAAATGCTATATATTGTAATACTTTGGAAAGTATTAAGCATGAAGAGTTGCAAATTTTATTTTAGATTTGTACCAGCTTAATAAATTGAGTCATTTCTCCGTAGTGGAAATGCCAGGAACAAGGAAAAACTAATCGGACATGAAAGTAAGTAAAGAAAAAATTGTCAAAATAATCCTGCTGAAGATGTAAAGCTTCCCTGCTGATCAAAATAATGCAAACACCATTTTTACCCCATGAAGAGTATGCAATGATTAATCATTTTATATAGTGTCTTAATAGGTGCTATATCTTATATATCTTAATAACACAAAACTCACATTCCAAAGTTTTCCTTTTCTCACAGAGGAATGATAATAAAACCCTACTCGTGAACTTCATTAATTTTTTGATAAAGGGACTATAATTTGGATGAAGATCATCTTTTAAAATGGACCTCATTATCTATTAAAGAGCCTACTTGAACTGGTAGTTTAAATAAGGCATTTTGAAGATGTTTAAGTTGCAACGTACAGATAATTTTGAGAACTTTAGAAGGCGCTCTTTACATATTTACTTATGTATCCATCCATTTATTCATTTATGCGGTCATTCAGTTAGCAAATATTTATTAGACAACTATTGTAAGCCAAGCTCTAAGGACATAATAGTGAGTAAATCAGACAGGGTCACTGCCCTTTGGGAGTAGAATCTAATGTGGAAGGTCGACATTAGTCAAACAACAATTGGTGGGATTATAAATTAGATTTACTTAGTAATTAAAGTCTCTCATAAACACTAGGCAACACCGTGTGGTGTTATTTTCTGAACATAATTAAAACAAATGAACTGCCATTCACCAAGAAGAGTCTATAAATTTTCTTTCACATTTTGGGGCAAAATCCAACTCTCCTTTCTCTGAGTTATTCTGCGTATAGAAATGGAAGAACTTCTTGTCTGTGACTCTTAGCAAACTTGGATAGTTTAGCAGCATGAGTAAGGAATTAATGAAGAGTATGATAAATGCTGATCTACTTTGGGTAATTCCAGAGGTCTTATGTGTGAAGTTGATGGTCTGGTGACGCAGCAACCCATTGAAACCCAATGGAAGGCCCTGGATTATCTGGTGAAATATCTATCATGCATTATGGTTATTGCAGCAGTTCTGCAGTGGCATTTTGTCCCATCAGATGGTACCAATCCACTACCTTCTGTTACTCTAAATGTCTGGGATATAATTTTGAGAGATACTCTGTTATTTTCACAGGTGATGAAGCGTTCCTAATAGTTGTAAGACACAGTATAATTTTTGGAATCTCCCTTAACCCTGAGGTGAAGACCTTTGATGCTATGGTGCCCATATCAGGGATACAGAATGGTTATGACGTTGCAGTTGATTACTCAGAGCAATTCATCTATTGGCTTGAAAATCCAGTAAGTTTCGAATAACATTCAAAGTATGCAACTTGTTCTTGAAGAGCCTACCTGCACTGAGGCCTTCTTATATTTTTGCTGGGTGTCAAGTGGCCCAGACATAAATAGATTTACCACTAAGCATTTTTTAATTTAGTGAGGGATGTCAGTGGGAAGTTGGCCTGGAGCAAAGACCCGATAATAAGCACGTTTAAGCTATTGGGTATATTTATCCATTCAACAAGTATTAAGTGACTACTCTTCTCCCTGCACTGAACTCACTGCTTCCAACTGCAGAGTACATGCCAAGAGGAAGCAGTAACAAAGCTTGCTCCTAAGGAGCTTTAGTCTATTAGACGAACATAAAAATGAGGATATTAGACTAACATAAAAATGATCATCGCTCAAGACCAAAAGCAATAGTTCCCTAAGGGAATTCCAGGAAAGCATCTGATGTGGCCGCTGTGGCCTTCGCTCAGAATCTTTCCCTCTAGGATAAAAAAGAACACTCCTCCAATTTCCTTCCCACTGGGACCCTTTCCTCACCCTTTAGGGAAGAAACCTGTGAGGATGGGGAAGGGGCAAGGAAAATACAAGTGAGGAAGAGAGGGAAGACCTTTGTGGTTGATGCTTGTCACCTCTGTGGAAAAATATACTCCTGGCCTCCCGATTCACACCTGTAACTTGGATTATTTTTATGACTCTTTGGCCTGTGGTGGTTAAGGAATAAACTTCTGTAGCCGATATCAGAGGGAGCCTGAATGGTAAGCCTTGTATATTCCTGTGATGCACTTGAAAATCAGTGTTTGCAGTGTTGCTGGCGTCAGCGTTATACACGGTAACCCCAGCCAGTGGCCCTGAAACTTTGCCTTTCTTCCACGTGTGAGGCGTGTTAAAGAAACACAGTAGCTGGCAGTAGCTGCAGTGAAGCTGTGGCCTTGAAACAGCTCACCCCTCCTCGTCTTTCTCACCAGGGTGAAATTCACAGAGTGAAGACAGATGGCACCAACAGGACAGTGTTTGTTCCTCTATCAAGTTTGGGGGCTTCTACGAGCCTGGCCTTAGACTGGCTATCAAGAAACCTTTATTATACCAATCGTGGAACTCAGTCAATTAAGGTAATGATTCCATAATACTATTGACACAAACACTGGTTTCTTAGTCACGTAAAATCTATTCTCAGGAAATGCTGTCATGTGGAGGAAGCACAAGGGATATTAATATTAACTATCAAAGTCTCTGAAGCCAAGGAGAAACCTAAAAATTGGAACTTTCTACTGCCCTACTTTGTCTCCTCCTAAGTATAAAGGGTAACTTGTTCATATAAAAGGATGTTAGATAATTTATTAAGATATATACAAAGGTAAATAAAAAATTATGTAAGGAGTTCAACATAAAGGGAAGCTTATAGTCGGCAAGGCATTTTCATTATCTTTCCTCATCAAGTATTCAATACGATTTCAGTTCTAAACCAAATTTATAGGTTACCTCTGTGCTTAGATGGAAATCTTTCTATGGCTCCAACAGTGAAACAGAAAGTAGAAACTTGATTCTGATTCCTTTGATGCTTTCCTTTTTTGAGATAAGTGTTTTTTTTTACTCTAATTCCCAGAAGAAATTCTATAGGGGCACAGGTATGAAATCACATGAAGTAAATCAGAGGTAACTTGACTAGTACTGGTTTGCTCCACTCTGGGACAAGGTTAAAACATGTGATGGATTATTCATTCAGAGTAATTTTGAGAGTGAGAATTCCTAATGCAAAGGGCTGGTCTTGGGAGAGCGACAGTAGGGTGACAGTCCACTGCTCAGGATGAGGCACCAGTTAGTAAGTTGGTTCTCTTTGGGGCGTTCAGAAAGATTAATGCTTAAGATAGGAAGGTACACAGCAGCTAAGTGGCTAATTTAGAGCAGATTTGCTAGGAGGAGTGCTTATTCGATAGTCAGAACAGTGCTTTACAGTTTACAAAGGTCTTCCGCAAACATCATCTCATCCAATCCTTACAACATTCCGGAGGGCAGGCAAGTGTAGTAAACGGTCACAGTGACGGGGACATTCGCAGTACGCATGCAGTATGCTCATCTCAAGCCGGGTAGAATCAGCAGCTCCGAACGTGAAGGGAACCTTGGAGCCTCATCTGGTTCAAGCTCTATGTTAGATGAAAATCTGAAGCCCACAGAAGCTAAGAAACTGGCTTAAACAGTCAGCTTCACTGCCCTGATTCTGGGGAAGGTGGGTGGTCTAACTTTGCCTTGTTGTAAACCACAAGTTCGGCAGTCTAGCCTGCTTCAACCCCCTTTGACAGTGACAGAAGGTATTTTGCACAACCTCAACGAAAAATATCACTGACCCATCAAAACACAGGCAATATTTACTGCCCAAGACCTTTAATACCAAACTCACATTCTAGAGTCCACTCAGTAGAAAACTGTCTTCATTCCAAATGGCAGTTAATCTGCTCCTGCTTTGTAAGTGGGGTCTTCTCTTTTGGACTGATACTCTTCCAAGAGCAGGGCACGTGTCTTCTCCATCAGGGTTAGATACAACAGAAAAGCACCAGTTGAAGAACTGAGTATGTGCGTGTGCATGTGTGTGTATTGGTGAGGCCACTTTAACCACGGAAACCTAGAGTTGGTAATTGTGCTCCAAATGCAGTGAGGTCCAGAGGAGAGAGAACTTGCTTTGGAGTCCTGGCTTCGAGTCTGGCTTGCTTGCTCCTTTATGCATTCATTCAATAAGCACTAGGAAATGCTTTCCATGGGTTGGTGCCATGGTTAGTCCTGGATAGTCAAGGATGAATCAAACATTTGTTTTCCCTGCTTTTAAGAAGCTCACACATCTGAGAGCTAGACACCTAAACAAATATCTTTGCTCCAGTGTAAGTGTGATATGTGTGTTGAATAGAAAGAGAGTGATTAAGGACAGAAGTAAGTGTGTGGGGAGAGAACGGTGGGCTTCCCCCAAGAGGTTACTTGAGAGCTAAGTCTTGAAGGATGACCATCCTTTATTTCTGCATAATGAAGAAGTAGGGAGAAAAAAACAACAACACTTGAATAAAGACCCTGAGATATGAAAATGCATTTTGTGACTAAGCACGGTGTTTACTCACAGGCTGTTTGACCTTGGACAAATTATATAACTTCTCTGAGTCTGTGCTTCCTTATCCATAAAATGGGGTTAACAGTTCAGTAAGTAAAAGTACTTGACGCTAAGGTATCCTGCGAATACAGAGCCCTGTTTCCCTCAAATCATCAATATATTTAGACTATCCATAAAGGTAAATTGCCCCTTTAGTGTTTTTATCGGTTTTTTCCTTTGGTGGTATCAATTGTGACTCTTCCAGATGAATGTTAGATTGATTAAAAAAACAGAAATTGTGTCCAAGTACTGTTTTCCTGTATGATATCCGTTCCAGAGTAGGAGAAACTCACATTTAATTCCAACTCTTCCGCTAGGGGTAGCTGTGTGCTCACTCACTAAAAGCAATTCTGTAGCTGAAGAGTGAACCCTACAGCATGGCCGTGCGTGAGAGAGCTCCATCTCTGCCAAAACACAAGTTTCACTTTGTTATAAAGCAGAAACTAAGACACCATTATAAAGCAATTATACTCCAATAAAGATGTAAAATTTTTTAAAAAAGGAAAAAAAAAAAAACCACAAGGAGACGGACTTCTCTTTGAACCAAAGCCATCCTTAGGGAAAGGAGAGAAATTGCAGCAGGAAGAGGCAAATTGAAAAGAGAAAAATTATTTTAGTCCAAATAGGAGAGAAACGTACCACACAGGAGAGAGAAAATATAGAGAGAAGAGTGAGGGAGAGAAGGGTGTGTGTATGTGTGTGTGTGTGTGAGAGAGAGAGAGATGTATATAGATAGAGAGGCAGAGATAGAAACAAACACAAATAATCAGTTTGTGTTGAAATGTAATTTTATAGAAAAGCCTTCATGCAAATCAAAAGGTATTTTCTTATTTCTTAAGAGTTTTTCTCATCTCAGACTGTCTCAAGTGCATACCAAAATAGCCTTGTTTCTATAAGAAACTGCATCTAGTCCAGTAATCCATATCCCTCTGTGGTGTTTCACAGTGTTATAACACTGTGGTTATAACAATTCTAGCAAGATTACTTAAAAACATAACATTGGGAAAACCACAAATCCTCTCTAGGCCTCTTTTTCATCACATTATGTGAGCATAATAATGCCATCTATCTCACAAAATTACTGTGAGGATTAAATCCGATAATGCTTAGTATAAGGCCTGCTACACAGTGAGGTCCCAATAAATGGATCAATAAAAAATATTGAACACAGTTGCGCTGGGTGCTGTGCGAAGCACTTTACATGCATTGTCTCACGTTCCTGGCACCTCTATGCAGAAGGGAATTTGTCATCCACATTTACTGATAAAGTTCAGAGAGGTGAACTTACTTGCCTCAGGTCCTATAGTCAGATCTGGCCGGGTCAGGATTTGCACTCCGGCTGTTAACCTGGCACAGAATTCACTTTAACTCTGTGTAAATTTGGACTGTTTGATCAACTGTGTTTGCAGTGATGGGCCACTGCGTGCTATGGCCCAGTCACTGGGGTACAGGAGACCTGGGGGGTTCCCACTGGTCTTCCAGAGTTTTCTCATCTTTTTCTGTAGTTTCGCTCAGGCAATGATTCTGTATGTTCACTCATTTGAATCTTTCTTTTATCCGTATAAATATCCTCTCCTGGAACTTTAGGTGAATTGAAAATAGAAATTTGAGAGGTGATTTTTGTTTTCTTACTCCCATTTTCTAAGCCGATTTTCTCATAGCCCTGAAAAGCAATTAGGGATTATCTGAATATCACGCAAACCCTCCCATTCACCACAATCATGCTTTGAATTCGTTGTGTGTTTAAGTTCTTCTTCATCATAGCTTTCTTTATTTTCCCCTTATATAGGTTTTGACACTCCGAGGAGATGTCAGATACGGAAAAACACTGATTACCAATGATGGGACGAATCTTGGAGTTGGTTTTCCAGTTGGCATAACTATTGATCCTGTTAATGGGTGAGAATTCATTCATAAGTAGTGTCTGTCTTCTATACAGCACCACCCTTGTTAATATTATGGTCTAATAAAATGGAAGATTTCAAACGTAGGGCCTTTTCTGATTTTATATGCTGACATTTGAAAAATATAGATCTCAGTAAGAAAGAAATAACTCTAAGTTATATTTAATGTGTATTGTGTTCTGTTTTTCAAATTAGTAACATTGAACTTAAAATTAATTCCAAACAAATAAAAATTTCAGGCATTTTAAAATAGAATTATAAGAATGAACAATAATGCATTTTGACTTTGAATGAATGTGGAAAGTTTTAAGGGGGTGGATAAACACTTGAAATAGACCTTGAAGGATGAGAAGGCTTCCAGCAGGTGCAGGATGGGTTGCAGCTGAGAAGTGGTACTTGAGGCCAAAGAGCAGTGAAGGCCCAGAGACATGGTGGCATTTAACATGATTGTGTAGAGGGCTGGAATCAGAGACTTCGAGTAGGGGGCAATTGACTAGATGGGAGATACAGCAGCTAAAGTCTTTTGGGGACAAATCAGAGAGGGTCTTTATTTTTTTTTTTAATATTTATTTATTTATTTGGCTGCGCCGGGTCTTAGCTGCAGCACATGGGATCTTCTTGCCTCGTGCGGGATCTTTAGTTGTGGCATGCGAACTCTTAGTTGTGGCATGTGGGATCTAGTTCCCTGACCAGGGGTCGAATCCGGGCCCCCTGCATTGGGAGTGCGGAGTCTTAGCCACTGGACCACCAGGGAAGTCTAGGGAAGGACTTTAATGTCATGCTAAGGAGTTGCATTGTATTTTTTTTGAGAAATAAGGAGCCAGCAGGGAATTTGGAGGAAGGGAATGATAGAACCTAATCTGTATTTTAGAAAGATTGATCGGAACTGGAGTGGAAAGGGTCAGGGGAAGGAAGAAAGTGTTCAGTCAGGGATGAGAGTTCTTAGCTAAGTTTCTGTAGCTTAAATTTTTAGTGAACTCAGAATTCACAAGAGTTTTGTGACTCTGTCCAGAAAACTTCTGGCAGCCTGGCATGGGAAAGGAGAAAGAAAAGAATGACAGGAACTCAGGGTTAGTAGTTAGCAAGTAGGCACAATGGGAGATCATGAGAATAAATCAGAATATTGTTAAAATGGTTACAATGGTATGAGGTCCAGGCATAGAGGGCCTGAAGGATTGAGAGCTCAGACAAGTTTTAAGCGCAAAGAACAGGTTCAATGGAAGAAATAAAATAGGAGCAAGGAAGAGATGGAAGAGTTGGGTTGAAGCAGGGAATTTTAGAGTCTGAGAACTTAGAGGTAGAGAAGTTTAGAGTTGAAGAGGAGGTTCATGGGATGGGTATCTTGGATTGGTGGTGAAAGAGGTATGCATATAAAGATGATCGGAATTAAGTGTTTCGAGGACTTATAGGGAAAGAGTGTGAGAGGGTTGTCTGTTGAGGCTGTAGCAGGAGGCGAGATAGAAAGGAATGAAAACTTGGATTCGAGTCTAGAAGTTATGTCCTCACTGTGAATGGGAAGCAACCCTCGTATATTTTAATGAAGTTTCATGGATCACGGATTTGGTAATACTGTGTGCTGATTAGGGTTCATGTGTACACATTGCATTTTCCATCACGAAAATCAGAAAATAAAGTAGCTGGTCTTGTGGTAGATGATGTGGAAAAGAATTAAATAAGAGGGCTGAGAGGTGATCAGGGAGGCACTTGACCACATTTACATTAGCTTTGTCCTTCCTAGTGTGCTGGGCATACTGAGTCTTTGAAAAGGATTGACTGTTGATACAGGCTCTTCTTAGTCTGTGAACTTCCTGTGTGACCAAGCTAAAGGATTGCCCACCAATGGAAAATGGTATCCTGTATCAGATACCATCTTAAATGGCCTCTCCCCCAATAATAACTAAGAAGTATACAGACATTAGAGAACACTGAGTAAGGACTCCTCCACATTGGATGTAACAAGATATTAACGTTTCAGACTTCCTGCCGTGAATGGTGTGCATCTTGAGGACAATAAAGACATGTTTTTCATTTAAATATGTAGTGAAAGCATCTGTTTCACTAAATGCCTTTGTTTTTCATGGTTGTAGGAAACTGTACTGGTCAGACCGAGGAACCGACAGTGGCATTCCCCCCAAGATTGCCAGCGCTAACATGGATGGCACATCTCGAAAAACTCTCTTTACTGGGAGCCTTGATAATGTGGCGTTTATCACCCTCGATATTGAGGAGCAGAAACTCTACTGGGCAGTCAGCAGCACGGGAGTGGTATGAGCACGCTTTCTAGTCTGTTGTTCTTCGTTGCCGAGCTTGCACAGCTGACATTGATTGTTCTGAGTTGTCTGGCAGTGGTTCTCAAGAAATCTCACTTGGCCATTTGTACCAGTGTTTTATTGCCCTTTCTCTCAATAACTTCTTTCCCTGAAGTCCAGTTCTTTATAGTGTGTGCATGGTTCCTTACAGAACGTATATTTTTTCCTTCATTCTTTCTTTTTCTTCAAGATAAAATAATTCCATTTCTCATTTCGTATTTGTCCTTTAAGAGCCCTTTCTTTCATGTTTCAGTGATTTCAGTGCTTTTCTTCGCAAGTTCTCAAAGGCTCTCCGATTGCACAGACTAAGAAAAAAAAAAAAATAGCAAGCTTCTGAGCTCAATGCCCCCTCACAGCTACATATGACGCTCTAATGTCCTAACATGGTAGATGGATGTGTGAAAACTCCCTTTCCTGGTAATTTTAAACTCCAAGGTGGAGTTCATTACATTCTGCCATAAGAAGCAGGAACTATAAATTCCATTCATTGACAGAAATAACATTTGATCTTCACTACTGTGCTTATGCAGCTGAGCTGGGACTGGGCACATAGAAGGTGCTCAGTAATAATTATTGCTCAACTAAAATATTGTTTTGGATGTTGAGTGTGTGCTAGTCTCTTCCTTGCTTTAAAGAACAGGAGTGATTTCAGAGCCGTCTTTGACATGGATGCTCTCCATAAAATTGTCCGGTAGGTTTGGTTTTCAGTTCATGACAGCTCGCTGAGTACTCATTTCACTCCTGATATGTGTTTATAATGTTGAAAAAGAAGTAGGTGATGTGTGTGAAAGCACTTTGCAGAAGCTCGTGCCACATGGTGTGGCTTCTGCTTACAAATTAGCGTGTCCCAGACCAGACTCCCCAGGCCCCTCCCCTTCCTGTTTCCACATCTGCTCCGCTCTCTGGAATCTGTGAGCTGGTTGGTGGTATGACTCCGCATCCTTTCTCCTAGGCTAGAACCCACATGGTCCTCCTTCACTCTAATAACCACATCCTTATTTAATCATCACAAAATCCTGGCAGTTTGTCCCCATGCCTCTTCTCTCAGGTCCAGCCTTTTTCTGCCACTTCCACCATTCTGGGCCACTTCTCTCTAGCCTTGACAAGAGCACGACCCTCACTAATGAACCTGAACCTGTTTTAGTGATGGAGGCATGTGGTCTTCATAAAACCACAAGGAACCCTGGAACCCTGGCCCAGATAAGTAGCTCCAGATACTTCAGCCAAGCGTGGTCAGCTCATCTGGTCCTGGTCACTCCCTCAGCAGCTCCCCTCAGAGCTTATCTCCCCTGTTCTCTACCCTTCCGGAACCTCTGTCTGTTTCTAGGGCATAACCTGCTCTCATAACTGCTGGGTTCCCTTGTCCAGGAAGGCAGGAGTCACACCCCGTTTCTCTGTTACCAGCACTCAGCTCAGATCCTGGCGCAGAGGAGGCACTTGAGACAAGTTTCTGGAATGAAATCAAACCAGCTATGTCTACATTTTGTTTTTCTTCCAGAGCAGAATGCTTGTCACTTCCCGTTAGAAACTTCATTCTTGAGTTCTTTTCTAGTTCATCAGAGTCATTTTGACTCAGGCTTGTTACTGTGCTGATATAACAGTGCTATCTTGCTGTCTTGCTGTGAGTGTGTTGAGCACGTTTCCTATCTCCGTTGCAGAAATAGTTGGTGAAGATGTTAAACGCAGGGCCAGTTAGACATTAAATGTGTATTATCCTTGACCAGAATATCACATGCAGGGATTAGTCCCCTATTCGTCACCATGCCATCTGAGAAAGTTGATTGGCTTATTTGGATTTCAGCTTCATCGTCAGTGAAATGGGCACAATGACGTTTGTCTCACCTATGTAGATGTGACTATCAAATATAGTCGGAAATCCCTGGAAAGGAGAGAGTGCTATATACATGTGAAACATTATTAAGAGAATATTGGTTTTAAACATTCTCCTCATTGCGCCATGAAACAGTCAATAATGAAAATTTTGATCTTTCAGATTGAAAGAGGAAACGTGGATGGTACAAATCGAATGATCCTGGTAAACCATCTTGCCTACCCCTGGGGACTTGCTGTCTATGGCCCCTTCCTTTATTATACCGATGAAGAATATGAGGTCATTGAAAGGGTTGACAAGGCTACTGGGGCCAACAAAATAGTCTTGAGAGATAATGTCCCAAATCTCAGGGGCCTTCAAATTTATCAAAGACGTGGTGAGTATTTGTCATTGAAACATACATACTCATGGGTGTATATATATTTATTCATGGGTGTCTGCACACTGACATGCCCACACAACAAACCCACATGCGCACAAAACTGTGTGCATACACATGCATGCAAACTGAAATTACCCCAAGATATTTAAAAAATTATAGCCATGTCTTAAGCATGGCTAAGTGTCAAAGACTAAGCTGGCATCTGAAAGGCCAGATTGACTGCAGAGTAAACTTACTCCCATTCTTTCCACGGCACTTTAAACTCCTTACTTTGCTTTTATTTTATCGTACTCCCTGACATATTATGTATGTGTTTATCATCTGGGATCTTCATTGGAAGGTAACCTCCATAAGGACAGGTATTTCGTCTGTCTTGTTTCTTACTCTCTCCCCAGTAACTAGAATAGTTGCTGGAGCATTGGAGGTGCTCAGTAAGTATTTGTTGGGTATCTGCTGGGAAAGTGATTAACATGATAGAATTTTTTTAATCTTAAAAGGAATACTCTTAGATGTTGCCTTTTTCAATAGGTTTTTTTCCCAGAGATAATCTAACTTCTGATTGGCCCCTTTATATTAACATTATGATCTGGAGATTATTTTTTATAATTTTGAAATATTTTATAGCTTTTAGTCCCTAGCCAAAGATTTGTTTGCTGTCCTATAACCTAGGTTTGTTACTTGGTATTATTTTATTACATGTTCAAAAAGCCCTTAAATATTCTTATTTAATATACTTTAAATCAAATGTTCATCACAGTGTTGATCATGTAATTAAAACTGATATAATTTAAAATGCCAGTACATAGGTCAAGAGGGCAAAAAGAGAAAAAATTAGAATTTGTTGACTGACCTCCCTAATTCCTCTAATTCTTGAATGATTTGTGGAAGAAAAACAATTGGTGCTCCATTCTCTATTATTATATAATATATAAACTATATAACTATTATATAGTTGTGGTCCTGTTTTAAACCTCTGTACGTGTTAATTCTATAAGCAGTAGGCTCTCCAATATTGTTTTTAGGTTAAATCAGATTCCATGTTTTGTTACTTACTTTTATAATGACTTATTTGGTGACTCAGTTGAAAAATTTGACATGGAGTGGCAAGTAGGTGGGATGAAAAGTTACAAACTAATTTTGATTTCATTTAGGCTCCGAATCCTCAAATGGCTGTAGCAACAACGTGAATGCCTGTCAGCAAATTTGCCTGCCTGTACCGGGAAGACTGTTCTCATGTGCCTGTGCCACCGGATTTAAACTCAGTCCTGATAACCGGACCTGCTCCCCATATCACTCTTTCATTGTTGTTTCCACGCTGTGGGCAATCAGGGGCTTTAGCTTGGAATTGTCAGATCATTCAGAAGCCATGGTGCCAGTGGCAGGCCAAGGTATGCCAACTCCAGTATAAGTCACATTTGACTCCATCTGGTGCCATGTTGAAGTCCTTGGTACCATAAAGCATTTCTCCACGTCTGGATTCGGCACATAAGGAAGCTTGTTTATCCTGCTTGATAACCATATTCACATGTCCTCATGACTCATCTCTGTTTTCTTATCTCTAAAAAGTCATGGATCTAAGTTACCATCTTGTAAATAAAGTCACTAAGTTTTTCAACCAACTTTTCATTTTGAAAAATATCAAATGCAGAAAAGTTGAAAAAATGGTATAGAGAACATCCTTATACCCGCTAGATTCAACCATTCTTAACATTTCACCACATTTGAGCCTTCAATCTCTCTGTGTGTTTATGTGTGTATACATACATATACATATATTTTGAATGAACCTTTCGAAGATATATTGCAGATATCATGACACTTCACCCCTGTCTACTTAGCATGCAGCTTGAAGGGCATTATCATCTAATTCATATTTTTTCCTGTTGGCCTCATAATATTTTTATAGCTGTGGATTTGTTCCAGCCAAGATCTAATCAAGATTCACGCATCGTATTTGGAATGTCTGTTTTGTGTCTTTTGATCTGTAGTAGTTACCCCAGTATATTGTTATGACAGTGATTTTTTTGAAGAGACAACCCTACTGTCTTTTTAGCATCTCACATTGAGGATGTCTGATTACTTCCTCATAGTGTCGTTTAACTTGTCATTCAATTTATACCCTGATTTCCCACGAAATGAAAGTTAGGTCTAATTGCTTGATTAGATTGGGGTTGAACACACTTGAGAAGAATCCTTCACAGAGGAAGCTGTGTCCCTGATACAGAACCTCATTAAAAAGGACATAATGTCAGCTTGTCCCCCTCTTAGTAATGCTTAAGCTTGATCACTTGGTTAAGGTGCTCACCGTGAAGTCTCTGCTTATTTTCCCCCTTTGTAATTTGTATGAAATCTTTGGGGTCACACTTTGGTACCCATGAATGTGTTTTTCCCTAGGCACCTTTTATTCATCGGTTTGAGCCATTGATGATCCTTGTCTGAAATGATTATTTAATTGGGCATTGCAAAATGGTGATTTTTCTTGTTCTATCATTCCTTCTACATTCATTCTCTTTTTAAAATAATTAATTAATTTTTGTCTGCATTGGGTCTTTGCTGCTGTGTGCGGGCTTTCTCTAGTTGCGGCGAGTAGGGGCTACTCTTTGTTGTGGTGTGTGGGCTTCTCATTGTGGTGGCTTCTCTTGTTGTGGAGCACGGGCTCTAGGCGCTCAGGCTTCAGTAATTGTGGCATGCGGGCTCAGTAGTTGTGGCTCACGGGCTCTAGAGCGCAGGCTCAGTAGTCGTGGCGCACAGGCTTAGTTGCTCTGTGGCTTGTGGGATCTTCCCGGATCGAACCCGTGTCTCCAGCATTGGCAGGCGGATTCTTATCCACTGCACCATCAGGGAAGTCCCTACATTCATTCTTCTATAAAGGAGAGCTCTCCTTTTTACTGTCACATGCACTCAAGTTTTTATATTTTTAATTCAGTGTAGAATCATTTAGCATAATTATTCTTTTGATGCTCCAGGCAATCCATTTTGGCCGGGGAGAGCCTCTCAAAGTGGCTGCCTGTATTTTTTCGACATGATCCCATTAGTGTTCGAGTGCTTCCTTGTTTCTTGGTCTAATAAATATGTTCCAGGCTCACCTTGTACCTTCCCTTCCCAAACCTATAATTAGCCATTTCTCCCAGGAGCCAGTGCTCTTTACTGTGGGAAGTGGTTTTTAGAAACTGAGATCCGGGGGTAAATGTGCTCATTGCAACTGGGAAATAAATAGCTTTATTTCATAATGGGGGCATGGTTGGAGCAGGGGGGTTTGGGAATGAGTTTGAGAGGAAGGGCAGACATTTTTAAAACTTCTAGTTCAAGCTAGAGTATTGTTTAATGATCTTTTCTTAAATATTCTAGGACGAAATGCACTGCACGTGGATGTGGACGTATCTTCTGGCTTTATTTATTGGTGTGATTTTAGCAACTCTGTGCCATCTAATAATGCAATCCGTAGAATCAGACCAGATGGGTCTAGCTTTACAAACATCATTACAGATGGGATAGGAGAAAATGGAGTCCGGGGTATTGCAGTGGATTGGGTAGCAGGTGGGTAGGCTATATAGTGATTTTATTGAAAAGGCTTTTCATGTTTGCATTTCTTATTTATTTATCATCTTATTTATGCTATAAAGTTTAACATAAGTGCGACAGATCTGTTTTTCTGAATGTTTATTGGGATTACTTAAAATAGATTGAATTGTGTTTTTAGAATAAACGTAACAGACTTGTGTCTGTTAATGATAAGGTGTTTCAGCTGACAGATTCATTAGAGATTATCTCATCTGCTTCTATTATTAACAGGATCAAACTGTAGGCAAAATGGATAGAAATATTTAATTATGTAGGTTTATTTCCCACTTAGATGAGCATCTAATTTCTAAATTAGAAATGTCTAAATTTTCAAAGAGAAAGGGATATCAAAATATAATGTAAACCATGAAATATGACATTTACTTTAAAGGTTAGCAATTTTACTTGCCGAATTCTTAATTGCTTCCTCATGTTAATGTATGAAAACCGTTTTGATTATTAGGTACTTTATTGTAGTTAAATTGAAATGCCTGACCCAATATTACATTAACTTAGCTATACTGATTCATGTACTTAATTTTGGATTACCACTGAATTTTAATGATACACTGACAAACAAATGTATTATACTTCTAGAATATAATCCCGTTATATCAAAATAGGTATCACTGTGTGTTATCAAGCTTGGCAAATAGATATCACTTAGAAATATTAAAATATATTATGAAAATCTAGATACTATAATAGTTAATTGCCAATAGTAAACATGGTAATATGGTTAGGTAAGGCTTTAATTTGGTTCTTAAATTCCATTCTTGATTACAAATTTACTACATTATTTCTGAGGATAGAGATAAAACAAGGGTCAACAGCCTATAGCCTGTTGGTCAAATGCAGCCCACCACCTGTTTTGTAAGTAAAGTTTTGCTGGAACACAGCTATGCCCATGCATTTATGTATTGTCTATGATCGCTTTCATGTTACTGTGGCATGAGTATACTGTATACTCTGCAAAGCCTGAAATATTTACTCTTTGGCCCCTTACAGAAAAAGTTTGCCAACCCTTAGTAGCAGTACAACAGACTTCTGACTACGTGGAATCAATGCGGGCTCCCTCTCTATTCCTTAAACTATCTTCCTGCCATGCTTTTTATTCTAGCATTTACATTGTTCTTTAGTGCCCAAAGGCAAATGGCCTTTTGTTTTGGTGACTTTAGAAGGTCCTTGGGATGAAAACCTCTACACTACTTAGAAAGGCAAGAAAAGATCTCGCGTTAATGCCAAACAGAAAGAGCATTTGATGACATAGGTAACAACCTGAGATATTGCTGGCTCTCACTCTTTGCTCCTTTCATCATGTTGGAGTAGAAGGTATGTCATGATAATGAGTCTTTGAAAATTCAGGTAGAAGAGGAAGGACATTCTGGAAAATACACCTTTCAGTAGAAAGTGGGTTATGATGTTTGCTATGAATTCGGATCTGCTTTAGAAGCTGAAGAGAGTTACATTCTCTTTAAATGTGAAGAAACAATCTATTTAGTTCCTAAGAGTAAATATTTATTTTTCTAAGTCTAAACTGAGATATTAACCTATCATCCTGGAAAAGACAACATATACTGACCCAAACCTCAATCTTACAAACGGTATCTTCTTCTTCCTTCTTGTTTTTCCATTCATCAGCATGCTCTTTCATTTTTCTGCAGGAAATCTTTATTTCACCAATGCTTTTAGGTCTGAAACACTGATAGAAGTTCTAAGGATCAATACCACCCATCGCCGTGTTCTCCTTAAAACCACAGTGGATATGCCCAGGGATATTGTTGTAGACCCCAAGAACAGATACCTCTTCTGGTCTGACTATGGACAAAACCCAAAGATTGAACGTTCTTTTCTTGACTGTACCAATCGAACTGTGCTTGTATCAAACATCGTTGCCACACCACGGGGCTTGGCATTGGACCTTAGCAATGGCTACGTTTATTGGGTTGATGATGCTTTAGATTTAATTGCAAGGGTCAGCATTGATGGAGGGGAATCTGAAGTAATTCGTTTTGGCAGTCGTTACCCCGCTCCTTATGCCATCACTATATTAGGAAATTCCATCATATGGGTAGACAGGAATTTAAAAAAAATCTTCCAAGCTAGCAAGGAGCCATATAAAGCAGATCCACCAACAGTTATAAGGGACAATATCGACTGGCTAAGAGATGTGACCGTCTTTGACCAGAATGCTCAGCCCCGGTCACCAGCAGAGGTCGACGACAACCCTTGCTTGGAGGACAATGGAGGATGCACCCATTTCTGCTTTGCTCTGCCTAAACTGCACACCCCAAAATGTGGCTGTGCCTTTGGGACCCTGCAAGGTGATGGCAAGAGCTGTGCCATTTCATCAGAGAATTTCCTCATCTTTGCCTTGGATGATTCCTTGAGGAGCTTACACTTTGACCCTGAGGACTATAGTCAACCTTTCACAGCAATAAGTGTGGAAAGAATTGCCGTGGCCCTAGACTATGACAGCATAGATAACAGAATCTACTTCACACAAATTTTACAATCTGGAAAAGGCCAGATTTCCTATGTCAACCTGAATTCAAGGAGCAGTTCTCCCACCGTTGTTGTTTCGGGTAAGTGCACGCTACGTGTAGCTTATCTTGGAAGGAGACACAATAGGGTCAACACACGTGGATAACCCAGGGGTTCTAAAATGCATATTGAGACTCTAACTTCTTTTTGTGTTTTTGTTGGTGTATGTCCAGGCATAGGGAATCCTGAGGGCATTGCCTTTGACTGGATCAATAGAAGAATTTATTACAGTGACTACACCAACCAGACAATTAAGTCCATTGCCACGGATGGGTCTAAGCACACTGTGATAGCCCGAGTTACAAAGCCAAGAGCAATTGTGTTAGATCCTTGCCAAGGGTATGCCATGGTCTGCTTATTTCTGGAGGGAGTGGGGTCTGAAATTATTTTATGCTCATAGAGAGCCAGTGTTTTGTGGGCTTGTAGCACTGTAGCTACAGATTCAAGGGTGAAAGAGCATGAGTGACTCTACCTGGGATGGAACTCCCATTGATGCTAGGAAAATTGGCAGCATACTAGCGAATTAATGCTCTGACTCAGTAAATCCACATTGGGCAAGTTGTATGGATGGGAATGGAGTAGGGTTTCATTTTGCCATATTGGTGTCAATTTACAGTTAAAGAATGCTGCCATCTTTCTTAAGTAAAAAGAGTGAGGTTCTTTGTGATGAATTATGACTCCTTTTGGATCACTAGGTACATGTATTGGACTGACTGGAGTACTAATGCCCAAATTGAGAGAGCCACACTGGGAGGAAACTTCCGGGAATCCATCGTGAACAGTGACCTGGTCTGGCCCAACGGGCTCACTCTGGACTATGAAGAAGGCTGTCTCTACTGGGCAGATGCTAATCTGTATGTGTCTTTGGTTATTCCTGCGGGTGTTGATGAGAAGATTTCTTCCTCCCTCTTCAAAAAAAGAGGGATATGCATAATGTGATGAAATATTGGTGAATACATCTGTGAAAACTGATCTATATCATGAGGTTGAATAACTGTGAACTGAAGGCATCTAAAGATGCATTACTAGACAAGTTAATTTCAACTATAATTACAAATGTAGTCATTCAATTTATAATTTACGGGCCTCATGTAAGTACCATAAAATCTGAATGACTTTTCAATGCACACTGATAGTAAGTTTTCTCTGGGCTTTTAGCGTTCAGTATCTTGTAAAAACATTTTCCTTCAGTCTTTGTCTTTTCATTGTCTTCTCAAAAAAGTTCTTTCTTCTGTGCCAGCTTCTTCTCAATTTCATAGTGTTTTGCTTATAAACTTCTGTCAGCTCTAATTTTATATGTAACTCTCCAAGTACTCCTGAAATTACTCACATTCCAATCATCCGAATGATTGAAGAGATGAGATGATTTTGTTTATTATGGCTGGTGTCTGCATGGTGGGAACCTTAACTTTTCTTGCTTATTTTCTTATGATTTTGGTCTTGTGCCACTGAGCACCTAACAACTTCATCTTTATTTTCTCACTTGAAACAAAGCAGTGATGTTTTGTGTCTAAGTTTGGATCATTCTAGGTAAATATCTCAAAGTAAATGACAAATGGAAAAAGTCATTAAGGGAGTGGGAAGGGAAAAGTAATTCACATTTAAAAAAAATATATTTATTTATTTGGCTGCATCGGGTCTTAGTCGCAGCATGTGGGAATCTTTAGTTGCAGCATGTGGGATCTAGTTCCCTGACCAGGGATTGAACCCGGGCCCCCCGCATTAGGAGTGCGGAGCCTTAGCCACTGGACCACCAGGGAAGTCCCATGTAATTCACATTTTATTGAGTGACTACTCTGTGCTAAACACCGAGTTCCATGCGATACGTGTATTATTTCATAATGCTCTCCCGTTTTCAAATGTTAGTCTGGTTCCCTTTGTAGGATTACTCGTGGGTTATATTAATATGTGGAAATCAATGATTTATATAGGCCATTGTTTGATAAGCAGGTGAAGTTCTCCCATTACCAGAAGAAACATTTCTTGCTGCCATAGGCTGCACTTGAAAAGAAAGCTGGGGGCTTGTGTAAAGCCATGGTTGGGCTCAGGCATTGGGTTCCAGCTGAGGAACGTATTCTTTCTGGATTCCAGCTTTTTTTTTTTTTTTTTTTTCCCATCTTCCTTTTAGGCAGAAGATTGAGCGCATCACTCTACAGGGCCTGGAGCGGGAGGTCATTGTCAGCAGAGCCAATAATCCTTTTGGTTTGGCTGTCTATGGCCAGTATGTTTACTGGACTGACTGGTTCAATAAAAAAATTTACCGAGCAAACAAATATGATGGGTCAAGTCAGACTGCAATGACCACGACTCTTCCCTTCCTGCCTAAGGGTATTCGTGCTGTCGTGAAGGACCAACAGCAGTGTCACAATCCTTGCGATCAGTTTAATGGGGGCTGCAGCCATATTTGTGCACCAGGTAAGGCACTGGCCATGAAGCTAGACTCATGGAGAGTAATAATAATGATGACCACTAGTAAGGAAGGCTGAGGGAATATTCAGCTCTAATAGGAGAAAAAATTCTTTTTGTTTTCAGAGTAACTTATAAAATAGATTTCAGGGTTTGTATGTTGAGAAGAAGACTTTGAAGGGTTTCTTTTGTATTCCATGTGGAGCCTTCTTACAAAGACATTTTTAATTCAAGCTTGATGGAGGTAGAAAGAAACATGCAGGTTAGGCTGCTGCATCTCATGTCTTGAATAGAAATTTCATCAATGAGCTAACGTTCCTTATAAAAGGATTTAATTCTTTCACTTAGGAGGTACAGTTTTTAGTGGATATTTTAGAGTGTGGTGTGTGCTTCAGAAGTGTGTTTTATAGAGAACAACAAATTCATAGGAAGACGTGCCTTTTGAGACTGTTGCTTTGCAGATTTTGCTGAGAAGGTAGAATCATTGCTAACGTTTCAGTGAAGACGAGATAGTGGTTTAAAGATTAAGGTGAAGTAGCCACATTTATTAGAAATTGGTGGTGGTTCTTATTGATGGAAAAATGACTCAGAGTAGAGTTTCCATGGCTTGTCTTATAGCGTGTTTAATATAGAAGCTGTGGCCAATGCTCTTCTGGAGGAGAAAATATGAATGTTTGCTACACAAATCTTTAGCTTTTCCTGGGCCTACCTTTCTTCAGGTCCAAATGGCCCTGAGTGCCAGTGTCCACACGAGGGCCACTGGTACCTGGCCAACAACAATAAGTACTGCATCCGGGATAATGGTACAAGGTGCCATAGTTCCAAGTTCACCTGCCTCAATGGGAACTGCATCCCAGAGCAGTGGAAATGTAACGACATTGATGACTGTGGTGACAGCAGTGACGAGCTGGAAACTCTCTGTGGTGAGTTGGACTCTTGGAACTTTTGTTAAGAACTCACAATGTACCAAGTGTTTGGTCCTTTTAGAAGTGAAAAACATTTACTCTGAGAATCTAGACTTGCACTTTGCTTAAATCACACATAAGCTGATATATGTGCTGTGAAGTAGTGTATGATGCTTTATTAGGAAGCACCTCTATAGTGGTTAAGAGCAAAGGTGCTGGATGCCATTTACAGTCTGTAGAGGCCTGGGAAAGTTACTTAACCTCTCTGAGCCTCAATCACATTAAAGCATTGTGTTTGAAAACTTAACGTGATTAAATTTAATGTGATTGAGATAAACTTATACATTGAGATGGTAGAGAAATGGAGTGACTTTGCCATTTGCTTAAAATACTTCATTTGCTAAAAGAAGCATACAAAATATTTGCTTAATCTAACTAATTTAAAGTGTTATCTCACTTTGCATGCAGTGCGTTTTGCCTTGGAAGGTAAACCCAAAGTGTCTTATTTTATTTGCTTGTATCTTTTTAGAAAATGGGATGATGCTTTAATCCAGAAGCTTCTTCAATGTTTTTTTTCCCCCTCCTCTTAGCGTATCACACCTGCCCTTTGACAAGCTTCACCTGTGCCAACGGGCGATGCGTCCAATATCGTTATCGTTGTGATCACTACAATGACTGTGGTGACAACAGTGATGAGGCAGGGTGCCTGTTCAGGGCTTGTAACGAAACCACGGAATTTACTTGCAGTAATGGAAAGTGCATCCCGCTTCACTTAGTCTGCGATGGAATGGACCACTGCCATGATCACAATGCTTCAGATGAGAAAAATTGCTGTAAGTTCATCTTCAGTACTTGTGCTTTGGAGTCTTGAAGTCTTAGAGCTTGGGAGATGAAATTTTTGTATAAAGACAATGCATTTTCTGAGAAAAAACCCCATAGTATTCATCTAAAACATACATTTCATTTTAATACAGTCTACTAAGCGATTTTTTAAAACTATTCTACCTAGTATTTGAATTATTCACCTAAATTTATGGATCTGTACAACCATTGACTATTTAACGTACAGTATTTTCTCCTTGGTTTATACATCTGACGGTTTTAAAGCTTTACCAGTGGTTACTGACAAAAATGATTGATTAATGTGTTGTGTTTAATGTTTGTTGTGCAAAAAGGTATGTAGTACAGTGTTGACTGAAATGATTTGTCTCTTTAGTTTTTCTGGTAAATTGCTTTTTAGTGAATTGATTTTCCAAAATTTCTGGGATTTGCACTTTAGAATCTTGAGAAAACAAAAGGGCGGAGCGTGAGCACAAATGTATTTTTAGTTTGGGTATATCTACACTCTGCGGCATGTGGGATCCTCCTGGACCGGGGGCACGAACCCGTGTCCCCTGCACTGGCAGGCGGACTCTCAACCACTGCGCCACCAGGGAAGCCCCCAAACTTTATTTTGGGTATTTTAATGCAACTCCCAGACATACATATCACTGATAAAGACCTTCTGAAAAGCAACTACTATGCCAGTATTATGCCCAACAAAATCAACAATACTTATTTAATATCCTCTAGTACTCAGTCCATATTCAAATTTTATCACTTGTCCCCAAAATGTCAACAGTTGCTCTGTTCAAATTATGATTCAGGCAAGGTCTACACATTGATTTAGGCTGGAATTGAGGCCTAGTGATTTGATTACATTAGACTCAATTCTTTGGGCAAGAACACTTCATAGGTGGAGCTATTTCTTGTCGTATCACATAATGAAGCACATAATGCTTGATTGTTCCACTTTAAGTGAGGATGAAATTAATTAGTGAATTTAGAAGTCAGCCTGAATCTTCCCTTAGGAAGTTCCCATCAACCTTTCACCCACTGGTTTTAGCATCCGTGGATGGTTGTTCCATAAATTCATTATTACTTTAAGGGTTACAAAATAGACATTTAAAAATTTTATCGTTCCTTGCACATTTATTAGCTGACGTTCCATAAAGAAGAAATTTCCCTCATTAACTATTTTGTTACCCTGAAATAAAATTCTGCAGCGTAAATGTCTGATTCTTTCCCTTTGTCATTTTTGAGAGTAATGAGTTGGTGACCAATGAGCACTAAGTTTTTGCTTTGTTTTGTTTTTACTATTGTGTTAAACTCATGGATTTTTACGTTTTTGAGTTGAAATGCAGTGAAGTAAGTTACTGGTTTCGGTGCTTAATTGTTCTATCTTCGGCCAGCAGGAACCCTGGTAAAGTTGGGTTCTCTGTTATTTTGACTTGACCCCATTCAGTCTTCCATAGCTCAGACTTGTACATTTCCTGTCTCAGACCTGGAATTGGCCTCATTCCTTTTGTGGTATTTAAAAATTACCACAGTGTTGCATTACCCATTCCTATTTGGCTTTTATTGCTTCTAGGCCTTTTTATTGGATAGAGCTAGGAAATACAATTCTTAAGGGGAAAAAAAACGATATTGGTATTTTCCGTTTTAATTTGAGATAACAGGTTTTTTACCTTTTGGATTTTATAATCATGTCTCTTTTACTTAAAAATCTTGGTTTGTAATAAGTGACATTAACATAGTCACTTATTTGCTTTATTCTATAATAATTTCAACATGCCTATAATAATTTCAAAGTAACCACACAAATACAATTAAAGATTTTAGGTCCTTCTTGTTCTTAGATTATTTCCCACTAGGAATATGCAGTCATCTGTTACTGTTTCCAAATTTTAGGAATTGCTTTTCTTTATCTGTTTTTATTTCATTATGTTTATTTATACAAAATAATGTGCATGGTTTCATAGTCAAAATTATACAGCAAGGTGCATTCACAGAGTCCTTCTTCCTTGTCGTCTCCACCCTGCTCCCTCCATACTATTCTCAATCTGTTCATAGGGGTTACAATTTTCATTAGTTTTATCTTTTCATCATTGTTTTTAGTGTAAGCATTTCTTTCTTGCTAGACATACACATTGCCATCATTTTTCTTACACAAAAGATAGCCTAGTGTTCTTCTTTCTTTCTTTCAGCGGCCATGGCTCACGGGCCCAGCCGCTCCACGGCATGTGGGATCTTCCCGGACCGGGACATGATCCCGTGTCCCCTGCATCGGCAGGCAGACTCTCAACCACTGCGCCACCAGGGAAGCCTCTGCTTTCTTACTGTTAATATATCCTGGAGATCATACCATCATTCCTTATCAATATACAGAGATCTTCTTCATTCCTTTTTACAGCTACATATTACTCCATTGTGTGGATATGCCATCATTTATTTAACCAAGAGTGGGGAGTCATGCTGATGCTATTAAATAATGAAAACAGACAATTACAACTATAAAGCAGCCTCCCCTCTCCTCCATGGCCTGTGGTATCAGCTGGAAATATCTCTTTTTACTGTAGAATGTATGGCATCCCATAAGTGTCATGGATCATGCCTCTGTGATAGCTTTGAACATCCTTCCCTTCTGGTGGTTTGATTCTGCGATAGATCTGTTAGCGTGGACGTGTATGATGTGTATGTGGTGGGTAAGTTCCAAATGTTTATCTGGTTGTCTTTTTCAAGCTGATCGCACGTGCCAGCCTGGATATGTAAAATGTATGAATTCAACTGTTTGTATTCCTCATCTTTTCTTGTGTGATGGAGACAACGACTGTGGAGATATGAGTGATGAAAACCCCATTTTCTGTGGTAAGATAAAACTGCTTTTCCTTCTGTGGTTCCAGGGATGCATGTCTTGAGCTAATGCAAAGATACATCGCCTGGGTGTTTGGGCTAATTTCAATTTGTCATCTCAAATTGACCTTGTAAGTAGATTCAGTAGGCAGTTACTTTAGGATGTAATTGTAGGGGCATAAGAAGCCCCTTCTCTCTGTTCGCTGGCTGGATGCCTGACTCCAAATATTTCTTCCAGAGACCAGCTCTAATGCCTAACTTTCTACAATTAAAGACCTTTTGTCTTCAGGAACTCCAGGCAGAATCTGCACATTGAGCCCTTGTATTTGCTCTCAATACATTTGTAGTAGCCATTAGTAACTGAAATAATTTTTCTCTCTTTTTCATATGTTTGACTTTCAGAAACCTTAATTGCATATTTAGCCATTTGGTTTAATCAAATAATTTCCTGTATCTATTAAACTAAAAGGCCTTTCTTAAGCACGATGATTTTGAGACTATTGGTGTAAATAGATGCATCCTTTAAGAACTTAGTGATTGTCATCAGGCCAGGTTACAGTCCAAGAGCAGAAGTCAGCTGTAAAAACAGCAGCAAGAGGTAGCAGAAAATCTAGAAAACACATTAGACCAGGACTACCTCAGGTTATGCGAGAAAAGAATCAATGTTCACGTGTAGGCAGAGTCATTTACTCAAATGAATTATAAGGATGATTAAAAGCAGAACTTTGCTAACTCTCTAGAATCATGGTCTAAGATGGCTAAAAGATTGTGTGTAGGGTGAACTCAGATTTGGTTATATTGTTGATTTTGCTTTTCAATAGCATTTATTTTATTTTATGTTATGGCAGAAAACATAGAACCAAGTTTTCTTTTATCTATAATTTGTGATCTCATGTGTCAAAAAATAGTCTTTTGGTATTTCTAACAAATGCAATTCATTTTTGAACTTCTGGAATTTAGAAAAAAATTCTGGGAAACTGGAGTGGTATTGCTCTCCCATACTCTTCCCTCCCAATGGAAAACTTATACAAAAACTCATTTCCCAGGCCTCAGCCTTCCTTTCTTGGCAGCTCGTATCCAGATCAGAGATACAGGCAGGTTATTAGGAACAAGCTTGTGTGTTGCTCATGGGTTTTATCTTCTTTGCCTCCTGCAGTCTCTAAGTCGTGTAAGAGCGATGAGTTCCACTGCACGTCTGGATCCTGTATTCCTAGCTTTTGGTTTTGTGATCACGAAAGAGATTGTTCTGACGGCTCTGATGAACCTGACACTTGTGGTAAGAGAGTAAGCAAGCATGGGAAGCATTGTAATGCGGCTGAAGACCCTCTTCCGACTACTTCAAATATAGACTATGATTCTGGCTGCGGAATGTTTGCACTCCTTGCTGAAACCACTCAGCAGACATTCATTAAAAACCTGCTCATGCAGGGCACTGGGTGGGTTGCTGATCAGGATCTGGAGGCTGCTGATCGATGCAGATGAAAAGAGATTATGTTGGTGATGCACCTGGTACCTGCCTGGCTTGTAGAACTCAATTAATTGTAATTGACTCTGAATTGGAATTTCTGAACTTGGCTGAGTTCTGACCCATAAGACTGTGGGAGGATCCAAGAGTGATTGAAATCATCATATACAGGTGGAGGGGGCATACGAGGGGCACATATTTCTTTCTGTTCTGTGTGCCAGCTGAGGAGGTAGGGTCCATGGCCATCTGAGCTTCCTGAGATGTTCCAAGGACCTTCTAGTTATATTCTTAGAGGCAGTTATGTGTTGCTTGTGTTTGAAGGCTACTGTTTACCTTTGCAAGTCCTAATCTATATCCACACACAATTTTTTTACATAATTTAAAAAATACAAAGGTAAAATCTAATACATTGCTTTTTTGTCTGTCAATATTGCTGTATAGGGGTCAGCAAACTATGGCCATGGGCTAGCTGCTTGTCTTTATAAATAAAGTTTCATTAGAATGCAGCCACATCCTGGCTATGGCTGCTTTTTTGCTACAGTGGCAGTGTCAAGTAGGCGTGACAGAGAACATATGGCCTGTGAACCTAAAATATATACTGTCTGGTTAAGAGAGAGTTTGCTGACCCCTGTTACAAAGTCTTCGTACTCCTGTTTAATGGCTGTGTGATATTCCATTGAGTGGTTATATGATCATTGAGTTAACTGCCTCTATTTTAAGCATTTAGATTGCTTTATTTTTTTTCCTGTATTATAAATATCACTGCAGTAAGTACCATCACATATAAAGCTTTTTTTTGGAGTGGTATTTTCTTTTTATAAATTTATTTACTTATTTTTGGCTGCGTTGGGTCTTCGTTGCTGCGTGCAGGCGTTCTCTAGTTGCGGTGCATGGGCTTCTCACAGTGGTGGCTTCTCTTGTTGCAGAGCATGGGCTCTAGGGTGCACGGGCTTCAGTAGTTGTGGCACACAGGCTCAGTAGTTGTGGCGCACGGGCTTAGTTGCTCCACGGCAATGTGGGATCTTCCCGGACCAGTGTTCGAACCTGTGTCCCCTGCATTGGCAGGCAGATTCCCAACCACTGCGCCACCAGGGAAGGCCCTGGAGGGGTATTTTCTTAAGACCATTAGCCTAGTTTTGCAGCTGAATTCAGACTATTTTCTATTCCTATCTTCCCTCAGGTTCAAATTCTGTGGCTAATAGAATGTGATATTAGAAGCTCTTTGCCAATTTCTTTTTCCCCAACACTAAGAGTTTTGAGAAAACAAAGGGCACATAGAGTTTTGAAGATCTGTAAGGGAAATAATTAATAACTGTTAGGTGGGTAGAATAGTCTTAGAGATTGGTTTAAATATATGAACTATTGGTTCAAATATATGAAGAATAAATATAGTTTCCAGACTTCTCCATGGGAACAAAGGTCATAGTAATAGCAATTAGTACCAACTGTCTGACATATTAAAGAGAAGTAAACACACAATCTAATATGAATGTATTCTCATAATATGCAGAGATATATTTTTTTCTAGTTTTATTGAGATATAATTGACATACAGCACTGTGTAAGTTTAAGGTATAGAGCATGATTTACATACATCATGAAGTGATTACCACAATAAGTTTGGTGAACATCCAATACACAGATATTATTTTAAAGAAATAGTAAGATGTATATAAAAGAGTAAAATCCCCATTCCTTCAGCCTCCTACAGTCCCCTCCCTCCCTAGACATAATCACTATTAAGTGTGAATTCTTCTTATCTTTATCTATATATCCTGACATGTAGTTTTTAAAACACAAATAGGACCTTACTACATATATTTTTTCTGCAATTTCCCCCCGACTTTTTTTTTAGCCTAACAGTAGCTTGTCAGTTAGAAAGTGCAGCTCTATCTCATTCCTTTGCACTGCTGAATATTGCTGTAAAGTATGGGTGTTCCATGTGTTTTTATCCCTTTCCCAGCTGATGGATATTTAGGTTGTTTCCATTTTTTCACTATAAGACATAATGCTAGCATGAACATCCTGCATATGTGGGAAGATTCTTATAGGCTAGATCTCTAGGAGTAGCGTTCCTGTGTCAAAGGGGATATGTTTCTTTCAAGGCTGTATTGATATGTACTCTTTTCTTACCAGCTTATGAAAGGTCATGTTTCTCCTTACTGTTATTATTGTGCTGTATTTTTAGTGGTTAAAATTAAATTTTCTTTAGTCCTAGGCTAATTTTGAGGGGTCTCTGGGTTTATTGGCATATGACAACTTGATTCGTTGACATGTGGGAAATGATTAAAGAACTCTAATTGGTGTTCTAGAAAGCCCATGCTGTAGTAGGCTTCTCTCAAGATTCCTGGACTGCAAACCACTCTTCTCACCAAGAGTGCTTTTTATATTTTTTCAGAGTTTTCTGAGCCAACATGCTTCAGTGATGAATTCAGGTGTGACAATAACAGGTGCATCCAAGTAGAGTGGGTCTGTGATGGTGATAATGACTGTGGGGACATGAGTGATGAGGATGAAAGACACCACTGTGGTAAGTGCAAACGACCAATTCCTCTGCATTGTCACATTCTAGGGAAACTCAGTAGATTTGTTTTTCTGTCTTTGGAGTATATGGTTGTCAGAGAGGTTCCTCTTTGTTGAATGCACACAGATAGAATGTTACCTTTATTTTTACGCCCAAGAATGTTTGATATCATCCACTTAAATGCTTTAAAAGGATGAAAAATGATTTTAATGTTTACTTTTTTTCTGTTGCATTTAGATAATGGAAATAATGTCCTACATTTCTAGAACAGATAAAGAGAACTCAGTTGGCCACTCTTAATAGCAGTTTTAATAGCGTTGCAACTAACTGTGCCTCCAGTTTTATCCATTATCCTAGAGCTGTTAGGGGGTGGGGGGGTCATTCCTTTTAAGTGAATTATGGAACAAACTATGGAACACCATCTCCCATTACCAACAGAGCATAGAACTCTTAGCTAAGGTGTCTTGGAAGAGTGTCTTTCCATGGTAGGATAATAGAAACAATGACTCCATGATGTTTGCATTTGATTGTTACCTCATATGTCCATGACTTTGGTGGTGGTCCATGGTTCTACATATATTCTATGAAATGGGTGGTTGACAGCTACACAAACATGGACTGTAGCATATACTTTTCTCCCATATCTCCTCACCAAGACTCCCTTCCTCTTGTCTCCTCTTTACCCTCAGTGAGATTGGATAAAATACCTGTATTTTATTCTGCAGGCTTTCATGATTACATGTTAGCATCTTAGCTCTTTCCTAACAGTGTCTTGGTTTCTGACAACTCTTACTGACATACACAGCTCCTATATACCTAGGAAAGAAGCCCTAGCTTTTTGGAAAATTCTATGACTTTGAGCTATCTAGTCAACCATTGCGAGCTTCAGTTTTCTCATCTGTAGAACTGGCATAAAAATGCCTATCTCACATTGTGTTTGAGTGATTATACTTTGTAAGCTAAAAAGTGTTACCAAATGTAAGGGATTTTTGGTATCCAATTAATAAAATGTGAGTAGTTTTGATAGGCCTAAGGGAAAAATGTGACCTTACATTAATTTTATGGAAAACTAAATGAGGTGCTTTATTACCTGTACTTTTTACTTCTGAAAAAAATCAAAGATCCAAAGCAATTAAAATGAAAATTTGGGAGCATAGTTTGTCTACCTATTTTCCCTTCATTTCCTTTCATCCCTCAGACTATTATGTAATGTCAAGCAAGATAAATAATGCTTCAGAATGAATTTGACTTCTAGAATGAGCTCTCATGTGATTTCTGATTCTCATGTGCTTTGGTTTCAGAGAGTCACAGCTGCTCAAGTTCTGAGTTTCTCTGTGTAAGTAGCGTGTCTCCATCCAGGAGGTGCATCCCTCAATCTTGGGTTTGTGATGGCGATGCGGATTGCTCTGATGCCTATGATGAGCACCAGAACTGCACCAGGAGATCCTGCTCTGAAACGGAGTTCACCTGTAGTAATGGACTGTGTATCCCCGACTGGTTCAGGTGAATTGGGGATTAAACAATCTACAAACAAACCTAAACGTCCATGAGGCAGGACTGGGGCCTGGAGCCCATGGTAGTTTTAGTGGTCTATGAAAATGTTTGGATTTCTTTTAAAATCAAAAGAAAAAAAAAAAGAAATTTTAGGTCAAAGAAAGTATTATAATACCAAATAATATTAATATAGCTGGCTTTATACCAATGTGGTCCTTAATTATAAATGTTTTTTATGGTGGTAAAAGTCACATAATATAAAACATACTATTTTAACCACATTTAAGTGTACAGTTCAGGGGCACTAAGTATATTCACATTGCTGTGCAACTCTTACCATCATCCATCTCTGGAATTTTTCACCTTCCTAAACCGAAACTCTGTCCTCTTTAAACACTAACTCCCCATTCGCCCTCCCCACTCCCCTTAACCCCCGGCCCCTGGCATCTACCAGTGTACTTTCTGACTCTGTGAATTTGACTGTTCTAGGGAAATAAATAAATATTTTTATGGAGGAAGGGGCCCATGAAGGCAAAAGTGCCTAGGGTCCATGAAGGTCATAACGTGACCTTGCACGGAGGGTCAGAGAGATGAATGAAGTGGGCTTGCTAGAAGAAAGTTCTTTCTTGAGATAGCTGAGGCTCTTGGTTTTCCACTTGGAGTAGAGGCATGGGTACAAGAAATACTTCATTCTCTTCTCTCTGCTGTAAGAAGAATAACGGTGTGAGCATGATGATAAATGGGTCTGGGCGCTGCGGCTCAGGGTCAACCAGACAACAGTGAGGGGCAGGTGAGGTGGACCTTGGGCAAGTGCTCCAGCTAAGAGACGCAGATACTAGTCAGCGTCATTTGTTTGGAGGGAAGTTGCGAATCTGGATTTTCACCTGAAATATTCTGATTTTAAATGCTGGAAACATATTTAAAAAACCCTCTCAAGAGTGGTACTGGGTTTCATGACACAGGTGTGACCGGCGCAACGACTGTGGTGACTACAGTGATGAGAGGGACTGCGTGTACCCTGCCTGCGACAAGGTCCATTTTACCTGTCAGAATGGGCTCTGCATTTATAAGGCCTTCGTCTGTGATGGGGAAAATGACTGTGGAGATGACTCAGATGAGCTGGAACACCTGTGTCACACCCCGGAGACCACGTGTCCCCCTCATCAGTTCAGGTGTGACAATGGGAACTGCATCGAGATGGTGAAAGTCTGCAACCACCTAGATGACTGTTTAGACAACAGTGATGAGAAAGGATGTGGTGAGTATAACAGAAGATCGGGGAAAAGGAAACCAGGGGGACAATGTGGATTTTCAACCCTTCATGACTTAGCAGGACTTGTCAGTTGGTTCTCTAAGTAGAACATTGCCAGAAAATTACTATTGCTTGTCTAGCAAAAAGCAAGGATTTCTTGGTATATAAGGTCAGTCACAAACATTTTTTGGACTAATTCATGAGTTAGGCAGTCATTACAAAGAACAGGAGATGAACAAATTCAGGCCAACGGTATCTAACAGCAGAGAGTATTGATTCTCTCTCATGGCCTCTTGCAATGACTTGTTTCCTTCACTGCCTCTCTGCTAGGATTCATTAGCCTGTTTTTTTTTTAATAAATTTATTTATTTTTATTTTTGGCTGTATTGGGTCTTCATTGCTGCGTGCAGGCTTTCTCTAATTGCGGTGAGCGGGGGCTACTCTTCGTTGCGGTGTGCAGGCTTCTCTTGTTGTGCAGCATGGGCTCTGGGCGCGTGGGCTTCAGTAGTTGTGGCTTGCGGGCTCAGTAATTGTGGCTCGCGGGCTTAGTTGCTCCGCGGCATGTGGGATCTTCCCGGACCAGGGCTCGAACCCGTGTCTCCTGCATTGGCAGGCGGATTCTTAACCACTGTGCCGCCAGAGAAGTCCCCTTAGCCTGTTCTTAATTTTCATCCTCAGGTGGCTAAAGGGGAGAGTTTAACTGGCAGCCCCTCCGCCCACCCCCACCGAACTCCCACAAGTAAACCAGTCTAGAATTTATAAAATACAGACTCTTAAGGAAATGTTCTCCCCTCTGTGTAGTTTTTGAATGAGAATGGCCATGTGTCACAGGACCAGCCAGAGGTACCCTCCTGGGGTGCTGGGTGGCTCATCGCATTTGTGAGACTCAGTCAAGTGAGCACCTCTCTTCCCATCTCCATGTTCAGGGATGTCACACTGGGAGCCTGAAATTGGCCATGGTGTGAGTCGTGGCACCATTGAAATGGAAGAAGTTACAAATTAGAGCTCCCCCCTCCCCCCATCCCACCCCACACCCCAGACTTGTTTTACCAGCACACCACTGTGTGGGCTCTTCTGCTCTTCTTTCTTCTCTCTCCTGCTATTTCACTTCTAAATTTATCGATTAAAAGAAGATTGGCAGGTATAGGATTAGAAGTCAAACTTGTTGGTTGTATTAGTTGTTAAAACCACTGGTGAAGGATCAAGTTGGGAGGAAGCTGAGTAAGAGTGACTTTTGAATAATGTAGGGCCTTTAGAAATCCCTTCTTATCTGTCTTCTTTTAGCATGATTCATGAAGAATTGGGTCTGTCCAAACGAAGCAAAACAAAACGAAACAAAAAGGATTGGGCCTGTCCAGTGGGAAGGTTGACTTTGGACCATTATGGTGGATCCATTGCTGTCAACTTAGGTTCTCTGATAACTGTCTTTTACCTACAGGTGTTAATGAATGCAATGACCCTTCACTCAGTGGCTGCGACCACAATTGCACAGACACTTTAACCAGTTTCTATTGTTCTTGTAACCCTGGTTACAAGCTGTTGTCTGACAAGCGGACTTGTGTTGATATTGATGAATGCAAGGAGACGCCCTTTGTCTGTAGCCAGAAGTGTGAGAACATACTGGGCTCTTACATCTGCAAGTGTGCCCCAGGCTACATCCGTGAGCCAGATGGAAAGACCTGCCGGCAGAACAGCAACATCGAGCCCGATCTCATTTTTAGCAACCGTTACTATTTGAGAAATCTAACTATCGATGGCCATTTATACTCCCTCATCTTGCAAGGACTGGGTAATGCTGTGGCAGTGGATTTTGACCGAGTAGAAAAGAAATTGTACTGGCTTGATATAGAGAATAAAGTCATTGAGAGAATGTTTCTGAATAAGACAAACAGGGAGACAGTCATAAAGTACAATCTACCAGGTACAGAAAGTCTGGCTGTCGACTGGGTTACCAGGTAAGAAAAAGCTGAGGAGCTTTTTAAGAGTTAAAAGGCTTTTTGCTTTTAAAAAAGTATTCAAACCATGTTTCCATCCTAACAGAGAACTGATCTTTTCCAACTTGGGTTAATGGGTGGATACATTTTAATGCTTCTGCATGTTTTTGTTTTTTTCTGCTGTGTACCTAATAATCAAATGGGATACCACAGAACCTAAAATCTAGTGATTTTAAGAATTTATGATATCAATTTCGTGGGGAGGGGCATCACAAAGGAGGAAAGAGCTCTGTTATTACTGGCCACTCAGTGAACTGGAGGTGATGTGAAGGGATGATGCATGCATTTGTTGGTGCATTCAGTCATTTAAAGCTGTTGCCTAAGTGCCTCCTGCATGCAGTGCTATGCTAGGAACTGGGGTCTAGAGGTCAACAAGACCGACACAGCCCCTGCTTTCCTGGCATTCACAGGCTGCTTGCAATGCTATTTATTCACAGCCTGGGCTGGTTGTAAAATGGAGAATGGCCGACTTGAAACTCTGAGCATCTTTAAGGGAGATGGTGATACTTTAATTCAACTCCACCAGCTCAACCACACTTCTTCACATCTCTATTGAATATCGAATCTATCAGATATTTGGCTTTGTGGTTGACATGAAGCTGGAGGCACTTAGCCTGCAAATATTATTGCTTCAGTCACCTCAGACCTACAGAGGACTCTTCCATGTCTTCTCTGTTTGACCATCTTAAGGGTAAAGGTCCTAAGATGGGGGATGGAGAATTGGCCCCCTAGTTCTACCTGAATAGTAACTGGCCTGCCATAGGTGCTCAAGGACTGCCTACAGAAAAATGAATAAAATCTTGATCATGTGAATACAAGTATTTTATATATAGTGGCTCTTTTGTGTGTCAAAAAGCATAGTGATTAGTGATTTGCAGGAACAGAACTAATTGTGGTACTGCTCCTATCTCATCCTTTGCTGCAATGCAAGAAAAGGTAATATTTTAGCCTTGATATTGTCATTCAGTCCTCTCTCCCCAAAACTGGTAGGATGAGATTTTCCCCTGGATTTCAGCTACTTTCCTCTCATTCTAGGCATGTTCTTGACCAGGGGAAAGAATTAGGTACATATGTGGTACTGAGAAAGATGGAGCAAAAACGTCTAGGGTGAGGGTAGGATAAATATCTCATGACCGAAGCATTTTCTCAAATGTTCAAGGAGTACAGCCAGGCTAAACATTCCTTAAAACACAAGGCAGGATAGAACCCAGTCACATTTAAGTTTGTAGGGGACGGTTCTAAGATACTAATTACATTGAAATTTGAAACCATTTCCCCAATATCAATAAAGATGTTCATAGCGAACTCAAGGATGTTTGGTTTCCAAGGCCCTTAAACTTGATATACAAGTTTTTCAAAGCACCGTTATGCACAGTGGAAAATTGTGCCGGTTCTCAGTCCTCTTAATTTTTCCTGGAGTGGGCATGGAGTGTCTTCTCCATATTCTGTTCACTGGGTCAGTGTTTTGACTGTGGAATAAAGAGAAATTAACGAGTTGGCAGTAAGCTCCACAGAGTGGAGTGCCCTGTGGTGGAGCCAGTCTTGAATTCCTGCTCTAGCTCTTACTAATCAGTAGCCTCTGGGCCTCAGCAGCCTCATCAAGAAAACAGGAATAATGGGCTTCCCTGGTGGTGCAGTGGTTGAGAGTCCGCCTGCTGATGCAGGGGACACGGGTTCATGCCCCGGTTCCGGAATATCCCACATGCCGCGGAGCGGCTGGGCCCGTGAGCCATGGCCGCTGAGCCTGCGCGTCCAGAGCTTATGCTCCGCAACGGGAGAGGCCACAACAGTGAGAGGCCCGCATACTGCAAAAAAAAAAAGAAAACAGGAATAAGATATTAAATAATATAATATTTTTAAAAGTCCCTAGCCCAGGGCTTGGCATTTAATAGATGTTTGCTATTATTATTGCTATTATTACCCTCTACAATGTTGGAATCTAAAATTGTGGCCATCTCATACATCAGGATTTACCCAACTGAATTAAATAGCAAGGCTTGTGCATTTATGCACACTCATTCCCTCATCCCCAAGCCTAAAAAGATGCTACTGTCCTAACAGTTAAATATTCTGACACCTCTCATGGTTGGATCAGGCTTACCTCTGGCAAGGAGACATTGGGGTCTTTTGGAAGAGAAATCGTTTCAGTAGGAATTGACTATCAGATCTCAAATGACACTCATTCTAGGAGTTTTGAACCCTTTGGAAGGTTATGGATACTTTAAGACTCTGGTGATACCCACAGACCCCTTGCTGGATAAAGGCACTTAACAAATTTATGCTTATACAATTTTGCATCAGTTTTAGAAGCTACACCCCCCGCCCCCAGAGCCTAGGCTACCCTGGTGTCAGATTAAGGACCCCAGATTAAGAACCCTGCCTTATAGAAAATAAATGGATTTTATTGAATAGCAATATATTCAGAACTGAAATATCCTTGAGGTAAGAGATTCTAATAAGTTTCTAAAGCTTTTTGAGTTTAAGTAAAACTTGGCGCAGGGTAAGAAACTCATTTTGCCAGCCTACTGGGATGGGGCCAGGGAGGGGGTCAGGTTTTTCTTTATCTGAAGGATGCCATGATTCAGTGTTCCCTTGTGCAGTCTCAATGATAGCACTTAGACAAGTTTGTTTCCTTGACTCCACCATTTAAACTGTAGTTCATGATACTCATTGATCACTCTCACTTCTGCTTCCCTGCTCCTCTAAAGCCTGGAACATTGCTTGGGGAAGATGCCTTTTGCTGCATGAAGCAAGTAAAGCTAAAATCCTTGTGTGAAGTGTGGCCCCAGAATTTCCTGTTGTAAGGTGACATCAGGAAGAGTAGCACACATTCTTGCATCTTCTGTTGCCTCATTGCAGGAAGGCCGACTGTGTTTCCCCTTGTCCTTGTTTGCCTGGGGGAAAAGTGCTTGGATCGGAAATTGTGTGGCTAAATGTGCATTTTTTCTCAAGTAAAATGGCTATAACTCCTGGTTCTCCATTTCTCCATTTCTCCATTTTCAGAAAGCTGTATTGGGTGGATTCCCACCTGAATTGCCTTTCTGTCTCTGACCTCAATGGTCGATACCGCCGCAAGCTGGCCGAGCACTGTGTGGATGCCAATAACACCTTCTGCATTGAGAATCCCAGAGGAATTGCCCTTCACCCTCGATATGGGTATTGTCTCCCTGTAATCTTGGGCTCTTCTTTCATGCCCTTCTTCCACCTCTGTTACCACAAAGGCTGTTCACGTAGTGATATCAAGGCCAGTGTCTTGTTGGAGTTTGTCTTCTGCTTTTCCTACCTGGTAAATGGCTTAGTATAATGGGTAGAAGCATGGCTTGTTCAAATGCTATTCATCGGCTATTCTATTTTCTTTGCCATGACACACCATTCACTTTCAAAGTCACATATTTTGGCTGCATGCAAGTAATTTATGGTTTAAGAAAACAACAACCCACCTTTACTGGACTTTCCATGTCAAATCCACTGAAATCCCCAGTTAATCATGTTCATTCCTGAGCCTTTCCTGTGCATCATGCCCTGTTAGATTATTTTCTGTTCTCTTTCCTTTGTGAAAGGCTCTGTAGGATGTAAACTCCATTTCTCTAATTGGAGAAAGCTTATGTCTTTGCCACTGAGTTCTTTTGGCTTCAGGGACTGACCCTTTGTGTTTGCTCCAACAGGCATGTCTACTGGGGAGACTGGGCTGACCGAGCATACATTGGGAGAGTAGGCATGGATGGAACCCATAAGTCTGTGATTATTTCTACCAAGATCAAGTGGCCCAATGGCCTCACCATTGATTACACCAATGATCTACTATACTGGACAGATGCCCACCTGGGTTACATTGAGTACGTACTTAGAAAAGAATAAAGCAAACTGGGTGATTGCTGATTCCAAACACCAGTGCTTGTGTTGCCAGTGTATTTTCCCCAGGCAGCTTCTAACTGGCTTGTTTGTTGGAAGTCACTTCTAACTAAAGTGCCTATAGGCAATTCACCAAGCTCTGTGGTATGGTGCAAGAGAAAGAGCATGAACTTTGAAGTCATACAGATCAGGATATTGTCTTAGTACTTTTACTTCTTATACTCCTAAAAAAGCAGCTAGTAATCTCTCCCCTATGGTAGTCAGCTTAGTGCTCAACTCATCTTAATTCCCTTATCCCTTTACTTTACCCTACCCTCCCAAATATATGATTAATAGACTTGGAAAAATTATACTGTTCAATGAAAAGTACTCCTTGTAAAAAAGATAATACAAATTATTAGCCAAGCAGTACATGTTTATTTCGGGGCATTGCTAATTATGGCCTAGTTGGACTATGGTAATGTCTTCTGGGCATTTATGAACTAGTACCCAGATACACAGCCTGTTGCATGCAAAAGCAGGGAATTGTTAATTCACTAGAGCTATTTTAAAGGTTTAAAAAATCCTGTCATTCCATCAAATTTATTTTGAAAAAAATTACACTTGACAAAAAATACTCATAAAAGTATCTGAGCTCTTTATATAGAGATCATGCAAGAACTGAAGGAGAAGACCTCAAGACTGCTTTCTACTTTATGACCTTTTTAAAGAAACAGATAATGACTAAGTTCTGGTCATTTATCTGCAGTCTTATTAACAGAGGTCAAGAAGATATTCAGGTTTTCCTATACCTTCTTTAAGTTTCCATAAATTATGATATTTTGGAAAACATTTCTAACATCACACGACTAATGTTACCAACTTCTTTAGTTGCTAGCTCATTCCACCTCTTGTGAGTTTTAGGGTCTGCTCCCAGTTTTTTAAATATTAAAATATCAGTATTCTGACATAGGTTCAGAGGAATGAATGAGACCTAGATTCACTAATAATGTCTGGGTCATGATTAATAATACATGTGCTACCAGTGTGTACAAAGCTAACCCTGCTGGCCTCTAGGTTAACTCAGCTAGTCTATACCGCTCAGGTTATACTGAGAATCAAGCTGTCTCTGAAAACTGCTTCTCCCCTTGTCTTCCTGAGGAGACAGAAGTCCAGCTTTAGATTGCTTTCCTCTGATTTCTTCTGATGGCTTAGGAAACAGTGTTCATCCCAGGATATTGAAGAATGCTTCATGGAGAACATCAACGTAACAGGTTATAAACCTTCAAGAGCTGCATCAGCAGGAAAGCAGCAGTGGTTAGAAATTAGTGATCTTTAAACTCCTCTGGTTATTCCTATTTTTTTTTGTTTTGATTTTTTTTAACATCTTTATTAGAGTATAATTGCTTTACAATGGTGTGTTAGTTTCTGCTTTATAACAAAGTGAATCACGTATACGTATACATATGTCCCCATATCTCTTCCCTTTTGCGTCTCCCTCCCTCCCCCCTCCCTATCCCACCCCTCTAGGTGGTCACAAAGCACCGAGCTGATCTCCCTGTGCTATGCGGCTGCTTCCCACTAGCTATCTGTTTTAAGTTTGGTAGTGTATATATGTCCATGCCACTCTCTCACTTTGTCCCAGCTTCCCCTTCCCCTTCCCCATATCCTCAGGTCCATTCTGTAGTAGGTCTGCGTCTTTATTCCCGTCTTACCCCGAGGTTCTTCATGACCTTTTTTTTTTTTTAATATTCCATGTGTATGTGTTAGCATACGGTATTTGTTTTTCTCTTTCTGACTTACTTCACTCTGTGTGACAGACTCTAGGTCCATCCACCTCGCTACAAATAACTCAATTTCGTTTCTTCTTATGGCTGAGTAATATTCCATTGTATATATGTGCCACATCTTCTTTATCCATTCATCTGTCGATGGACACTTAGGTTGCTTCCATGTCCTGGCTATTGTAAATAGAGCTGCAATGAATATTTTGGTACATGACTCTTTTTGAATTATGATTGTCTCAGGGTACAGGCCCAGTAGAGGGATTGCTGGGTCGTATGGTAGTACTAGATTTCCAGCTCCGTTTTTCTTTCTCAAGATTGCTGTGGCTATTTGGGGTGTTTTGTGTTTCCACATAAACTGTGAAATTTTTTGTTCTAGTTCTGCAAAAAATGCCACTGGCAGTTTGATAGGGATTGCATCGAATCTGTAGATTGCTTTGGGTAGCAGAGACATTTTCACAATATTGATTCTTCCAATCCAAGAACATGGTATATCTCTCCATCTATTTGTATCATCTTTAATTCCTTTCATCAGTGTCTTATAGTTTTCTGCATACAGTTCTTTTTTCTTCTTAGGTAGGTTTATTCCTAGGTATTTTATTCTATTTATTGCTTTTGATTTCCTCTTTGATTTCTTCAGTGATATCTTGGTTATTAAATAGTGTATTGTTTAGCCTCCATGTGTTTGTATTTTTTACAGATCCTTTCCTGTAATTGATATCTAGTCTCATAGTGTTGTGGTTGGAGAAGATACTTGATACGATTTCAATTTTCTTAAATTTACCAAGGCTTGATTTGTGACCCAAGATATGATCTATCCTTGAGAATGTTCCCTGAGCACTTGAGAAAGGTTACTCCTAATTTTAAGGCATTGCTTTTGCAACTTTTACATCTTTCATTCAGTCCAAATAAACTTTAAGTTTAGTTTTTGTTTTCATGAAGACCAAAAGTTTTGAGGAAGATCTGAACTTCAGTTACCTGTAGAAGGTAGAACTTTATTCATTGGTTTGTCAGCCTCTATCCTTAAAGGCATTAGAGGAGGGGCTTTATCTTCACTGAGTGACTCTTCCTTCCTCCGACTCCAGGTACTCTGATTTGGAGGGCCACCATCGGCACACGGTGTACGAAACCGGGACACTGCCTCATCCCTTTGCTATTACTGTTTTTGAAGACACCATTTATTGGACAGATTGGAACACAAAGACAGTTGAAAAGGGAAACAAATACAATGGGTCAAATAGGGTGGCGCTGGTGAACACAACACACAGACCATATGACATCCGTGTGTATCATCCCTACAGGCAGCCAATTGGTGAGTAAGTGATTTGGAAGTTTTTGCACAGTTGCTTTAGGGTCTTGTGCATTCCATTCTTGTTTTTGTTTTTTAAGCATAAATATCATGATTTATACTGGGAATGGTGTTACTTGCTAATGTTTTCTACAAAGCAAATGCTGCAAGTTGAAGGGATGGAAATATCTTTAGAGTTTATTCCCCTATTCCTGGAAAAGTCTGCTTACAATTCTTTTTCATATCACCTGCTCTGTTCTTAAAGATCAGTCTGGGCTTTCTTTTTGATAAGAATCAACAGTTGTTATGTTGCCTTTTGACATTTCAGCCATACTTAAGAAAGCACCTCTGGAAAATACGGACATTTCCTGTATAACCACAATAAATTGTAACACCTAAGAGATGTATTATAATAACATGGATGCATATATAACAATCATTTCTTTACAACATCAATCTACTGAAATGATTAGTTTAAAAGAAATGCTTAAAAGAAAGTTATAGTAACTATAAAACATCATTTATTAAATGTCTGTTTGTACTTGATATCTAGCCAAGTTCTGGAGTATTCTTTGGGGATAGAATGGATTTTGTGGGCCCACTTTGTCGTGGTGTCTTGTTAAAACATACGATAAACTTGGAAATTAGGAAAAATGAGAATTGGCAAAATATTTTTTTCTGGAAGTTAATATTCTTCATATTATTTAGCAGAAGTTCAAATTCATCTTTACCTCTGAGTTGCGGCCCAGAAAAGTAGTATAGTTGTTGCTCAGTTTATCCATCCACCTGATTCTTGGTGCAACTTCTGTTGCCTGTATCCTTAGGATGAGAGAATATAGCATCTGCTGAAAATGAAAACTTTAACTTAGATTGTGGGCACATGGATGTAAACTAAATTTCCCACCTGCTCTCCAAGAACTTTGGGAGACACATTTTTTCTAGCCCAATACCAGTGAGTAAGCCTCACTTCTGGTAGCACATAAATCAATTTTCTGTACTAGCAACAGGGTTGCTAAAACAGATCTACCATATGTACTCTCTATGCACTTTTGTACAAAGCATGAATCTAGGATAACGTTTTTTTTTTACTAAGAGGTGATGAGTTTTATGTGGCTGGTAATCAGCGCGTCTGTGCTTGATACTCTCTTTAAGTGAATGAACATATATTTTCTTCCTTCTTTCACTAGTGACTAATCCCTGCAGTACCAACAATGGTGGCTGTTCTCATCTCTGCCTCATCAAAGAAGGAGGCAGTGGGTTCACTTGCGAGTGTCCAGATAACTTCCATACTGTCCGGCATAGTTACAGCACCCAGTGCCTGCCCATGTGCTCTAGCACCCAATTCCTGTGTGCCAACAGTGAAATGTAAGGCTCTCTTCTCCCTCTCCCCATTGCCTCTCCAGCCCTTGGACACACATTGAACTTCAAGACTCCAGGGGATGGGAGTTTTCCAATGAACCAAGATTTTGGCTAATTAACGTGGCTCATTTGGGATGCACCAAGACCAGGAAAGTTGGATCTCCAACCGTCCAACTTTCTCTAACTTCAAATAATTTCGTCCATGAAGGAAGGAATTTGTGAACCAAATGGTTACACCCATGCATGCAAGTTTTTGTTTCTGTAGCAAGGAAGCAAACTGTGTGTTTTTTTTATTTCTAAGGAATTGTCCAAAGTCTCAGGGCCAAGAATGTATATAAGTGTACACTGAAAAATAGCCCTCAGGAGTGATAGAATTTCTCTGTCTTTTTCAAACATATGCTGGCCTAGCTTCTTAAATGACTATGCCAGAGGATCCAGGGTCACACATTCAAATCCATTTTTGATGATTTGTATTTGTTATGAAACATGGTCACAGATTATTTCCCTCACAATGGCCACAGGCCTTGACGACTAGTGGCTCTGAGTCAGAGAGTGAGGTCAAGAGGAGATGTTAATGCAAATCATAACATCTAAGATTCTGTGGCAGATTATTTTGACGATTGAATAAGGTATCCTAGGTTAAGAATCTAGCATACACCCATCATGACATAAACTCTCAAAAAATGTCAGTGCCTCCAGCTTTCCAGCCAGTACCCAAATGTCATATATCCCTCTGGCTGACAGTCCCAACCAATCCCTGTTTCCAGAACCACAGCTCCAAACACACACTCCACTCTTTGTCGTGGCAGGAATTTAATCATCATACTCAAAGCATTTTTTCAGTGTGTGTTGGGTCTTAACAAACCTGTTCTATGTCACCTTGTTATGTTTTCTCTGAAAATATTCCACAGTAGCTAAGGTTTAATTGATCCTCTTCTTGGGCCGTGAGAGAACTCGTGTGTATCATTCCTTGGAATTCAATTTTCCCTTCTCTCTGGATAGCCGTTGCCTGCTCCTCTAACCACTCGGTGTTTTGCTAGGAGAAGTGCTCTGTTTTCTCTGTGTAGGTGTATTCCCATCTGGTGGAAATGTGATGGGCAGAGAGACTGCTTGGATGGTTCCGACGAGCCCATCACTTGCCCGCAGCGCTACTGCCGGTTAGGACAGTACCAGTGCATGGATGGCAACTGTACCAGCCCACACTTCATATGCAATGCTCATCAGGATTGCCCTGATGGGTCTGATGAAGACTCGGTTCTTTGTGGTGTGTTGAACTGCTTTCTACCTTCTCTGCCCACTTCTATAGTTGATCGCCCATGGTTCTGTAGGGATTTTCTGAATGTCATAATCCAAAAACTGGTCCAAAATCCTAGGGAAAAAAAACCCTCAGAGTCCATCCTATATCTATGTTTATAAAGTTTAAAAAAAATCCCAGGTCTCTACAAGGAAGATGGTTGAGGTAGATACTAAGTTGTCTGTATTGATGGTTCTTTACTATATGCTGTACATAGAATCTCCTTTGAGAGCTAACATTGAGGGTGAAATGAGGGATTCCCACATTTTAAACAGGGACTCTCAGTTGTAATATTTATTTATGTTTCCATTTTTAAAAAGCCAAAAAATAAAAAAGCCCCATCAAAACCCAAAAAAACAACCCTCCAAACCAAAATCAACACATAAACAATAGCAACAAACAGAAAGTTTGAAAACCTTTGTCCATTAGGGCAACAGGTACAGGAGAAGGTGAATTTAGTAGGCTGTCAGCGATTCAGTCCTTATCCCCTGATTCTGCATGCAAGAAAAAGATATTTAAGAATTTAGGAGACAGTAATAGTCAAAGGACTAACTGCTCACATAGTGGTACTGGTTAATAATAAGTGCATTAGGGCATAAGTCCTCTAAGAAGAAATTATAATCGAGTTCTCCAGGACCCATTAGTGTAAATTAGGAGCTTTTGTTCCTGCCACCTTCCAAGCTGATAACCAAATGTCCCCGCTTGCAGAGCATCACCAGTGTGAGTCCAATGAATGGCAGTGCGCCAACAAACGTTGCATCCCGGAATCCTGGCAGTGTGACATGGAGGACGACTGCGGAGATAACTCGGATGAAGATAGTTCCCACTGTGCCAGCAGGACCTGCCGGCCGGGCTATTTTAAGTGTGCCAATGGCCACTGCATCCCTCAGAGCTGGAAGTGTGATGTAGACAATGACTGTGGAGACTACTCAGACGAGCCCCTCCAGGAATGCTGTAAGTTCCTGTGAGAGGGACCTGGCCTGACCGGGAGCAGGGAACAAGATGGATGGAGAGAGGGTGTGCAGCCCCTGCTGCAGCCCCATGGGCTGCCCCCTCTTGGCTCTTTCCCGCGGCTCTTCCGGCACCGCAAGGCAAAGGAGAGCCGCACGCACAGCCTGCGGATTGAACCACGCCCCCTGTTCTCAAGTGGCTGATTCCTGCTCTCCATACACGAATGTCTGTAACTGTCCCGATTATGATAACAAGAGCTTACACTTTGTCTATTTAGCACTTTCTCTTTTGAGCCTCAGAGAAACATGGTGAGGTAGGGAAAGTGGGTGTTACCAACTTTCATTTTACAAGTGAGGAGCCTAAGCTTCGTGTTAAGTGGCTGGTTACTTTTCTACTTCGTGCCAGAGCTGACACTTCAACCTGGTTTTTTAATTTTACTTCAAACCCAGTTCTTCCCCCCCGCCCCCCGCCCCACTCACCCCCCAAGTTTGACTGCAACATAAATGAGTGGAATGAAACGGTGAGAAAACTTAAGGACTCTGTCTTTCTGCTTTGGGTGAACAGATCACACCTAAAAGAGACACAGTTGCCAGAGTCTGTTTGGTTGGTAACATGGTCACCGTTACTCATCAGCACCGCATCTTAAATAAGACAATGGAAAGGTGTCTTTGGTTTCCTTTCAGGACCGAGACTTCAGTTCTGACCTTGCCCCTTCTTCTCTTTTCAGTGAGCCCTGCCTACCGCTGTGACAACTATACGGAATTCGACTGTAAAACAAACTACCGCTGCATCCTGCTGTGGGCTGTGTGCAATGGTTTCGATGACTGCCGGGACAACAGCGATGAGCAGGACTGCGGTAGGGAGGGACTGCAGGGGAGGAAGGAGGGACAAACAACTTAGCAGGAGATGAGAACAGATTTCCCACATCATCCTTCCTTTGTTCGCCTCTAATAACATGTTACATTTTTGTAGCTTTTTACAGGGATATTGGGAGTTTACTTTATACATCTTAAATGAAATGTGTCTCAAAGGATACTATACTTGGGGAAGACCTTGTGAAGATATTAGGAATTTGTGTAATTTCTCCCAGATGCAGAATTCCTGTTTACGCTTGACAAGTTTAAACTGTCTGATCTTAGAGATTGATTGAAAGGAATGAAAGAGGGAGTAGAGAAAAGATTTGGTATCTATCTCTAAAAAGGATTTTTCCAAATCAGAATATTTCTTATTTCTGAATCTCCCTCTGACTTTCCACATCCTCTGTGTCTGGCAACATAGAAAATTTATGGACAAAAGGCCAAATGAATGAATGGAATTTGCCAAGATTAGGCATATACTCTAACTTGAAAACAATGTCTCTCTGTGTGTGTGTGTGTTAGGTTTAGTTGGAAGAGAGGTAAGGAAGATATTGGGTTATTTTAATAACACTGAATCTAATCAACTAAAGACAATGCGATGGACATGTTTTGTTTGCTGGTGGCATCACTTAATTTTCCTTTCCAGGCCTTCATTGCAAATTGCAAGCCAGGGACCAAATCATTTTTTGAACAGTTTCTACAGAAGAGAATGGATCTAGTTTCTAACAGTAGGATAGATTCAGTTTAGCCTAAAGAGGAATAGTGACAGTGAATGTGGCTGGCATTCCTCTTTCTGGGAGCTTTGAGAATATGGTAGTGTAAGCCTCAGACCATCTCAGAAGAAAGCCAGGACTACTTCGACATTTCTTGACCATGGGTTTCTGAAGTATTTGCAATGACTGTGCTTTGCAGAGTCGATGGCATGCAAACCTTCTGGGGAATTTCGCTGTACAAATCACCACTGCATCCCTCTTCGCTGGAGATGTGATGGGCACAATGACTGTGGAGACCATTCAGATGAGGAAAACTGTAGTGAGTGTTCAGGGTCCTTCATCCTTACCTGCCACTGGAGTGGTGATGTCTGCTCTTTGTCTGTAATTCAACTGTCTATGCCGTTCATCCTCAAAGGGTAGGAGGACGGCTACCTGATCTCTTGTTTTCTGACTGGTACATTACTACTTTTTCATCTCCTTCTCAGCTGCTTGTAATCAAGCTCTGGGAGAAGAATATTTACCCAAGTATATCTTTTGTCTCTATTTATTTATACTCAAGTTTATTATTTTTTTTCAAAAAGAACTTGAGGTGACTTACAATATATCATTGCCTTATGATATATATCGATTTCAGATTAACATGAAATACATTCTGACTTTAGTCCCCTTTTGGAAGTAAGAAGGTATAGGCAGTTGAGAGAATCAGGATGCTAGTTACACCTGCAATTATCAATTGACTAAAAACTTCTTACACAAAAGGGTGATCCAATTGGCATTTTATTGTTCATAAGAAAGTTCATGTTGAATCCTATAGGAGGTTATCTGGAGTTTCAGGAAATGAAAAATTATCTTAAGATTAAATCACCTTTGGACAAACTTTTTGACAAAGTCCATTCTTTACAGACTTACAATTGAGATGGAAAGTCTATTTTTGGAGGCTGGACAGTCTGGGACTTGGGACACAGGAGGGCGTTAGGCACAGAGGACACTTAGGCCAGTCCACAAGCCTGTCCCCTATGTATGATTCCTGGTGCCCTCTGATGGCCACGTGGCTTTCTTTTTCAGCCCCCCGGGAATGCACAGAGAGCGAGTTTCGGTGTGATGATCAGAGCTGCATTCCTTCTCGATGGATCTGTGACCAAAACAATGACTGTGGGGACAACTCAGATGAGCGGGACTGCGGTAACTGTCACAGCTCTTTAAGGGGCTTTCCAGAGAGTCTTGTACTAGGGTCAGCATATTGGTTGGAAGTAGGGGCTTCACATGTGTGTTTGGAAGGTTTTTTAGACTTAAATGATTTCTGTGTAATTTATGTAATATATAAACCTTAGCATTACAGTACCTTCTGCTTATATATATTTTCTATGTTTATGATTACCTTATAGCAGTCTAGATCAATAATAATAGGGAAAATCTCAAGAGAGTTTTAAAAATCTTATTTTAACTTAAACCTCTGCTAGGAGCAGACTTTAATCTGCATGGACCTTATAAACAAATAAAAACATTGGTCTTCCTACTGTTCTCCAGAAAGTGGCCCTAAGATATATATGGCTGTAGCTCCCTGGTGTAGAGGTCAGATGTTAGAATAGGAATCATAAACCCCAAGTAGTTTTATAGCTCTTACTGATTAAGGGTCGAGTCTGAGAAAAATCAGCGAGCAAAACAGTAAAAGTTGGGGAGTTCAGGGTTTTGAGGAAAAGTTTAAGAGCTAGAGATATTTAATAGAGGAGAGATTGCTACTTCCATCTCCATATTTTGAACGGGGAAAGTGTACCTTTGAGAGTGTATTTACTCGCTAACCACAAGGCGTGGGTTTGTTGTGAGCCAGTCACCGGGTATGGATAGGAATGTGATGGAAGACTTACTACTCTCCACGGAACTAACAGTTGTCTGAGAATGCCAAGGCATCCTGGAAATGACAGTCTTTTCTCTTCAGAGATGATGACCTGCCATCCTGGATATTTTCAGTGTGATAGCGGGCACTGCGTTCCTGACCAAATGAAATGCGATGGGTTTGCCGATTGTCACGATGCGTCTGATGAAGCCACTTGTCGTAAGTTTCTAGACACCCATGGCACCGTTTGTCTGAAATGCATGGATATGGCAATTTAGACCCAACTTTTCCCATCAGCCACCACTTCTTATATTAAAAGACCATAGATATTTTCTATTCAGCATTCATTGATAATTATCAGTTTACCTGGGGCCTGAGTCACCATGTCCATATATTTCACAGTAGACATTCAAGCGCATTTCATTAATAATATTTCAAATAGAGAATATATTAAGTGTGCTAACGAAAGTATTTATATGTTATCAGCTACTCTACAAATCGTTAATTGGATAAAAACTTGGCAGGTAAAAGGATATTCAAGCAATGAATAAAAGGGTATTCAAACATAATGAAGTCCCAGTATTAAACATTTTCTGAATTGAATAATGGCATATAAAATTGTTTACAAGTATAAAGACAATATGATCATTTGCATTTTAGTCTTTTTGAATCACTGATTAAATATTAACTGTTGATGATTGTCTATGGTGGATTTTGTTGATAATACGGTTGCCGCATCTTAAAACCTGCTTTTCAAGAGACTGTATAAATGGATGATAGGAAAAGCCAGTGCTGACACCGCTGAAGGGTTGCGCTTGCCTATAACAAAAAAGTGCGGTGCTGTCCACAGAATGACTCATGTCATTGAATACTGGGCTTGGTCATCCATCCATAAGAAACATTCCATCAGAATTTCAGACAGTTTAAAGCCACAGAACATCTGGTTGAATCAGGAAGAGCAGGCTATAATGGAACTCTTTCCATTAGGAGAGCTCTTTCTGTAAAGGAGAAACAGCCGGATAGCTTTCCAAAAAGTATCTTTTTCTAATAATTTGACTCTGTCTCCTCCCCACCAACAGCCACTCGCTTTCCCAATGGGGCATACTGCCCAGCTACTATGTTCGAATGTAAAAATCATGTTTGTATCCAGTCATCTTGGAAGTGTGATGGTGATAACGACTGTGGCGATGGTTCCGATGAAGAACTTCATTTGTGCTGTGAGTGAGAGAGGCTGGGACTGGTGTTGTCAATGTTTCTTATGTGGATCCTGTGATCCAGGAGGGTGGTTGTACAATTTTTGAGTACTGGACACATGATCTGCATTAGTGTGCTTTCACTTGGCCTTCCTGCTTAGTTCTCTACTTGGAACATGAGAAAGTTGGGCAGGCATCCATAGTGTTAAACATTTTGTGGCCTTCAAAGGCAATTGGCGTAAATAGCGGCAGAACTGTTGTGGTTGAAGTCTGAGGTAGGGTGGGGCTGTACATCTCTCCTGCTCCATTCTACTTTCAGTGCCCCTCAAGGTACTTCTGCTAAACCCCCCGAACTTCAGAGAACACCTTTAGGACATTTTAAAACTAGTTAGTCCTTAGTCACTTGACGTTACATCATAATTCAAGCCCATCTAATTTTCTGTTTTATGATGCATATGTATTTATTTATTTAAACATTATATACATATGTTCCCATATCTCTTCCCTCTTGCTTCTATTTATTTTTTAAACCAGTGAGTCTCAATTTGGGTACCCATCAGAATCACCTGGGGAGAGGTGTTTCAAAAGCACACGCTCTGGTCCCACCCTAGGCTTAGACCTATTGAACCAGAATGTCCAAGGACATGTCAGGCCTGGGCAAAAGGTATATTGAGAAAGCTCCTTAGCTTTTTAGTCTCCTGGTTGATAACTACTGATTTTAACAAAGTGAATGAAAATAGAGTTTGTTTTGGTCATTTTGCTCCATGCTTTGAGTCATTGGAGAGACTTGAGAGCAGTAGTTCTCAGAGTGTCATCTCTGTACTAGGAGAGTCAGTATTACCTGGGAACGTGTTAGAAATACAGATTTATGGGCCCACCCCAGATCTACCCAATCCGAATCTCTGGCAGGGGGACCTAGCACTCTCTGCATTAATAAGCCCTCCAGGTGATCCTGATGCAAGCTAAAGCTTAAGCATTTCATGTAAGTAAAAGCCCCCAACACAGGAGAAGACACTCCCAGAAACGTTACTTCTGGAGCTCTTGGTTAACTCCTAGTCTGACTTAGCTGCAACTTGCTTCTGGGGTTCTCATCACCTCTTCCAGTCAGTTTCCTAGATTCATCTGCATCAGTGTGCTTTCACTTTCCTGCTTAGTTCTCTACTTGGGACATGAGAAAGTTGGGCAAACATCCATAGTTTTAAACACTTTGTGGTCTTCGAAAACAATTCATTTTTAGCCCAGGGATTTGACTCTAGAAAATGATATATCAGAGTATTCCTTCCCCCCAGAGAACTTTGAATTAGCATACATTATATTTTCCCAGTGGCATCCCAACACTTTCCTTGCCACATCTTAGTTTTGTATAAGGAACTAACCATGTTTTGTTTTGTTTTTCACTTGATGAATCTTGAAAAACATCTTAAGCATGTGTAACTTTCAAAGAAGAAGTCCTCAGGAAGTTGCTTCCCTCTAAAAGATAAAGTGCCCATAGTTAGTAAAATTAAACTTTGCGGAGGCAGAGACATATAGCCACATGAAAAAGTGACCAACACTGTTTTATAATGTTGCATTTAACAGCAAATAATTCTTGCAAAGTTCTATTAACGATACTTCCAAGAACCAGTTCTCAGAGCTGAATTTTTTTTTTTTTTTTTTGCGGTACGCGGGACTCTCCCTGTTGTGGCCTCTCCTGTTGTGGAGCACAGGCTCCGGACACGCAGGCTCAGCGGCCGTAGCTCACGGGCCCAGCCGCTCCACGGCATGTGGGATCTTCCTGGACTGGGGCACGAACCCGTGTCCCCTTCATCGGCAGGTGGACTCTCAACCACTGCGCCACCAGGGAAGCCCTCAGAGCTGAATTTTTTCCCCCCAACCTCATTACAACTCTCTCCTCTTGCTCCCTGTTTGTGGTACCAAGGCAGAAGGAAAATCAAACAGCCCAAGTCCTCCATGGGAAAGAGGAACACATGTGTGTCGAGTTCACTGAATTCTTGTACATGCATAGAGGACTCGTTTCCCTGTAGCAACTAAGGGACCTGGGTTCTACCTGTAGGTTCCTCACAGGGACACAAGCATGAGCCAGAGGTCTAATTCTGGATAATAAAGTGAGTCAGGGTTTGCTTATGAAATATCAACTTTAAGTGCAATAGGTGAGGGAATTCAGGTAGGAAAGTCCATCATGGTGTAAAACTTTAAGGAAAAGACTTTGTGTTCTAGAGGCTCAATGATAACTCCAGTCAGAGGGACAAACAGTGGCCTCTTGGCTCAGGTATGGTCCTGCTGGCCTCTCCACCCTCCTGGCCACCATTGTCTTCCTCGCTCCATGCTTCAGCCCAGAGATCTTTTATTCAGGTCCAGAAGCCTGCCTTCCTGACTCAGAATTTTTCCATGTGAAGCCTCTTCTGACCCCTCCTCCCCCAGAACTATATATCTCCACAGTAGATGCTTTCACAGCATGTTTCCTTTGTGGCTCTTACCACAGTTGTAGTTGAATGGTTAATTTGTAAAGTCTGTTCTCCTGCTAGAATAAACATCCCATGAGGATAAGTATCGTGTCTTTCTTTTTCCCAATTGAATCTGATGCCCGGCACAGCGCCACGGTGTCAACTAGACACTCAAGAGCTATTTGTCGATTGGTTAATCGAACAAGCCAATGAAGGGATGAATCAGGCAAGCCTGGCGCTGGCACGGGAGTGTTTTTAGATACTGATCCTTATGTTTTGCTCTTAACCTGTACTTTTGCTTTTCCGTCTTGTGTTTTAGTGAGTGTTCCCTGTGATTCACCACACCGTTTCCGGTGTGACAACAATCGCTGCATTTATCGTCACGAGCTGTGCAACCATGAGGATGACTGTGGAGATGGAAGTGATGAGAAGAAGGAGAACTGTAAGCAAAAGTCAAAAGGGAGAAGGGAGGCCTTCCCTGGTGGCGCAGTGGTTGAGAGTCCGCCTGCTGATGCAGGGGACACGGGTTCGTGCCCCAGTCCGGGGAGATCCCACATGCCGCGGAGCGGCTGGGCCCGTGAGCCATGGCCGCTGAGCCTGCGCGTCCGGAGCCTGTGCTCCGCAACGGGAGAGGCCACAACAGTGAGAGGCCTGCATACTGCAAAAAAAAAAAAAAGAAAAAAAAAGGGAGAAGGGAAAAAGAAGGGCCCCCAATTGCTTGCAGTTTGCAAAATGTACCTCAGGGATTTCAGTTTGTTCTTTAGAGGCTTGAGCTACACCTGTGAGTGCAGATCTCCGTGGACATTATTGTTTGCAAGACCCTGTAAACACTCATTACTTAGATGCAACCCTTCCCTGCTTCTTCCTGTTTCATTTGAACCAGATGTTGGCAAGTTCCTTAAGAAAGTGAGAATACTAAATAGTGGTTGAGTCACACTTGACAAACTAATGGTTTCTCTCTTTTCAAAGATGAGGTTTGGTCACTCTTCAGCCTAGAGTTTCTAATTGCCAATCTAGGCATGGGAAATTCTCAATGCCCCACTGAAAAGATCATGTTAAATAAGGCAGCTCTGGTGTTCACAGAGCTTATCTAATATCCTTCTTTAAAATGAAAATGTATTTCCCAGAAGAGAAAGATGATAGATTATTTTAAGAGAGAAGTTTCAAACTGGTTGCATTTAATATTTTAGATATTGAAAAATCTGTGCTTTTACATTTTGAGACTGTTTTAAACCTATCCATTGAAGGAGAGAGCTGATTAATTTTCTGGGCAATTTAATTTACCTAGAAAAAGTCAGTGAGGAAAATTATTTCTCCTGAGTCGAATTACTTTTTTTCCTAAAAGGATATTATCTGGGAAAATTTAGATAAATGCTTAACTTTTCTATTTTCTATTCCTTATTTTTTTTTTTTTTTTTTTTTTGCGATACGCGGGCCTCTCACTGCTGTGGCCTCTCCCGTTGCGGAGCAACAGGCTCCGGACGCGCAGGCTCAGCGGCCATGGCTCATGGGCACAGCCGCTCCGCGGCATGTGGGATCCTCCTGGGCCGGGGCACGAACCCGTGTCCCCTGCATCGGCAGGCGGACTCTCAACCACTGCACCACCAGGGAAGCCCTCTATTCCTTATTTTGATGTGGGCTTAGAATGCTTACTGTCAGCTGCCATCCCAGATGGCCATCCTGGGGACTGGGTGTCAGGGGCACTTTGATACTATTGCCATGTTCAAGTTTGTACCCTCCCTCTCCCTCACCTTTTTGGGGCAGAGATGAACCTGTGGTTATAACATTGTTAATATGTTTGTTTGAAGCATAGCACAAAAGAATGAAAACCCAGAAATAAAACCTTTTTAAAAAATTGGAGCAGGTTTACCCCTTTCCCTCTTCTCTTTCCATTTTCCCTATCAATCATGCCATTTTTCAGTAGAGCCAGACATTTGTAGCATATGGTCAAATCCCAGAGTGGAAAAAAAGGAGTAGTAAACTAAAATTCTTCTCGTGGAGCAGGAAGTTAGAGGAATCACTGCTAGCCATCACAGTAGGCGAACTGCAACATTTCAATAGCTTAAAACAGCAGAGGACTAAAGTTTGATGAAGGTCAGGCAGCTCCCTCCATCCTGTAATTATGCCATCTGGAACACATAGCCTTCAAGGCTGCTGAGGCAGGAGAAGAGAGAAATGGAGGAGACAGTTTCCTAAGTTCCTGGGCCTGGAAGTGACAGGTGTCACGCATACTCACAGTCCATTGGTTGGCAGTAGTCACGTGGTCCCAATCTAACTGCAACGGGGACTGGGAAATGCAGGGAAGTGCATGGATATTTAGTGAACACCATTTGTTTCTACCACAATTTACCCTAGTGTCACTAAAATTCCCTGTGCACTTTTCTTTCCATGCGTAGAACACTCTTAACCCCTCCCCCAGGGACATAACCCAGAGTCCCTCTCAGTAAATGAAATCCAGGAGCTCCAGGTGACAGGCACTAGTCATGCCATCAATTCCAGATGTGCTTCCTCTTGGTCTGGAGACCCATAAACTAAGAGACTAGTTGTATTTGTGTCTCCTGCCCCCAGTAGATAGTGGTAGAACAGGGGGAGCATAATGGAAATAAACATCCTCGTGGGGAAAGAAAGAATGAGACTCCTTGCCGTCCCTGTTCTGTAGCAATTCTGAAATGGCACTGGGCTATGGTGGCACACGTTGGCCCAGGACAGTCCTGATTTACGTCTGTTGCCCTAGTGGAATTGTTAATAGAGCTCCTTTCCCTCTCACAAGCGTATCGACTTGGAGAGTAAATTGTATGTTTACCCTGTGCAGACATTGTGAAGGCCCTTATATAGTGGGGATTGGAGGAGATTCATTGATGAGGTCAAGACTCTGCTCTCAGAGGAGCACCTATGCCCATTTTTCCTCATTGTCTCTGCCTCCACCCTTTGGGATTGGTTGCTTGTCTATATCCCTCTTCAAATGAAGAGGGAAGAGGGGAGTATGCCCTCCTTAGGGGCAGTACAGCTTTCCCAGCCACTCCCTGCTCGTAGAAGGGTGGGGGCCCAAGAGTTTTGTCACCTCAGTCACAGTGTTTTGGTTTATTTGGTCGTATGTTTCGGAAACCGAGCAGGCTTTTGATCTGCTTGCTTTCAGTTAGTTCTAAGTGTCAATAACCTTACTCAGTGTTTTTGTTTGTTTGTTGGTTTTGGTTTTGGGGTTTTTTTTTTTTTTTGAGACACAGTTCTTGAATTTGTTGCATTTCTTTGCTTTGTTTCCCTCACGCACCTTTGGGTCAACTTTGTCAGTTATATTCAGGCCAGAAAAGTAGATGGGCAGTCATTTAATTCAACTAAGAGATTTGACTGGTCCTTTTTAAACTTCAGAGTCTTATGTCATCTAAATGCAGTAGGTTCTCTGCAAACTGCAAATTTCTGGACTTTATTTTCTTTGATTTCTGCTTGTAAATCAACTAGTTCTTCCCCGAGCTTATCTCTTTCTTGCCGAACTCAGGTAATGGCAACCCGCGCACATTATTAACATTCCATTTTCTAACCTCTTTGCCCAGGTTGACAAGTTCAGTAAACATGCGGTCCGCCTTCCAGTTTTTCCAAGGTGACAACTTTACAAATACTTTGCCACTGCGTAACACAGGCCTCCATCTTTCCCTCCTTTGGGATCACTTTCCTCGTTGCCTGCCTCCTGACTGACGCCAATGCCAAATATTTTAGGTTTTGTTATGGAAGTGCCCTACTTCTATATCATTTAGGGTAATTAATACTAGTGACCACAACCAACAAATCTCAAACTCTCAGTGGTGTGACGTAGCCAAGGCTTATTTCTCACTCACATAAAGGCCAGTGCAGTTTGCACGCCCTTCTCCATCTTGACGCGAGGCCACCTGATACACATGGTCCCTGGGTTGCTGAGCAGGGAGGCACATAGGCTTTAATAGCTTCAGCTCAGAAGTGACACGTGTCACCTCCAACTCACAGTCCATTGGCCTGAACTAGACATATGGTCCCAACCTAACTGCAAGGGAGACAAGGAATTGTAGGGAAGCACACGAGCTTATTTGTGGAAATACTGCCTCTGCCACAGAAGGAAGCGTCGTGTTTCACGGAAGAAAAAGTTTTGAGTTTACCTTATTCTTAAATTTTAGGTGTAGAACCGACTCCTAGACCTTGTACAGAAGATGAATTTAAGTGTAGCAATGGACGTTGCATTTCACAGCACCTGGTATGTGATGATGTCAATGACTGTGGTGACCATTTTGATGAGACGGGATGCAGTAAGTAAATACTTATTTTTATACTTCATTGTAGTAACTCAGGTTAACCTACTGGAAGCATGCAATAACATAAAGTAGACAATAACCGTGTTTCTCTTTAATTTACACGTTGTGTTCTGAACTGCAGTCAAGCCCATAGCTACCTGTTATTGAACACTTATTCTATACCAGACATTGTGCTAAACAGTACATGGATTATCTCATTTCATCCCTGTAACAATCCTGTGAGTTAGGTATTGTCTGTCTTTCTGTCTCTCTCTTTTAAACAAGTGAGGAAACCAACTTACAGGTTAAATAAATTGGCAATGTCTTCCTGTCATCAAGAAACTGAGTCAGGATTTGAACTCTGATCTGTTTAACTGCAGGGCGTATCCTCTTCCCAGTTCATTAGGTGCCTCTCAGCACCTTGAAGCTATTCATTTTGTTTCTTAGTTTGTACATTTTTTCATCTTAAGCCAAATGCAGTAATCTTTGGCACATAGGGGAAGAGTGGTTGGTGAGAATGGAAATGTCACAGGGGACCTTGGAAGGAGCACTTTTTTTGAGAGAGGATTTTATGTGGGGAAAGGATGATGTATGCAATCAAGGGATGCTTCTAGCTTAATATTGTGATGGAAATCTTGGAAGGGCATGCTAATAATTCGCACTTTGCTAGTCCTTTGTAGCATTTATGAAATGCTTTCACATACGTTCTCTAATTTGTCACTCAAGATAGCTCCAGGGGATTACTGCTATTATGTCTATAACTATATAATAAAGCTCACAGAGCTTAAGTAACTTGCTTGAGTGGCTCACAGAGTGGCAGAGGCAGAATTTGAACAGTCCTGGGACTGCAGTCTGGAAGAGCCGGCTTCTAGCTCCTCTGCAACTAGCTGTGCCACTTTGAGTACATACTGACTTCGTCAGGCCTCGATTTCTTCTTAGGAAAAAGGAGGGAGTTCTTCAAACCCTACAAGTCTGGACTTAGTCACCTTAGTTAGCTGCACGTGCTTTCAATTTTGTGGGCTTTAATCGCCTTTTTCTGAGGCGCCCCAAAGATTTCCTGGCAAATTTTCTCCTGTGTGGGTTACAAAAGAAGATGAAGAATCAGCCATATTGAGTTGATTTGCCATTCGTTTCACACACTTTCTCAATGGGGCCTGGAGTTTTTGACATAATAATGTGACTTGATTAAATATTTAAAAAGCGTAAACATGATGGAATTTGTAAAACCCAAAGGTAGGTTTGGGTTCTGCTGCCTAGAGACTGATATGTGAATGGTTCCAGGACTTTGGAATATTTCCAGGTTAGGCTCAGGTCAAACATTGGTTTCTCTTTTAGTTACCTGTGCCAATTAAAAGCCTTAAAATTAACCTCAGTACTTTTAATTCAAATGACATTTAATTAAAAGCAGGGTTTATTTAAAGGAAATAGGTATCACAGGCATTAATACGGTATGGAAGCAGCATTTCTTTTCAGATATTAAGCAGATCTGTGATATGGGATTCAGTCTTACTGCAGGGGGCTAATTTGACTAAGACATAGAATTCTTATTTAAAACACCAGTTCTTTGATGCTGCTAATCCACTTGCTTTCCTTTTCTTTTCCTTTCTTCTCCTCTTCCTCCTCCTTTTCTTTTAAACAGGATCACTGAAGTGTTTTGGACATGTGTTTTCTTTTTTAAAAATATTTTAAAATCATGAAAGGAAAGACATTAACATTTTGCTCATACCATTGAGGAATAAAGAAAAGAAGTTAACCTCAGGTTGCAAATATTATTTATGTGATTACAGAGATAGATTGACCTGCTATTTCTCTGGTAGTTCTTATTCCTTCTTCATAAAATGGAAGATAGAGTGTCTACTTCTGAAATAGAGTATCATATATCTGGGTTGGGGGAGATCTCTTGTATTATGAATTAAAATGGTGATTGTTTTCAAACGAAAAAAGTTACAGGAAGGTCTTTACATTTGAGGCTGAATCTCATAATGTTATAGGGTTTTGCTCTCGTTAAAGACTCTTGCTTCACAAGAGTATAACTCATTCAAGGGAACACTTGGTCCAGAAATTTTTACCTCCTGTGATCCCTAATCACATTGTAGATGTTAGAGCTGGGGAGGAAATCACAGTGCCTCATGGTGTACTTGAGACTCAGAGAGGTTATGTGACTGGCTCAAGGCTATTCATGTTGATAAAAATAGGGTCACATTTATTGAGCAATGCTGTGGAGACATTACTTACCCACCTTACAGAAATTTAAAAGGTAATAGAGAAATACCATGAGAAACTTCATGCCAACGCATTAGACAACTTAGGTGAAATGGATAAATTCTTAGACAAAAAATGCTAAAACTGCCTCAGGAAGAAATAGAAAATCTGAACAGACCTATTTAGCGATGTGTCATTGTTAAGAGCTCAGACTAGACCTTTATTATAAGACTTTCACGCATAAAGCTTTTAAGTATGAAATCCAAGGGCAGCATTCCATTGAAGGTTATTGTGCTTTATTTTGTGTTTTTGAAACTGAATGTTTTTAGTTTATTCAAACCACATATACCCATGGTCATTGTACCTTAAGGCAGCGGTCCCCAACCTTTTGGCACCAGGAAGATAATTTTTCCACGCATGGGAGCTGGAGGTGGGGTGATGGTTCAGGCGGTAATGCGAGTGATGGGGAGTGATGGGAAACAGTGGGGAGCGGTGGGGAGTGGTGGGGAGTGATGGGGAGCAGTGGGGAGTGATGGGGAGCGGTGGGGATCGATGGGGAGCAGTGGGGAGCGATGGGGAGCAGTGGGGAGCGGCAGATGAAGCTTCGCTCGCTTGCCCGCTGCTCACCGCCTGCTGTGTGGCCCTGTTCCTAACAGGCTGTGGACCGGTAGTGGTCTGCGGCCTGAGGGTGGGGGACCCCTGCCTTAAGGGACCCTGAGAAGTGGCTAAGTTCACTTCATTGCCTACTATAGAGGACAAATAGATATAAATCTGTTTTTATTTAAAAGAATTGAGTCAGGAGATACCTGTATCAGTGTCTTTTATTTATACGTGTGTGTATATATATACATGTATACACACATTTGAGATGTATCTATTTATATATAAACATTATTTATATATAAATATAATTATATAATATTAAGATAGTGGAGCAGGTGGATACAGTTGTAAAGAGTCCCTGGCTGTGATTCTGTCCAGAACTGGGTGCTCTGAGAATGAGCCTGGCAGTGCTGAGTATAATCGGAAAATTGCCTCAAGGATCTAACATTACATGTATTTGTACAAATGGTTTTCAAGCCATTATCAGATATCCCTATACAGAGGTCTCTGGTACTCTGCAAAGCTTATGGAAAGGGGTCATCTCAAGGTGTTCTATAATTGGCTATCTGTAGGTGTTCTTCTGATATACCACTTGACTGTTCATTTGTGGCTGATGTGCTTTGTACTTTTCATTTGTAATGCTGGGATTTTGTTTTTCAGATACAGGAAAAGAAAGGTCATGTGCTGAAAATCTATGTGAACACAACTGTACCCAATTAAGTGAAGGAGGATTCATCTGCTCCTGTAGACCTGGGTTCGAAGCCAATAGTTTCGACAGAAACTCCTGTGAAGGTAGAGTATATTTCCTCCACTTCCTATTAGGGAGAACCTTGTACTTTTTAGATTCTCCATTCATTCCCTTTTACTGAACATGGTTTAATTCCCTTCATGGGGCTAAGCTCATGGTCCTAGCTCATGAGCTAGGACCATGACTCAAGGATGCCAGTTGCTTTTTCCAGGCTATCTTACTGGTGCCTTGCAGAGCATTGGGCCATAGCTCATCTTCAGTAATGTCTGTGAAATTGATATGATTAATGAAGACCTGAGTGATGATGGCTACTTACTGTACCAGTGTCTGAGATCAAATTTTCTTTTTTTTCTTTTTAACATCTTTACTGGAGTATAATTGCTTTACAATGTTGTGTTAGTTTCTGCTGTATAACAAAGTGAATCAGCTATACAACACAAGCCTTACTTTCTTCAAACAACACGTATTTATTACATACCTCCTACGTCAGACGGAAATGAGTTCCCAGGTGTGGAGTCCTAAGGGAGCTTATCAAGAATGGTAAATATCAAGTATGATTTTAGGTGTATTTGATCATTTGAATTTACTGTTCCTATCTCATGATGTGCCATACTCAGATGGTTAGAATAGTTCTTTTAAGGGCTGAAGCTTAAGAACTCAATCGAAAAAACCAATCAATGACTTCCCTTTCTGAAGCCAATTAGCAGGAGGGAAGTGGTACCAAACATCAACAGCACAACAGCTGCTTCCCCAAAGGGAAAATCTTATTCTGTTGTTGTACAGAGTCAGACTGCCTCTGTTTAAATCTGGTCTTTGGGGTTTTGGGTTCAATAATAGTCCCTACCTCAGAGAGTCTTGTTGGAAGATTAAATGAGGAAAAAACATGAAAAGCATGTGAAACGGTGTCTGAAACTTGGTCAGTGTTCCACAAACATTGGCATCATCGCTTATGTTCATCTGCCCCCTTCTCATCCTTATTGCTCGTGAATATGGCTTTAAACAGAAGCAGGGTCTCTAAGGAATGGATGGGAGCAGATGTTGCCCACTTGGTTTTATTTTGCCTACAGACGTCAACGAATGTGAGCAATTTGGGGTTTGTCCCCAGAACTGCCTTAACACCAAAGGAAGTTACGAGTGTTCCTGCGCCGAAGGGTTCAGGTCCGTGACTGACAGCCACGGAGGACGGTGTGCAGCTGACGGTAGGATGATTGACCTCGGGATTAACTGATGTACCAGGAAATAAACTTTAGAGTCTTATTTTGTAAATTCACCAGCTACTTCTCTTCCAACACACCCATCCACCCTCTTCTCTCTCCTCCCCTGCCAAATTAAAACACTAACTACAACCCCCCAACAAATACTTAGGAGTTAAAACAAGAGTCAGGGGTTACGTATTATTCTGGATTTAGCCTCTGGTCCACCTGGATAAAAACTTCAAAAAGTGGACAAGATGTCACTCTCCAGAGGATTCAAACAACAAATGCTTCCCTGTAGGATGGTGGTCACCAAAAGCTCCCAGTCCACCAAGGTCAAGGTTTGAGGCCCAGTAATCCAACGCGGGTCACAAAAAACATTCCATTCAATGGGTCGCAGTCAGTTGGGGCAAATCAGGGACATTCTGTTGAGAAATGTCTTTTTATTGTTCATGGACTACTGATCACAGACAAAAAGCATCTGGCTTATTTGCGACTTCAATCATTAGCTCTACATTTTAGGTTAATGCCAATATTTGAGAATCAGGCCTGAGTGAAAGCAGTAATAAATGCTAGATAGAAATGACCATAAAATTCAGAAGTATCATAGTCCAGATTTCCAGAGGTCTGATCTAAATCAGCATATCTCAGTTAAGGGGTCTTTATGATCTTATAGATTTGAATTTAAAGTTTGTAAATGAGTTTAAGGACTTGATAAGAAAATAGCATTTTTATTTTGCAAATGAAGGGTAAAATGGCTTTTCAATTTCTTCATACAAATTGGGCTTTTCAAGCACACATTTGACTAGCATACTTAAATATTTTACCCTCCAAGCATTTCTGACACTGAAGGAAAACTAGGATAAAGGCATTTGAACAGTTGGTGTGGTAATTAAGCAGCAAATTAGAAAATGTTTAACTCTTAACTAACGAGATGACTGAAATAAATTAGAATATTTATATAAAACATTATGTCAAGATAAAGGAAATAATATAAAATGAACTTTCAAAAGTTACTTAAGTTAGATTCGACTGACATTATGCAAGTAAATTAAATTTTAAAAATTCTAGGCAACACATCTTGGAATGAGTCACCATTTACATAGCTGCTTTAAGTAAAAAAACCTTTTTTAAAACCAAGAACAAGCTGTTTTTTGTCATTAGCTAGAAGCTAAATTGGGTCACAGAGCTGATTGCCTGCTAAAAGAATCATTAAAATCTGTCAGTAAAGAATGGGAAATGAGGACTTCCGGGTAAACTTTTAGTATGACTCTACATATTGTATTTCTTCTGAGACTGAATGTCTACAATCTTGTCTGTTTTACTGTCATTGAAAAAAAAATCAGTGAAAAAGAAGTAGCTATCCAGGGGTCTCAGTCTTGGCTTAGCTTTAAACTGTTGCCCAAAGATAAAGAACTGATAATATCCCTGACAGAAATGTTAGCTTTCTACCTGAAATAGAGACAAGGATGTCGACAGTCACAGATTTTGCAACCCAGTTGATGGTCCTCTCTATTCATTAACAGAGATCGATTTTTAGAAAAATTCGTTTTTGTTTTATTTTTTAAGGGCAGGGAGGATATCTGCTGTTTTATATCCTACTGTTATAAACAAAAGTTCAGGTAGCATTCAAACAGATTAATCAGCCCTTCATTTGTTTACAGGTTACCCTCCTTTGCTGCTACTGCCCGAAAACGTGCGAATTCGAAAATACAATCTCTCATCTGAGAAGTTCTCAGAGTACCTTGAAGACCAGGAACGCATTCAGGCTATGGATTATGATTGGGATCCAGAGGGCACAGGCCTCAGTGAGTATGAACTGTGGCATCGGTCATTGATAACAGTTGAATACATTGAATTATAAAGTGTTGAACTTTGGGGAATTTATTTCTAATGAGTGAATGTTGTTGCCTGAGTGGAAGAGGATGCTCCCCCCGCCCAGCGTGCTCCAGACAATTTAGCTGTGGCCGTGCGTCCCAGCCAGTGTTTCCCACCTTCTCACGGAAGCTTCTCCCATTTCTGGGGACTATCCTTTCAGGATCACCTCATGTCCCTTTGTTTACTATCTCCTTGTCTTTGCCTTTGCCTTCCCCACCGTTGTACGCTTGGAAAATTTCTACTCAAAGACCCAGTTCAAAGTCATCTCCCCCGTGATGTCTTTGATAATCCCTCCTGGCACAGTTCTGTGAGCCTGTAGCATTTTATACACGCTTCTACTAAAGCACATGTTATGTTGAGTTACAGCTAATTGTCCACGTATTTCTCTCCCTGCATCTTAACTGTGTGCTCTTTGGAGACAGAGACTAAATCGAATTCATCTCTACATGCCTAGCATCTGACCCAGGATCTAGTACAGTGTGTGTGGTGGGTGTTCAATGAAGGAAAAATGAATGATGCTTACTGTGGAGTCTCTCATGGCTCTGGCGTGTGGGAGACGGTAGTGGGGCAGGAAAACTTGTGTTCTACGCCTGTCTCCCTCATCTACTAGCTTTATGACCTTAAATAATTGAAACAATTCTCTGGATCCCCATTTCTCATCTGTAAAATAAAAGCAGTAATCTTGTTCGGCCTGCCTCCCTCTGAGAGTTGTCTGTAAAACCAAGTGAGATGACAGATATGAAAATGCTTTGCAAACTAACTATGTAAGATTTATTGCTGTTGTGTTTTCACATTTCATTATACAATACAATGAAATTTTCAAGAATGGTTCAGGGAACTTCCCTGGCGGTCCAGTGGTTAAAACTTCGCTTTCCAGTGCAGGGGTATGGGTTTGATCCCTGGTCAGGGAGCTAAGGTCCCACATGCCTCGCGGCCAAAAATCCAAAACATAAAACAGAAGTAGTATCATAATAAATTCAGTAAAGACTTTAAAAGTGGTCCACATCAAAAAAAATCTTAAAGAATAAAAAAAAGAATGGTTCATACCTAGGAAAGTATGTGCCTTGAAAGTCAGTCTTCCTATGCTTTTTTTTTTTAACGTCTTTATTGGAGTATAATTGCTTTTCAATGTTGTGTTAGTTTCTGCTGTATAGCAAAGTGAATCAGCTATACGTATACATATATCCCCATATCCCCTCCCTCTTGCGTCTCCTTCTTCCTATGCTTTTTAAAATGTCTGCTGTCCAATATCCTTTAGTCTATACATGAAATAAGACTTCTCATCTACACAGCTCCTTTATTGCTAGTATGGACTCAAACTCTTAACAATTTGCCCCTGGTTTATCTATATGTTCTGTTTTGGAAACTAGAACGTGATCCTAATGGGGGTAAATAGGCTGAAATATATTTTAAAGGATTACCTTCAAATAGAGAGGACTAAGTATCAATAAGTTATCAATTGAAGCATTTGTAGCTAATAGCTCAAGTATGATAGATTTTGAGGTTTGATCATACTGGTTAAATTGAATTATTAGTATTATAGGAACACCGAAGAGGTAGAGGTGTCAATGAATGAACAGTACTTCACCTGATTAGACCCAGCTCCTCCCTTACCTGGTGTTCCTAACAGGAAACTGACCTGTGTGTCTTGCCTCCGCAGGTGTTGTATATTACACTGTGCTAGGGCACGGCTCTAATTTTGGTGCTATCAAACGTGCCTACATCCCCAACTTTGAATCTGGCAGCAATAATCCCGTGAAGGAAGTTAACCTGGATCTGAAATACATAGTGCAGCCAGATGGGTTAGCAGTGGACTGGGTTGGAAGGTAAGTTTAGCCTCATTCTATTTTCCTGGCCAGAGCTCCCCTCTGCTCACCATGGCACATGAGTTAAACTGGCCCAGATTATGGGCACACTCAGCCTCAGGGGCAGCTGGGTGATGCCTGGGCTTCCTGTAGCCTCAGCAACTACCTCGGCTTCCCCATTGTGTCATATAAACATCATCACTTCCTATATTCTATGTGTGCCATGAAAATTTTGGGAAAGCCCCAAGGTCAAGATTTTATATTTTATCTAGGAGAGCATTCTTGCCAACAGAGTTCTGGATTCCAAAATGAACTTTCAGTATGGCAGCGCTGTTCATTTTGTGAAGAAATGGGACAGACTTACATTCTACCAGCAAAGCAGTTGAGATGAAACATGTTTCTTTATGGTATTGTTTTGAGGAGGAACAATCCACATGTGTTTTTAGGAGGCTATGTTGTCTGAACAGGTTGGAAATTTGACTTCCCTTTATAATCTTTGGGTTTGAGTTAATAGAGCTGTTAGCTTTGATCTGCCCTTCTACACCTTCTAGAACTTCAGGGACCAGAGCCAGACATTTTGGACGATACCTAAATAAGAACCTTAAGTAGGTTTGTCATCAGATACATGCATGAGAGGCAAACTGACGTGGAAGAATTAATAAGCTCCTTCTTCAAGGAAGAGCCTTGGGTTGGAATGACATTTGTGGGAAAGTAATTACATTACAATCAGAATTCAACCATTTGTAGAACCTCTTATGTCCTTGAAATGAACTAATAAAGGAAAATGTTTGCTGCGCTCTGGGAGAACAGAGAATCCTTTGTAGTATTAATTAATTTTCACCTTTTCGCTCACTTGTCTGGTGCTCTTGGAAGACTTGAGCATCTCTGCAGAAGTTAAGTAGGTCCCACTGTGCCTGCAGTGTAACAGGAGACTCATTTCAGCAACTTCTGTGAGGAAACAAGACCTCAGAGAGTCATGAACTGGAAACTCTAGACTTTAGCGCTTCCTTCTTCAAACCAACCAACCAAGATCTGTCTTCTTGTTTGAAATTTTACCTCTTCTCAGCCTTAATGAATGAGTAAATTTAAGCAACTGCTGGAACTCTTTCTGCTTGTTAGAGACTGAGACCTGAAGCCTTAGTGATGGAATAAGGGCAGGATGGCTTTGCTGAGTTTGTTATTTTGAATGGCTATTTCCACTCATCCTTGGAGCTGATGCCAGATTCCTAGTGATTCCAATGGGCTCTTGGCTGAGGAGGAAGCCAACTCACAGGCAGTCAGAATGAAAGGCCAACAGTGCCTCACAACTCCTATCTAGAAGCAATTGTCTCATAATAGTGCCGGATGTGAGGTTCATCATCATTACCAATCCTGGCTGATACAGCTGCTTTGGCTGAATATCCCCTTCATCCGACACCCCATCACTTGTAACTTTCTACAGGTGTCCCCTTGGCTGAAGAGATTGGGGCATTCCTGGGAGAGGGAGGCTGTGCTCTCATCATCACTGGTGTCTGAGTAGCTGTCTTGTTGGCCAGAACTTCCAAACTAAATGCTCTCATCTTCACCCCTCTTCCCCAGAAGTCCAGTCTAGACTCTTCAGTTGTTTACCTTTGTCTCTCTAAATTCAGGCATATTTACTGGTCAGATGCCAGGAGTCAGCGGATCGAGGTGGCTGAACTAGATGGAAGGTACAGAAAGTGGCTGATTTCCACTCAACTGGATCAACCAGCTGCAATAGTTGTGAATCCCAAACTAGGGTAAGTACTTGAAGGAGTCCTTCATGTTCTAGATATTTTCCACTAGATTCTCCAAAAAATTATATCTTCAGTTATCTTTTCCTAATTGTACTGAAATTGTCCTTGGACTTTTTTGAGTGGCACCTATGACTATTTTCAACAATTATAGTATGCCCTAAAGATCACTTAGGACAAAACAGGCTTCAGAAGATGGACACTGTGTCAGGGGAAGGCCTCTGGCCGCACTTTTTCCACAGCCCAGTTTGTCTAAAACCCACACATTTCTCAACAGAATTTAAGGATTGAGCAACACCTGATGATTGGTTTAGACTAGACATTGCAAAGTGGTGGCTGATGGGCTAAATATGGCCCATACACTTATTGGACTTGAACTTCACAGAGCTTTAAGATTTTTTTTTTTTGTGAACTTAGTAGATAACATTTAAATTAAAAATAAATATTTGTATTTTGGGCTTGAAAAATCAGAAGAACTGGTAAAGTTAGGTAGGTATGCCTTCCTTGACGCGGTATTGCCTGGAACTCTTAGACAGGGCTTTGCTTGATGCGGTGTTTGCCCATCACTCTACATTCATAACTGCCCTGTTCCACCCATTTATCTTGCCTGCCTGATCCTTTCTAGGTGTTTAAAGGGTACAGTCCCTGGTCTGCTCAGTTCTTCTACAATTAAGTATTAATTGCATGCAAAGTAATACCTTTTCAAAGAGAATGTAAGCTCCATGAGGGAAGGAATCTGTTTTGTTCTCTGATGCGTTCCAAATACAGGATAGTAGCTTCTCACACAGCGGGCATTCAAGAAATATTTTTTGAAGAATGAACAGCTTTTGTGATTATATATTTTAAAAGGTCTGGATATATATCTTTGGACAGGGCTGGCCAGTTTCTATTGGGAAAGTGCAGTTCTCAGGAAGGATAGATCACAGATGCACAGGCTCCCCCCTTTCTCTCCCTGTGTTGTGTAAAGTATAAAAATAGCATCATTTAGGACCCAAGGCTCTTTGAAAACCAGTTGATTTCTCCACTAGATGAAATGCTGCCATGAGGAAACCTTCTGTTACAGGTTTATGTACTGGACTGACTGGGGCAAAGAACCTAAAATCGAGTCTGCTTGGATGGATGGGCAGCGTCGGAAAGTCCTGGTTCAGGAGGACCTCGGTTGGCCAACCGGCCTTTGTATAGATTATGTGAATGGTGACCGGATCTACTGGAGTGACCTCAAGGAGGACATTATTGAAACCATCAAATATGATGGGACCGATAGGAGAATTGTTGCAATTGCAGGTTAGAAATTTCACTTAGAATTTCATATATTAAATAATTAATGTATTTCCAGTCTCTTTGCCCATTTTCGTAAGAAGGAACCCTAATCTTAGGAGATGCTTTTTATAGTTTCTTAGATACCACTCTGCCCAGCTCCCAGCTGCTGATTTAAATGCAAATGAATCTATTAGCAATTATTAAGTCCTTTTTGTATAATTAAAAAAACTTGCTGTCAGCAGCAGATGTTGAAATAACCGTTTCTTGTTGGGTTGCTCTGATAGAGATGGCCATCATGCGTTCCAGTGGTAATCCGTGTCTAACCACTTCTAGGTACATTAGTTTTTAATGTGCTAGATTGCTTTTTATGCACAACTGGAAACGTCTAGGAGAGAAGCATTTTGTCTTCTTATCTAGACTCTACAGAACTACAACAATCCAGCACGTAACAGGTTTTTCTGATAAGTGGTGTCTTATGTTCACAGAAAAAAAAAAAGATCTCTGCCCTACAGATTGTTTTCTAAAAATAAAATAAAATCAGCAACTTGAAAGTGAGCGAGTCCCCTATAATTGGTGTCATTCGGTAGGCATTGATCTATTTTAATTTCTGTCATCTTGATCTCCTGGTGCAGCACACTTTCATGGTCGTGTGTACAGAGAGTCTGCCTGAATGTTGCTGGAATTTTAAGGTGTTGCCTAAGAGATTGATCCAAGCAGTTTGACTTCTGACATAAAAGTGGGGCTCAGGTATCTTCTTTTCAGTAACCTTGTTTTGTTTTGCTTTTCCCCTGTGGGTGAACAGCAATGACCCCTTATAGTCTGGACATCTTCGAGAGCCAGTTATACTGGTCATCTAAGGATAAGGGAGAAGTATGGATCCAAGATAAATTTGGGCGAGACGAGAAAGAGAAATTGCTGATAGTGAACCCTTGGCTCACGCAAGTTCGAATATTCCATCAATGGAGATATAATCAGTCAGGTAGTCACCAACCTTATTTCAAATTGATGGCTATATTTCTTTTGGAAAATGGTGGTGGATAATAATAGGCTGATCTCCCTGTGCCTGAAACATGTGTGTGTCTGTGTGTGTGTGTCTGTGTGTGTGTGTCTGTGTGTCTGTGTGTATTTTAACCGTTTTGACCAAAGAAGATACAATTGGAAGTCGAATGCAATGATGCACACCACCAGCAGATATGGAGTAAAAATACTTCAGTCCTTATTGCTGCTTGGAGTTGTGGGGTTGTACTCTTAGGCCACAGAATCCAGTAGGTGTCAGACCCCGTGCTAAATGTGAGTTGGGTTGCCAAGTCACATAATAGGCTTCGTGGACATCAGAAGTCTTACCCACTCTAGCAATTGCAAGGCCGGGCTAGTCAAGTCATCCTGAGCTATGCAAGCCTTAGCTTAAAGCTTAAAGGATGCATTTCTGCATCCTCCCTTCTTTCTCATTTTCTGAGTTCTTGGTCCTGCTTCCTCAGGTTACCTGTGTTCTAATTCATCCTTCATCATTGTGTGGAGTAATGTGAAAGGGAAAGGACATTATCTTTTTCCCGTGGGCACATTTTTATTCACTGATGTCTTTAATGGTTTTTATTTCAGACATAGGTAATTATATATCAAAATATTCTATCAAGTCTTTTTTTTGGAAATATCTTCCTTTTTTTAAAATTAATTTTTATTGGAGTATGCTTGCTTTACAATGTTGTGTTAGCCTCCACTGCACGACAAAATGAATCAGCCATCCTCATACAGATATCCCCTCCCTTTTGGACTTCCTTCCCATTTAGGTTACCACAGTGTATTAGGTAGAGTTCCCGGTGCTATACAGTAGGTTCCCATCAGTTGTCTATTTTAGAGAATATCAATAATGTATAGTGGGGAAAGGACATTTTTGAAGTGAGGAAAGGAAATAGACTTTTATTAAGTTCTGTATGTCAGATTCTCTCTTCAGGATTAACCCAGACATCTGCTTCTTCAATTAATCTTCCCCCAAACTTATAATGAGGTTTAATTTTCATCTCACAAGTAAGGAAACTGACAATAGGAAAGATTTAGTAACTGGTGCGCCCAAGTTACACAACCAGCGGACAAGCTTTAAACCCAGAAATGGTTTTTAAACTCAATGCCATTCACCCAAAAGCTCAGCACCTTTCTGTTCTGGTCCAGCTATCAGTGTACCCAATTCCAGATTGCATTCTGTGGCTGTGTGGCCTTTGACAAGTCACCTCCCTTCCGATCCCTGCATGTGAAACAGATGTGGAACCTGAGGTCCCCCTGAGTTCTCTGATACTCTGAGAGCCTGAATCAGTCTTGACAAACTGAAGTGCAGAACGGAGGCTCCCAGGAGATTACACTGGCGGCAAATGCCTTTTCTAGGGATTAGCCCACTTGTGTTGCTGGTAGTGATTACCCTTCTTCAGACCTTCTCCAAAACATTCCAGACCCCACTGATGTAATAGCTCTTGTGTCCTAAATGCTCCTGCAGCTCTTATGTTTGGCAGTTTCAAGGGCAGGAGGGGAGAGACCAGTATACCTGTGGAGCCCCCTCTGGCCCCTGTAGAGAGGACAGCCCAGGGGTCAGGCAGAGGAAAATCTGGAGACTTTCCCTGAAAAGCATCTCAGCCAGCTGATACTCTGAGCCTCCTTTGCAAAGTGTTGATTGATGAGTAGGCCAAAGGCTCAGCCCAGCTGTGCCAGATTAGCATTTACTCTGGACCAATAGCTCTCCAATTTTAGCACGTGTCAGAAACGTCTAGAGGGCTTGTTGAACACGCCTTGCTGGGTCCCACCTGAGGGGTTTCTGACTTAATAGGCCTGAGGTAGCCTAAGAATTTGCATTTCTGACAAGTTCCCAGGTGATGCTGATGTTGCTGGGTCAGGAACAACATTGTGAGAATCCCTGCTCTACTCAAAGGGTGGGCCAGGGACCAGGAGCATTGGTACAATACGGGGGCTAGTTGGAAGTGCAGACCCTCAGGCCTACCCCAGCCCTCTTGAATCTGATTCCCCAGGTTATTTGTACGACATTAAAATTTGAAAGCATGCTCTAGAGAGCTGAAGAAATGGTCATGGGACAGGTTTTTTTTTTGTTGTTGTTTTTTTCTTTGCGGCACGCGGGCCTCTCATTGCTGTGGCCCCTCCGGCCGCGGAGCACAGGCTCCGGACGCGCAGGCTCAGTGGCCATGGCCCACGGGCCCAGCCGCTCCACGGCACGTGGGATCCTCCCGGACCGGGGCACGAACCCGTGTCCGCTGCATCGGCAGGCGGACCCCCAACCACTGCGCCACCAGGGAAGCCCATGGGACAGGTTTTCAGTGAGGCTTTTTACAGCCATGCCTTGTCCATGGTCATGTTTTTGCATGACAGAGAATCAGGATTATAGAATGTTAGTCTGAGAAAGAGTTTAGAGACGACCTAATCCTTGGATAAATCATAATATATGCTAAGCTAGTTTCAGAATTACCTGAGGTGCTTTTAATGGTAATACTTGAGTTCCATCCCAGAGCGATTTAAATCTGGATTTCTGTGACAGGGCATCAATCATTGTGAATAGCTCCCAGGTGATTCTGATAATCATAGCTCTAAATTCCCTAATCTTGCAAATAATGAAACTGAAGCCCAGAAGGAAGTTCTCCATGGTGAGCAGGGGTGGAAATCACATCCAATGTATGCTTTGGCTGAACCACACTTTATGATCTATCCAAATTTGGGTGATGACAAATCTTGATATAATAATGGGGTCTTACTGACCTGTTAGAAATATCTCAAATTGCTTAGTGCTGATTGGTTTTTGAGTTCATGCAGTGAACCAGACAGACACCTATCTTCCAAACCTGCCAGAGCAATAGGGGAGATAAATGATGCCAGAAGAAAATGTGAGGGGTACAGCAGTGGGATGGAGAGCACGGGGAGGGACTGTGGCACTTTGGTGGGGTGGCAGGGGAAGGTAGCGTAAATGAGGGTGAGTTTCCAGGTGGCACGCGGCTTAAAGGTGTTGGTATGCTGCCTGGGCTCTGATGTCACCTGGCCACAACTCAGTGGATGGGCATGTCCTTGGTTGGGGTATTCGTTCCCTCCTCGGAAACTAACCACTGTTCTCTTCTGCTTTCCAGTGCCCAACCGCTGTAAAAAGGTCTGCAGCCACCTTTGCCTTCTGAGACCTGAGGGATACACCTGTGCCTGTCCCCAAGGCTCCAGATTTATAGAAGGAAGCGTCACTGAGTGTGATGCAGGTAGGGACACTGCCTGGGGGCCTGGGAGAGCTCCTTTGCCTTCGTTAGTAGGTTCCCTTACCCGTGCTTCACCTTTTTCAGGAGCATGAAGAATCCCTGTTTACTGGTCTCTTGCAGAATAGAGTGGGAATGGCTAGAAAGAGGGATGGGAGATGTGGAAAATATGAACAGAGCTGAGTGGGACTTAAGGGGCCAAACAGATCTTGTGTTCCAATGATTTCTGAGAATTATTTGCCAAGATCTGCAGAGATTTAGATCCAGTGCCCCTAAATCGACTGTTGTGTTGTCTATAAAGACATTTTGAAGAGTGAGTTTCCTATAAGTCCTCTTCCTCTTTTCTCCACCCCATACTGGATCCCAATCGCCCCTGAATCTATTCAGTCTTAACGGGAGCTCCTCAAGGTGGAGAACCAGGCTCCTGAGGTGGGACGGGGGCGCTTATCCAGTACAGAGGGGAGGCCTAGAGGAGGTTCACTGGTTTTCCCACATGCTCATTTCAAAGTTTGGACAACTGAAAAAGGGCCACGTTTTAAAATGGGAGATGGAAGCTGGAAGGAAGTAAGTAAGTAAACAGTGGTTTAATTCTCATCCCAAATGCTATAGATGATCTATTCTTGGCAAGACCTTTCTTCAGTGACTCTTTTAAATTAAGGAGTTAATAAGCCATAGGGAGTAACTAGTTAGTGTCCCTAACTAGTATCCAATGCTTGATAAGGGTGTTAGAAAATCATCCTGCAATTCACTAGTGGCCCATTTTATGGCTCACATCCTTGGGCCCTTCCCCCTGCTTTAGCTGATGGGGAAATGAAGAGGCGTAACCATGTTCCGCCACCAGGGGGCGCAAGCGGTTAAACAAGGCACCTCCTGTTGCCTTCCCAACCAGGCTGAAAAGTTGGCAGGTTTAGAGCACGAACTCAGCAAGTAAAAACTGCCCCCTCCCCTTCCCCTATCCCCGCTCTTATCCCAATGCTACTGGGGAAATATTGGCAAGATTACAATCTTTAGCAAGGGCAATTTTGAAGGTCTTAAAAAATGAGGAGATCTCCAACCAGCTGTCCGTTAAGCGGCTATATATCTGTCTACGTGTCCGTTTATTGATGAATGGATTGCTGATACTTCGGAGCCTTTAGTGGAAGTTTCAGGGTGTGCCTAAGTTGAATTCTTGATTTTAACTGGGTTCAAAGAGAAGAATTCTGAAAACTTCAAAGGAAAATGTCAATGTCCTGAGAGATTTCCTTTACCACAATGTTCTTTTTAACTATTAGTATATATTCTGGAGTCTAGTATCTCACCACTGTTTTGCGGGGGGCGGGGGGGGGAATGCTATAAACTGCTTTTTTTTTCCTACCAAATGTATGTTACTCCCCAAGACCTTATTGATAAAGAAATTCATCTGACTTAAGGGGAAGGTGACATTTAAAAGGGAGACTAATTAGCTGCCCCACCACATGGGCTCCCCACTCCAGCCCTGGGCTGAAGCAGGTTTGCATGGTAGGGGGCTCTGCTGAGCGCCGCTGACTAACACCTGTGTGGCTTTCCCTTTCTGCAGCGATCGAAAGTCCTATCATCATGCCCCCTCCATGCAGGTGTATGAACGGAGGAAACTGCTATTTTGACGAGAATGACCTCCCCAAATGCAAGTAAGTCTGAATGCTGTAGGTCTTGCATCTTCTGGGGGGAGTTTGAGACCTCAAAGTAGCCAGAAAAACAAGTACAAGAACCTTGCCTGTTCGCTAATTTTCACATCATAACCAGCTTGCCCTCCAATGGGGGAGTCCACAGAGAGCTAAGGCAGTGCTTCTCAAACTATAATGTGCGTGAGAATCACCTGGGGCTCTGGAAAAAAATGCCCATCTCATTTACAGGGATTCTGCATTTCTGACAAGCTCCCCGGGAGATGCCACAGAACTGTGGGCCACGCTTTGGGGAGCAAGGAGTTAGAGAAGTGACAACCCCATTTTCCTACTCACCTCAGATTACTCATTATAATTGGATTGTGGGAGAGCAGCTGTCAGCAGAGCCGTTACAGTGCTAGGCGCTCACGAGGGGCAGAGACTGGGCTGAAGATTTGGAGAGCAGAGAATTATCAAGGGAGCTCTTAACATGGAGCAAGATGATATTTAACGAAAGCACGTCAAAGGAAAGAACACAATGAAGGTTTCCAGTTCCACTTGACTTTCCAAGGAGGAATTCCATAGATTAGAGAAGACACCAATAGGTTTATTTGTTGAGGCTGATTCTGTAGATGCCACAGGTATTCCCTCAAAAGTGAATTTCCACAGTCAGATTACAATCAGAGCCCAAGAAATCAACAGCTTGTGAATGACTCTTCTTTTCCTTTCAGATGTCCTAGTGCCTACGTGGGAGAATACTGTGAAATAGGGCTTTCAAAAGGCATTCCTCCCGGAACAAGTAAGTTTTAAGAATACGAGGGACATGGGAATGCATCATGGTAACTAAACTGAGTGTTGTCTGTATTCTGTTTAACTCCAGTCCCTCTTGCTAAGACTCCTGGCTCTTTTCCTTCCCCTCATGTTCATATGTTTGCTTCTTCTTCCCTCTTTGACAGCAGCGGCCGTGCTGTTGACAGTCATCCTGATCATAATAATTGGAGCTTTAGCGACTCTAGGATTTTTCCACTATCGGAAAACTGGCTCCCTTTTGCCTTCTCTGCCCAAGCTGTCAAGGTCAGTTTCATTAGGTGGAATATTGATTTTAGACGTCTGTGTGATCTGTAACCACGTAAATAACTTAGTTTTTCTTTTAAGCTAAAAAAGCATCCTAGGCTGTTCACCTATTCTGCGGAAACAAAAAATACTGAACTTAAAGCAGTCACTTCAGATCACAATGTCTTAATTGATTGCTTCTCTGAAGCCTGAGTCCAAATCACATTTTAGAGCCTAAAGGGTTGTACGTTGAGGTTACACTGGAGAACGGCGTCGGCTGTTTGAGGGACCAGGCTTTCTTTCCGCAAGTGCCCAGCTGGTCCTCTCCTCATTCTCAAGCATTCGGGAATGTGCTCGAACATTTCCAGGAGGTCACTAAGGGAATTTATTCCCATATGTGATGTGTGAATGCGAAGTGGGAATCGAGCCTTTCATTTAAGGAAGAGCTAGGAAAAGGTATGAAGAAAGAATCCTATTGCAAAAGATTGTTTTTTAAAAATAATAAGACACTGATTACTTCTTTTCAGCTTAAGCAGTCTTAGCAAATCCTCTGAAAATGGAAATGGGGTGACCTTCAGATCAGGGGATGATGTTAACATGGATATTGGAGTATCTGGTTTGGGGCCCGAGTCTGCTATTGACAGATCAATGGCGATGGTGAGTTTGGTTTCAAAGTGACTATTTGAAGGTTATCATTTTTACTGTTTTATCAAAGAAACACTTTTTATAAAGAATAAAATTCATCTAGAAAAAAATGAAATACTTTATGCCCCCTCACTATACCAAGTTAGGAAACATTAGGTTTGTTGTAGAAATGTGTCTAAAAACATTAGTAATGAAATTGAAATTAACCCCTGATCTAAGCCACACGGTTGAACTGGAATCATGAACAGTTTTAAGTTTAATTGGAGTCTTAAACAATCTGTGTTTTTTGGGAAACAGGGGAGAGGGACCATGATATTCTGTTTTTATTCGATGACTTTTTGTACGTTTAAAGGAAGAGGCAGGGAAATAACATGTTTCCTAGTCTCACATATTTTCCCACCAGTGTGTAGTGTTGGGATAAACAGTGGTTTTAGAGTCAGTGGTTGGTTCAAATCACAACTCTGCCACCTGCTAGGTATGTAATAGTAGGGATGGAGCTTGATCACTCTGTCCCCATCTGTAAAATAATCCCTCCTGTGAGGACCAAATACTTTATGAATGGACTAGTATCCACTCTGAAGTCTACCATCAGTGTTGGGAAATCATTCCCAGTATTCCGCCTCCCCACCAATCTTTCCTTTTTTGTTCCTGCCTAAAGGTACAATATTATCCCTCCTGTCTTCTTTCCCCCTCTCCCTCTTCTCTTTGCTCCTCTTCCAGACCCCCACCCTTTTCTCTATGTCCAAAGCCAATCACCAAGTGAGTTATTTGCCTTAAGGAGCCATAGAGAACTCGGATAAGGGAAGAGGGTTTCTGTTCTCCTGACCTGAGGAGTTAGTGCATTTACATTACTTTACATAACGGTTTGCCTCGTGGAGGCCTTGTGTCTCCGTTGGCTTTTGTTGGAGGTGGGGGGCAAGTTCTTTTTGGGTCAGTTGGACGTCGCACCTAGCGTACCTCCAGGTGTGAAGAGCACATCCTCCTCTGTGTATGAATCAGATCAGCACGGTATGATCTTTTTTTTTTTTTCTTTTTTCTTTCCCTCCATCAGAGTGAACATTTTGCCATGGACCTGGGGAAGCCGCCCATAATATTTGAAAACCCGACATACACCTCCAGGGACACTGCTGTCAAAGTGGCTCAGCCAACAACAACCCCGGTGAGAAATCACAGTCCATGCTGTCAGGTTTGGCTGTTGCTGGATCTTGTTCTTTGGAATAATGTGCCTTTAGGGTCCTCCCAACCTTCCCTCCATGGAAGGAAGCACACTGGTCGCCTCCTCAGCTTCACTCCCTGCAGTAACAGGACTGACCCAAGGACAGAAGGCCTGAAAACAATCAGAATCCTGGGTTTTGGCAGCCATTCTTTGGCACCCAGACCAAGAGCCTTTTCATCCTGAGTGGTCAGAGCAGGAGGTCTGAGTGCATATTCAGAGGCTCGGCAAACACTGTGCCCGACACACACATACGGGCTCTCTGTGAATATCTGTGAACTGAATGAGTGGATGGTCGTCAGGTCATTATACAGAGGTTTGGGGTACTGAGCACACTCTCTGGGTTCTGACTGGTATCACAAGGGTGTGATTTGAGGTGACCTCCCTGCTTGCCCTTGTCATACTTTTCTGGAAAGTACAAAGGTCTTCGAAGTTGATAGGCAGGTATATAAATTTCCTTTGATGAGGCCCTATTACTCACTCATCTTTTAGAGGAACAGGGAGGTGAGATAGACGTATGGATGAAGGAACAGAACTCTTCATTAGGGCTGGATCAATAGCCCAAGCGTCACTGCCAGTGCCTGTCAACTGTTAGGTAGCCTGTCTTTCCTTTGTCAAAACAGCTAGGGCCTCGGCAAAATACAGTTTCACTGTTAACACCTAAACTTCTTTTGAACTCACAAGGTATAGTACATTTTAATGTTAAGACAGAAATGTTTATTTTATGAATAACTTTCTTAAGATCAGCAATATTTGAATCTTGAAAGCATTTTGCCTGATCCTTTAATATCCAGATAGCAAAACTTTAATCACATGATAAAATAGATTTTTGGCACTTTTCCCTTGAAATAAAACGAAGCCATGTTTACCAATACATTTCCAAGTTAGAGAAGAAATAAAGTGGTGAATGTAAAAATATAGGAAAAGGGGTGAATTTCTACCCTGTAATTTATTAATTATATATCCATGGTAATTTGTGCTTTAAGAGGGAACCTCGGAATCACATGAATGTTACAGAAAATATCTAGAGGGGTATTAATGTCATTATGCCTCTTGTTTTAAAAATTCAACCTCTTTTAAGCAGTCCTGAAATTAATAATTTTATTCTAAATATCCAAACGTAATACGTTTGGAAATAATTCATACTGTTCTATTAGGATTTAGCTGCCAACATACAACCAGAGTATCCTTTATCCAAAACTACGGTCAACAGTGGGAGTAAGGGGCCCTAGAGAACACCGTAGAAGTTGCTATTACTACATGAGAGTGTGACCATTGATGGGTGTATTTGCCTCCCAAGATTAAGGCATCAGATAGACAACTTAGTAGTTGGTGCTCCTGATTTTGGGGAGACGAGAGTGGTGTTTATTCCTGGACCACAGGGTTGGTCTCATATATTAAAAATGGTGCCTGTTCATGTTTGTGGGAGAGCAAGGTGATAAACAGAACCAAAGAGCTGATAAGAAACTTTATAGCAAAAATTCTTTCAAAACTGAATAATGGCCTTCAACATGCACACAGGTAACCGAATCCGGAAATGTGTATAACGAAAACTATGGAAGTGCCATAAACCCTGCTGAATTAGCTCCAGACACAAAGCCAACTTCCCCAAGTGCTGATGAAACTCAGGTAACAGTGACTGACTACTGAAATGATACGGGATTTGGGAAGGACTTTGGAATTGCTGGGTTTATTAATCCTAGGCAAACTAGAGAGACCCTGATAGGCTCATAGAGCCCAAGACGTATAGGCAGTTAGTAAAGATAATTTTATCATAAACTGAAAGACTTTCCACTGAGTAAAGCTACATTCTAACACTGCGTTGGTAACAATGTTCCTTGTGACCTGGGAGGTAAAGCAGAAAAGAAGGGCAGCCGACTTCTGGACGCAGCCTCTTCAAATCAGAGGCGTTTAATTTGAGATAACAACTTAGTGTGAATAAAGACCTCACTGTGTCAGTGATGCATATAGAGGACCTTTTCCTTTCCCGTGCAATATAATTTTTCTACAGTGTATATCTTCGTTCCCTTAATAATGTATGTTGTTTTTAGCTCTACTCTTGTTACCAATGTTGACCACTAGATGGCACTAATTTACACTCTCTTCATCTATCCATCTGTCCATCTTCCATCTAACCATCCAGCCAACATTGCTGCCCTCAATGTGCCGGGCACAGTGTTTAATACAGAAGATTAAAAGAAAAAAAGTCCACTAGATGGAGCTTCTCTATCTTGTTTGCAGGGCCTTTGAAATTTGTAAACTACCTTGTCTACTGAGAGAAATTCAGTAAATAAACTTGATACAAAACATAATAGATAATATATCATTAGTTCTAACAGACACATAGGAAGCTATCTCAGATATAGCTGTTTGATTCTGGGCAGTTACTTTACCTCTGAGCACTAGAGTCTTAATGTTTCTCATTGGGGGCACTATTGGCTTATTGGGAGGGGCAGTTCTTTTTGGTACAAAACTATCCTATACATTGCAGGACATTTTAATATTCCTGGCCCCTGTCCACTAAGTGCCAGTAGTGTTTTACCCAATGCATTGTGATCCCAGAAATCACTCCCTCCCCCGCCCCTGGCCCCCAAACATGCTCTCCCAGTTGAGAACAATAGGATCTGGAATGTCTCAGTTTTAAGGTTCTATGACTTCTGTAAAGTAATATAAAGAAACAAAAGCCCAAAGGTAGTTAGAAATCTTACCACTTTTTACAATCTCTATTCTCACATTGCATAATCTATAAACAAAATTGGTATCTGCAAAGTCATGTTGGATTTTCAGCACCTCACAAATTGGATCCTGTTCTGCTTGTTAGCGTCAAAATAGAAGTTGAACTAAATTGATGCTAATGAGGAGAGCTTATAACAAAGGTCACTTTGTCCACCTTTTCATATTCCATTTACTAATTCCTTCTCACACACACACACACGAATGTTGTCTTAGAAAGGAATTTCCAGTTTCATATTTTCAAGGGACTAAATTTTTTTTCCTTAAGCTACATTGAAAAGTTTATTTTGAACACTAATTTTCCACAGACACCAGAATACTTGAATGTTACATATTTGGTTCCCCAAGTCTGACTCAACTCCACAGCAGTGCCAGATCTATTTTATATTCTCAACACTTTTTCTCAGTCCATTTCGAGTCTAGTGATCTTCCCTAGGCAGAATTCTCTCCCAACTGAGCAGGAAGAGGAGTGTGGAGATGCTGCAACCTCTGACCTGGACATCAGTCATCAAAAACACCGAGAGACTGGCTTCCCTGGTGGCGCAGTGGTTGAGAGTCCGCCTGCCGATGCAGGGGACACGGGTTCGTGCCCCGGTCCAGGAAGATCCCACATGCCGCGGAGTGGCTAGGCCCGTGAGCCATGGCTGCTGAGCCTGCGCGTCTGGAGCCTGTGCTCCGCAGCGGGAGAGGCCACAGCAGTGAGAGGCCCGCGTACTGCAAAAAAAACAACAACAATAAAACCCCCAAAACAAACAAACCAACAAAAACACTGAGAGAGTCTTTCAAGTGAGAGCGAATGTTTACCAATTATAGTCCTTTTCTTTCTCATCTCCATCTTTGCAGTACATTGGCTCTTCTTCCTTTTTTTTAATCGGTTGAGGCTGAGACCCTCTAAGGTCTGTCCTCCATGGTACATCCAGGGATTTTTCTATGACCTTTGCCTTTGGGAACTGAGAGAACAGCCAGGGAGGCTTAAAGCGGTAGAAGCCTTTGGTTAGGATGATCCTAGGTTGACCTTAATATGCCAGAGAGGCTCACAGGTTTCTCTTTCATCAATAAATCTGCTCAAAGGACTCAAAGAACGTGAAGTCCTGTGGCTTAGTCCTGTCATTTTCAAAAGTCGTGTCGACATGCATTGGATTTCCCAAGGAGATGACAATGAAAATCACCCGCACTTCTCTTGTTAGTAGTTACTCAGCTCCATGTGGCCATTCCATACCGAAGCAATGAGTTTTGGCCTTCCCTATTGAAGTGTAGGTTTCCAGAGGCCGGGCTCTGACCTGAGTGTCTCCATCTTGCCCTCGTGCCAAGCAAGTGCTCACTTAAATGTGGGTGAATGGCTTCTTCTACTTCTCCTGTATTCACATGCTCCCCACTCCTTCACATGTTGGCCACCTACTTTCACAGAGCAAGAGACAATCCATAAAACACGTGGGCTACGTTAGCTCTGTGGGAGGAGGCTGTTTCCTCATCTCCTGTTCTCTTGTCTCCTTACATCCGGCAGCAGGGCCGTGGCCAGCACTGCTGCCACGGGCAGCTTTTCAGCCAAACGGGCCACTTATCATAGACTGGGGTGATTTCTCTTTGGGTTCTTCAGTTTTGAGACCTCTGTTTCCTGGAGGCCCTGCCTACTCCTCTATCTACAATTTAGTTAAATAAGTTTGCTGTGACTGCCTTTCCTCCTCTGCAAAAGAGCATCTACCTCACAGAGTCCTTGGGAAGATTACATCAGAAACTTGTAAAGCTCTTGGAATAGTCCCCGACACATAGTAAGCACTCAATAAATGCTAGCTGTTTTTGTTGCCATTATTATTATTGATTACAGGAGGAAATGATGGAGCGAGACAGAACATGTTTGAGTTGACCAAGGATCAAGACATCGTTTTAGGAAATGAGAGTTACAATCTGGCTTGTTCCTTAAATTTTCAGGCAGCCCCTGAAGAAATCTCTTGCCTGGCTCTGTCAAAGCTTCTAGATACTCTGGGCACAGATTCTGTAAACTGTACACTTCAGATCAAGGATTTTTTTGGAAATTATTAGATAAAAAGAGCCCAAAGAGTTTCAGTTACTGTTCAGGGCCCAGCCGAGGAAGAACTGAACAACTTACTGCATGGGCCAGGTCACGTGGTCCCAGGTCCCAAATTGCTTTCTCCCTCTGTAAGAAGAAATTTTAAAACCTAGGCAGAAGGAAGAAACCCACCAAAAAATTCCATTACTGAAGGTTTTCTCTTTCCTCTTTTCACTTAGGCAACAAAGTGGAATATCTTCAAACGAAAACCGAAACAAAATGCCAACTTTGAAAATCCATTCTATTCCGAGGTAATTTTTAACAATTTTTCTCAGCCCAGGCATTCTTTCTTAGTATTAACTTGCTAAATCAGGCATACGCTCAGATGATTCTGGGCAAATTGGCCAAGATTTGTCTTCTTCACACAAAACCATTTCCCATCACGTCGGGGGAATAAATGGCTGATTCCTGTTTCTTTGTGGCCTTAGATGGAGAGTGAACCAAAGGTTGGTGCTGCTGTGACCCCACCTCCATCACCTTCTCCCCCTGATAAGATTTCTTGGAAGAAAGGCCCAAGTCCAACCTACAGTGCAACAGAAGATACATTTAAAGACACCGCAAATCTCGTTAGAGAAGACTCTGAGGCATAGCTGCGCCAGCTATTTAGGGAATAATTAGAAACACACATTTGCACATATATTTTTTACAAACAGATGAAAAAAATTAACATTCAGTACTTTATTAAAAAGATATTTTTTCCCCTGTACTCCTGTAGTTGGAAATATTTGTGGAAACAATACCTTGTGTGTCTTTTTTATTCATCTCATATTTTTACAAATAATTATCACAATGTACTATATGTATATCTTTGCACTGAAGCTATCTGAAGGTAATGCTATAAATATATTGTATATTTGTAAATTTTGGAAAGATTATCACATCATTAAATTTGCTAATGAAAGTATCTGCTGAATTGGAATTGGGTTCTTCAGTTTTGAGACCTCCGTTTCCTGGAGGCCCTGGAAATTGGTTGAATTGCTGAATTGGTTGGTGATCATTACATTAAATGATCCATTGGGACTTCCCTGGTGGCGCAGTGGTTGAGAATCCGCCTGCCAATGCAGGGGACACGGGTTCGAGCCCTGGTCCGGGAAGATCCCACATGCCGCGGAGCAGCTAAGCCCGTGCGCCACAACTACTGAACCCACGTGCCTATAGCCCGTGCTCCGCAACGGGAGAGGCCACCGCAATGAGAAACCCGTGCACTGCAACGAAGAGTAGCCCCTGCTCGCCGCAACTAGAGAAAGCCCACGCACAGCAACGAAGACCCAACGCAGCCAAAAATAAAATAAATTAATTTAAAAACAGAAAATGATCCATTGAAGAAAGGAATTGACTTGGGGCCTTTAGCCATGTCAAAAGAGGAGGCACCATTCATAGTCCCTATAGAATTATCAAGGAAGGGAATCCAGGCCACTCCTGGGTCCGTTTTCACACATCAGCACTTAATGTTCAGTATTATATGTAACCTGATGAATAGCGTAATGATAGAGATGCAGATAACGCAGTAGGTAGAAAAGCAATTCAGTCCCACCCTTGTGCATGTGCGTTGTCTAACCAGAACACTGTCTCCTGTGCGTTATCTCGCTCGCCGCCAAGTCAACACTTTTATTTTAATGTCTGAGAAATTCCCATGTCATTAAGTGTAAGTGTTCTGCAAAGAGTTTGTATCTAATCGCATGAAATTTCATTTGATGGACCATAGGGTGATTGACACCCTTGCCTGGCATCTCAGGTGGTCACCTACCCTAGAAACTGGAGCTCAGGAGCTGAATTAACTGAAAGTAAATCTGTGTCTTCATAAAGGAAGGTGCAAAACAAATACCGGTTAAGCAAAGCCTCAGCTGGGTTTGTGTTTCTGTGTGTGAAAATTTCCTTATACTGACTATTTATTTCGTCGGTTGAACATGAATAGAAAGGGAAACCGTTCTTATTGAGCCTTTTTTAGGTCCTTGGCAAAATCGTTCATTTTGAGGAGCGTAGCCCTCCTCTTGAATAGCGGCTGTAGTCTCCACAGCGGGAACCGTGGCAGGAACACACAGTTTCCACACTAAGTAGGTAGGATTCCTGGCTTTCTGTGCTAATATGGCACATCTTTAAAACAATGAATGAATGAGTGTATGAATGGATGGATGGATGGGTGAAACATGTACTACTGATGATTTTATTCCCGAGTTCTCAAAATATTTTTTGTTCGTATTTTGAGTGCTTATTGTAAATTACTTTGACATGTACTTTGATTAGAAAGCAAATGGAAATGATGCTGCTGAAAATTTTCTAATAAATGTGTATTTTATCAGACTTGTTCTGTGTGCTTCATAAGCCCGGGTCATGAATCAGTTGTATTTTTTTTTTTTTTTTTTTTTGGTACGCGGGCCTCTCACTGCTGTGGCCCCTCCCGTTGCGGAGCACAGGCTCCGGACGCGCAGGCTCAGCGGCCATGGCTCACGGGCCCAGCCGCTCCGCGGCATGTGGGATCTTCCCGGACCGGGGCACGAACCCATGTCCCCTGCATCGGCAGGCGGACTCTCAACCACTGCACCACCAGGGAAGCCCGAATCAGTTGTATTTTGCTGTGCAGAGAGCTTTGGGCTTTGAGTGCTAGGCAGCTGGGGAACCAGGAATGCCCAGGGTTCAGGGAGGTGGGGGGGGAAGAGGAGGAGGAATCCACAGCTCACACAGCCCTGACAGGCCTGGCAGGGTGAGCTCAGGAGAGTAAACTGTAGGTTTCTGGGACTTCCCTGGCGGTCCAGTGGTCGAGACTTCACCTTCCAATGCAGGTTCGATCCCTGGTCGGGGAGCTAAGATTCCCACATGCCTCGTGGCTAAAAAATCAAAAAACATAAAACAGAAGCAATACTGTAACAAATTCAATAAAGACTTTAAAAATGGTCCACATCAAAAAAATCTTAAAAAAAGAAAACAAACTAGGTTTCCACCTGAACTCTGGTCGGGCGGTCCCCTTAATTGCCTTTCAGAGTCACCCATTTCCCCCTACCTTTTTCATTCCTCACACCCTAGGCCCTCAGCCAGTTTCCCATTTCGGATCTAACTGTGACGGGAGAGCAGCGAGCACGGTCACAGCTGGAGAGGGTTTTGTTCAGCCTGGGATTCGAGCTCCAGTGGGGTGCGTGAGACGTATCAGTCCACGAAGTGTGAAGTCGAGTAAAAGGGAGCTCAAAACTGGTTGTGATTTCCAGCTTTGATATTTGTCTCAGGCCTTAAGTGCAATAAGAAATTATTCTGGGGAATTTAAGGAACGAGAATTAGTTCCCTGCTTAGCTTCATTTGTGATTCCCAGAAAGGAATCAGAAAGCCTGCTGCTGCGTTTCTGTTCTCTCCCGTGTGAGCTGGCACTTGCGGGTCAGAGCGTCAGTGGGAGGGTTGCCCCTGCCTGGTCGGCTCTCCCAGCCCAGGTCCTGCCCCTGCTTTACTCTCTCCAGTCGGAGCAGCTGGTGGGAAGTTGTGCAAGGTTGGTGGGGGTAACCTGGAGACAGGGTGCTGTTTAGAGGATGAAAAAGCTGATGTTATTCAGCATCTCATCACATGAAGCAGGAACAATTTTACTAGAAGTGTATTACTGCACAATGTAAGATCACAACCATGAGCAGGTGTGTCCATAGGAAGCTGTCAAATCACACTGGTCACCTGTCCAGGGCTTCCCATTGACTTTTTTTACTATTTATTCCTTTCTTCCTTTATTCATTGATTCACTCACTCACTCACTGACTGGCCTGTGTTCTTACCAGCATTCAGTTGCAAACATATGGACATAAGAGACCATGAGTTTAAGGAAAATATGTGAGAGGAGAACTTTTAGTGGAAAATTCCATCCATTAACTTTTTTTTTTTTCCTGAATTGGGAAAAGATCACTATTATTTGATTTTTGAGGTAGAGTATCTCAGACTGGCTCAAAGATGAGAGCTAGTTAGGCCCTGGGGTTAAGGAGGGGTCTGAGGAAGCTGGTTAGAGATGCACATTCTGGAAAGAGCCCTGGCCTCACAGCCTGTAGCCCTGGGTCGTCCTTTGAACTCTCAGCCTCTCTTCAGTCTTCCCCTCTGCATTCATCAAGGTCACAAGCCATAAGTCATACTGAGGATAACATATGATTATGTGTTTTTTTTAATTTAATTTTTATTTTATATTGGAGTATAGTTGATTTACAATGAAAAGAGGTTGGACGTATATGAAAGGTCTGAAAAGCCTGGGAAAGGAAGGCCAGCTCTGGAGAGCTAAAAAAAAAAAAAACAAGGGGGGGAAAAAAAAAAAAAAAAAAAAAACACCTGGGTGTGTCAACTCCTGAATTTTACCAGCCTTGCTGAGGGCTTTTAGTGACACCAATTCTGTGCCTCTTCCTGGAAGTGAATTCAGAGCATTTCGTGTGAAAATCAATCAAGCTTCTGCATTCACTTTGTGTCCATGATATTCTGTAATAAGTGATAGGAGACAAAATAAACAGGTCTCTAGAAACTATTCGACGTCATTGAGTTCTCTTAGCTAACAATATCACCAGTCATAGAATGCTGTCCCCACCTTACGCAGACCAGAGAGGAAGGGCTCATATTTCTGTTCCTCTGATAACTAGTGTCCCCTAATGACAGTCATTTGCCAAGAGCACAGTTTCCCAGCCAATTACTTTCATCGCGGGAGCTGGGTCACGCGCCTGCTGCTAATCTCCGAGGCTCAGCTGCGCCTTCTATGAAATAGAGAGGTGGGCTGTGAACGGCCAGTGTGAAGATGTATGTAAAGAGTGTATGCAGCGCTTCCGGGAAGATGGCGGAAGAGTGAGACGCGGAGATCACCTTCCTCCCCACAGATACACCAGAAATACATTTACACGTGGAACAACTCCTACAGAACACCTACTGAACGCTGGCAGAAGACCTCAGACCTCCCAAAAGGCAAGAAACCCCCCACGTACCTGGGTAGAGCAAAAGAGAAAAGAATAAACAGAGACAAAAGTATAGGGACGGGGCCTGCACCAGTGGGAGGGAGCCGTGAAGGAGGAAAGTTTTCCACACAATAGTAAGCCCCTTCGCGGGCGGAGACTGCGGGTGGTGGAGGGGGGGAAGCTTCGGAGCCGAGGAGGAGAGCACAGCAACAGGGGTGCGGAGGGCAAAGTGGAGAGATACCCGCACAGAGGATCAGGGCTGACCGGCACTTACCAGCCCGAGAGGCTCGTCTGCTCATTCGCCGGGGCGGGCGGGGCTGCGAGCTGAGGCTTGCGCTTCGGTTGGAGCACCAGGAGAGGGCTGGGGTTGGCCTTGTGAACACAGCCTGAGGGGGCTAGTGCACCACGGCTAGCCGGGAGGGGGTCCAGGTAAAAGTCTGGACCTGCCGAAGAGGCAAGAGACTTTTTCTTCCCTCTTTGTTTCCTGGTGCGCGAGGAGAGGGGATTAAGAGCGCTGCTTAAAGGAGCTCCAGAGAGCGCGAGCCGCGGCTAAAAGCGCGGACCCCAGAGACGGGCATGAGACGCTAAGGCTGCTGCTAACGCCACCAAGTAGCCTGGGGGCGAGCACAGGTTACTATCCACACCCCCTTCCGGGGAGCCTGTCCAGCCCGCCACTGCCAGGGTCCCAGGATCCAGGGACAACTTCCCCAGGAGAACGCACGGCGCGCCTCAGGCTGGTGCATCATGCCGGCCTCTGCCACCGCAGGCTCGCCCCGCATCCGTGCCCCTCCCTCCTCCCGGCCTGAGTGAGCCAGAGCCCGCGAATCAGCGGCTCCTTTAACCCCCGTCCTGTCTGAGCGAAGAAGACGCCCTCCTGGAAGGGTGAGCTGTGACAAAGCGAGAGAGAGGCATGGACATATATACACTACGAAACGTAAGGTAGATAGCTAGTGGGAAGCAGCTGCATAGCACAGGGAGATCAGCTCTGTGCTTTGTAACCGCCTGGAGGGGTGGGATAGGGAGGGTGGGAGGGAGGGAGACGCGAGAGGGAAGAGATATGGGAACATATGTATATGTATAACTGATTCACTTTGTTATAAAGCAGAAGCTGACACACCATTGTAAAGCAATTATACGCCAATAAAGATGTAAAAAAAAAAAAAAGAGTGTATGCAGCCCACTGCCCGGCACAAAGTAAGCTCTGAATCTGCAGTAGCCATGATTATGATTATTTATTAAGTGGAAGAGAAAGGAAGAGGTTTTTTTAAAAAGGGAGATGTATTTTTTAAAAGCTCCTTGGTGATTTTAACATGACACCAGGGTTAGAACTAATCTAAATAGAAGTGGCTAATCTTCTTTAATTTTCTTTTTTTTTAAATGAAGGATGTTATGAGGGTGGTCAAGATTTTCTCCTGGCCTTTGGAAGAATGCACAGATCTTGTCTGTAATGAGGCTGGAGTGAAGATGATAAAACGTAGGGTCTCATTTTATTGTCACTTAAGGGTAATGAGAAGGCAATAAAGACCCCTGATGTGAAAGATGGGAAACCTGAGGCTGAGAAAGGGAAAATACATATTCAGGTCACAGCATGGGGAACAGACCCACATTTCCTGTTCCAACAATCCAGGGGTAGGACCCTGCACAAAATTCCCAGTGTCCCGCACCCAGTCCTTCGCTGAGTTAAAGAACAGGTTGATGGAGGAATTTGTTCTTCTATCCCTTTCCATGGTTCCAGACACCAAGGGACTTTAATTATGTTCTATTAGTTTCCCTGAACCTCATTGTGGCTGTAATTCCTCAGGAGGCCTTTTGGGGGCCTGGGAAGAGGAGGAGACTGGAGCATCCTGAACCTTCCTGACACGACTTTTACCGCAAGACAGGTAGGATGCAGTCTATTTCCAAGAGTGCAGTTGTATATTTATTGCTTCTAGGTTTTCGTTTGTTGAGTTTTTATCTTTTTTGCAAATTTAGAATTTAGAGGATAAGCAACCTCGAGCTGTTCTTGGCAACAGTGCTTTGCCACCATTTTCCAAATCTTCAAGGGACAAGATTCATTCAGTGGAGGGCAATGGAGACTTTATTTGCTGCACAGAAAATGGTTCCCCACATTATGGAGGTAGTGCCTAGACTTTGGGTGTGGGGAGTCCATTTTTCTGCCGTTGGCCTTTGCCCAGGGCCTCGTGCAAATGGCTGACACAGACCTCAGTCACATGGGCAAGGAGCCCTTCTCCTGGAGAGAGTGAAGCTCTAAGTGGCCGTGTGACCTTGGGTAAGTCGTTTCACCTCCCTGCTGGTTAGTAGCTTTACCTGGAAAGTGAAGTGGTTGGACAAGGTTATTGCTAAGTTTTCCTTTAGTATTCAAGTTTGATGATTTCTCTCTGCTTCAGTCTTCATTTGGTTCAATTCAAAATCACTGCAGCTGTTTCTGTAAGTTCTAAGCCTGTTATAGCAACTTCAAAGAAGACAGATTAGATTATAACTTCTTAGTTTTTATCCTCAAATGCTGTCTTTCTCTAGGTAAGTTATCAAAGAGATGCATTTTAGAAAATCTTTTTTTTTTTTTTTTAAGTATCTGAAAGCCTGCCTGTCAGTTTCAGGGCTGAAAGTTGCCATGAGGGGTTTATTTTTGCAGGAAACTCCTACAAACTTCGTTTATAGAGCCAAGGCTGCAGGGGCCTTTCATGGGACCCCGGGTCCATAAGGAGTTTCCTAGGGCACATGAAGGGACATGAAGGGACCCTAGTCAGAGAGTAAGGCTGGCTGGAGGACCAGGAAGTCACCTATGAAGAGCCAGTGGCGTCCTGCAGACTTCTAATGAGATGCGAGGCCCATAAGTGGGCTCTGGATTAAAGAACAGATGAACCTAGAACTAAAATAAACTAATAATGATTTTCAATTCTTTGAATGTTAAACTTGAATTTAGTTTTCAATTGTGGTAAGATACACATAATGTAAAATTTTAAATTTGGATTTTTAATCATTGGTCTGACATCTGGAGCTGGGTTTTTTTTGTTTGTTTTTCCAAGACGGCCTTAGAAAGCTTCCTGTAATGGCTTTGAAAATCACTGAGGCATGGTATTCCTTCTAGTATTCTGACTGTGTCAGAGCCCGTGAAAAGACAGCAGGAAACACAGCTCAGCCCAGGCCAGCAGGAAATGCCCTAGTCACCTACGTTGGCCACATGAGTTACTTCTCAGAATGGGTTGAGCTGGGGTGTTCAGAGTGCAAAGCCGCCAGTTAATAACTTAAGCAAATGGCCACCCACGTCCTGGTTTAGGAGTCAGCTGTGGCATCTGGGAAGGTGAAGTAGGGTTGGAGCCAGGGCTCTTTCCCTAGCTAGCTGGCTGACCTTGCAAAAGCTGTTGAGTTTCTCTAAACTTCTGTTTCTTACCTAAAAAAAAAATGAAGATAAATTCCATAGGGCTCTCATGAGGATAGTATTTATTAATTCATTCTACAAATATTGAATGAGCATCTACTAGGTACCAAGGAATAGTATCAAGTAGTAACAGCTAACATTTCCTGAGCACTTTAAGTGAAGTATCTCATTTAATTCTGGAAGATTTATGCTGGAAGTACTATTTGTACCATTTTACAGATCAGTAAATGGAGGGAGGGGCTTCCCTGGTGGCGCAGTGGTTGAGAATCCGCCTGCCAGTGCAGGGAACACGGGTTCGATCCCTGGTCTGGGAAGATCCCACATGCCGCGGATCCCACATAAGCTCGTGCGCCACAACTACTGAGCCTGTGCTCTAGAGCCCGTGAGCCACAACTACTGAGCCCACGTGCTGCAACTGCCGAAGCCCACACGCCTAGAGCCCATGCTCTGCAGCAAGAGAATCCACTGCAGTGAGAAACCCGCGCACTGCAATGAAGAGTAGCCCCCGCTTGCCGCAATTAGAGAAAGCCCGCGCGCAGCAACAAAGACCCAACACAGCCAAAATAAATAAATAAAAATAAATAAATAAATTTTTTTAAAAAGAAAAGAAAACGGAGGGAGACCACAGATAGGAAGATGCTGTTTTTAAAAAAAAATCATGAAATTGTATTTTGATAATTATAGTTATAAAATAATTCTGTAATTTTGTGTAAATTACAAAACACAATACAACATGCTTTGGCACAAGATCGTGACCTAGGAAAAATTTTCCTTTACTTCTTCCATTTTATTTCTGTGAATCCTTAGTGACCTATACCGTCCAGCAACAACAGCTATAAGAGTAGGTATTCACTGTATCTTTCCTATGTGCCAGGACCCTTTCTAAGCACTTTCCAAGTATTAACTCATTTAATCCTCCCAACAGCTCTAGGAAGTAGATTATTATTATTATCCCCATTTTACAGATGAGGAGACTGAGGTAAGAGAGGTTAAATAACTTGCACAAGGTCTTATAGGTATTAAGTGTTGCATCCGGGACCCCACCTCAGTCTAGTCCCTGGGTCCACACTCCACACCATTGCGCCACACTGAGTCCTCACATAGGCAGACAAGGAAATATCCTGCCCTACCCAGCCCCGACTTAACTCCCTCTCCATCCCCTTCCCACTCTGCCCTGACTGTCCAACAGCTTCCTAGTCTTAAAAACCTTTCCAAACTCCTATCAAAACTTCCTGTCCAAAGGAAGCCTTCAGTGACTTGTATTCTACTGAGGGCAGTTCAATGCTTTCTGGCCCCTGTGGGTTAGTGTCTTGACTTCAGTTAATGCTAATGCGATTTAATAAGAACCCTTGGAGGAGAGGGCTCTGGTCACATGAGGGACCTCCTTGGGCTGGACTGGCGCCTGGGTGCTCCTTCCCCAGTTGGGTGCTGGCTTCTTTCCCTATGAAGGGCCACGCCAGCCCAGCCCACCTGTGCCATCCAGCATTAACCTTTTCTTCATGCAATCATTAGCCTTTAAGTATATAATTAATCAACACCTTGATTTATTCTGCAGAGAAATAAATCTGCCAGGACAGGCTGAATATTCCTGGTGTGTCTCCTGCTGTGTCCGACCGTGAGGCTCTTGTTTCTGAGAAACAAAAGAGGGAGAAAAATGTGAAAGAAAGGTGAAATGATTTTTCTGAGCTCTGTCTCAAAACGGATGGTGGAGTCAAACAGCTAGGACAGCTAACCCTACCCTAAATGTTGTTTGTAATTTCCCGAGCAGGGAGGGAGGCTGTGTGTGTGTGTGTGTGTGTGTGTGGTGTGTCTTTCTTTAATCAAGTGAGTTTCACACCCTTTTTCTGCCCTCACGGGACCTTCTAAGCTGACCTCCATTCTAGTCCTGGTATACATTTTAATAATACCTTTTCTTGTCTCTCTCTCCAACCCTGTGTCAATGTCCCAGGGACAGTGACCATCTTTCACTCCTCTCTCCATAGCTCCTAACATTGAACCTGGTGCTTAATAAGTGCTGAATAAATGTTAGTTAAGGAAATTAGTGAAAAAAAGTTAAAGGCTAAGGCAAGAAAGAAATCCATCAAATCCTGAGCCTCCAGTGAAAGATGCATGATCTCACGAGCACGTTCGTATCCTGTGTACCTCACGGGGTGGTTCAGAGCTCATGTGTGTCAGGTGACTTTGGTCACAATCAGGTGCCATTTAAATTTGTACTTTGACTTTTTTCTTCTAAGCTCCTGGGACTCATAAAGGCTTCTTATTGAATAGAATGGTCAATTGTGTGGGCATTTACCCTGATAAAACCATAATTCAAAAAGACACATGCACCCCAATGTTCATAGCAGCACTATTTACAATAGCCAGGACATGGAAGCAACCTAAATGTCCATCGACAGATGGATAAAGAAGAAGTGGTACATAGATACAATGGAATACTACTCAGCCATAAAAAGGAACGAAAATGGGTCATTTGTAGAGACGTGGATGGACCTAGAGTCTGTCATACAGAGTGAAATAAGTCAGAAAGAGAAAAACAAATATCGTATATTAAAGCATATATGTGGAATCCAGAAAAATGGTACAGATGAACCTGTTGGCAGGGGAGGAATAGAGATGCATACGTAGAGAATGGACTTGTGGACACAGTGTGGGAAAGGGGGCTTGGGGTGAATTGGGAGATTGGGATTAACATATATACACTACCATGTGTAAAACAGATAGCTAGTGGGAACCTGCTGTATAGCACAGGGAGCTCAGCTCGGTGCTCTGTGATGACCTGGAAGGGTGGGATGGGGGGGGAGGGAGGTCCAAGAGGGAGGGGTTGTATGTATACATATAGCTGGTTCACTTTGTTGTACAGCAGAAACTAACACAACATTGTAAAGCAACTATATCCCAATTTAAAAAAAAAAAAGACATCTGAAGAGTTAACCTCATGCTTTTCCAGAAAGATGACTGAGAGGAGATGAGCTATTACTAAAAGCTCACCTGGAGGTAGGCAGGGAAGCTCCACCCCTCCCGTGTCACTCAACCCCTAAAACTTACCAGCGCTCGTGTATAAGACAGGGCTGCGGAGAGCCACTCACAGAACCAGACTGGCTGTCTGGCCTTTTGAGACCAGGCTGGCTAGGAGCCTAGGCCTGCGACAGCTGGTGTCCGCCGAGCAGTTGGCACACGCTGTTCTGTACGTAGGCCCTCATTCAGGGGGTACACCAAGCTGAGGGAGGTACTGTTATTAGCATCACCGTTTTATGGAGGAGGAAACTCAGTCACGGAATTAAAACAGCCTGCTCAGGATCGTTCAGCCAGGAAGTGGCAGAGCCAGGTTTTGAACCCAGGAGCTTTGACCCAGAGCACGTTTCTAACCAGGGTCAGAACTGCTTCCTGGTTCATCTCTATGACCTGAGACACGATGTAATGGAAAGAGTCCTGTTCCAGGGAGGAAGAGATCCAAGTCTCAGTCCAGGTTGGCCAAAATTTAGCAATGTGATCTCAACAAGTTGCCTGCTTTTTGCGTTTCTTAAAAGGAGATTGAAGATCACTGCTTTACAACCTAAATATCCATTGACAGATGAATGGACAAAGAAGATATGGTACATTTGTACAATGGAATATTACTCAGCCATAAAAAAGAATGAAACAATGCCATTGCAGCAACACGGATGGACCTAGAGATTATCACACTGAGTGAAGTAAATCAGACAGAGAAAGACAAATATCATATGATATTGCTTCCATGTAGAATCTAAAATGTGACACAAATGAACTTATTTACAAAACAGAAAGAAACCCACAGACATAGAAAAAAACTTATGGTTACCAAAGGGGAAGGTGGGGGAGGGATAAATTGGGAATATGAGATTAACAGATACAAACTACTGTGTATAACATAGATGAACAACAAGGATTTACTGTATAGCACAGGGAACTGTATTTAATACCTTGTAATAACCTATAATGGAAAGGAGTGTGAAAAAGTATATATGGATATATGTATAACGGAATCACTTTGCTGTATACCTGAAACATTGTAAATCAACTATACTTCAACAAAAAAAATGAAAAAAATTATTTTTTTAAAAAAAGATCACTGCTTTAAAGTCTTTCATAAAGGAAGACCCTCTTTAATTAATTACATGGGACCCATGCTTTGAAAGTAACATTAATCAAAAGAAGTGTATTTGTTGAGTAGCAATTACCTTGTTTTCCATTTTGAATTACTGAAGTCAAATTAGAGTTTGACTCAGTTTCAGTGAGGTCCTGCTTGTGCATTTCACCTAGTTTCCACCTTCTGTTTTCCTGTGTCCCATCATGGATTATTTTTCTTAGTCTTAGCCACCATTTTCTATGTAGTAAGTCTATCTTTTTACTCAGTTTTGTCTGTCTCTCCCTCCAGAGTGTAAGCTTCTGTGTGGGCCAGCAACTCACTGCCTTATTCTCCTCTGTATCTTCAGGGTCTAGCACCTAACAGTTGCTTGATGAGTTGTTGGACTAATGCATAAACTGACTTATAGGTATTGACAAGCCTGTTAGCTGAGGCTATTGAAGAGTAAGCACACCATTAATCTGGCTTTTAACAATATTGAAAATAACTTGAAGAGCTCCATTTTTGCTCTTTAAAAGTCTGTAGACTCTGAGTTGGGAAGGACTGGATGGCATGACCTCTAAGCTCCCATCTGCTTCTGAAATTTCACAACCCAGCGGTTTTCCTTTGTGAAGGCGGCTGGAGAGATTCACTGAAGGCGGGACACTAGGAGGTGGTTTTCCCCCACTGATGTAATTCATGGGAAGTAGGGAATGCTCTGGTGCCACCCACTAATACCCATCTGTCTCCAAGCAGGGTGACCCCAAGGCCAGATGACAGCATAACTGTATTCATTCTGGAGAGACGTCCACGGTAGCAGAACTTCTTTGAAGGTCCCAACTGATAGCAAACCGATAGCCTTTCTGCTCAGTTAATGTATAAGTTGAAGGAATTAGAAAAAATTATCCTCTCTCCTATACATGAATGATTCTTAGATCTATCCTTTAACGAAACTAAATATTAATATTATGGGACCTCATGAATGCTGTGGAAAGCCATGTGTACAGCTATAAGGATGAGTGGGACGAAGGCAGGCTGGGGAGAGGGAGAAGCTCAACTCTGAGGCAGTTGCCATGGAGGCCTTAGCCAATGACATAGGATGCTCTGGAGCTGGGAATGGCCCTTCTGAGTCATCCCTAATTGAGGGTGGGGCCAAGCCTTTGGTCTCTCCATCAGCTCGGCATTGGCTACCAACCATTCTGTTTTAGTCTGTTCAGGCTGCTATAACAGAATGCCATAGACTGAGTGGCTTATAAACAATAGAAATTTATTTATTTCAGTTCTGGAGGCCAGGGAAGTTCAAGATCAAGGCACTTGCAGGTTCAGTGTCTGGTGAGAACCCACTTCTTGCTTCATAGACAGACCTCACATGGCAGAAGGGATAAAGGAGTTCTCTGAGGTCTCTTTTATAAGAGCACAATCTCATTCATGAAGACTCCACCCTCACGACCTAATCACCTCTCAAAGGCCCCACCTCCAAATACCGTCACATTAGGGGTTAGGGTTCCACCTATGAATTCTGGAGGGACACAAACATTCAGTGTCTATCACACCCCCATAAGCTTGTGTGAGGCAGCACACTGGCTGAGGGCAAGTCCATCAAAGGGCATAGTCCTGAGCCCTGAGCAGCTGGGGGGTGGGTGCAGACGCCCCAACTAGGGATCTGAAAGGAGCACCAGATAGTCTTTAACTTTCATCTGATGCTGTCACCATATCCTTGCATACTTGATTTGCCAGAATGGAATAAAGTAGAACAAATTTCCCAGCCAGGACTGTGTTGCAGTCAGCAAAGGATGAATCAGCCTGAAAACAAAGATGGCCTGGCCCTCCATTTGCCAGACCTCCTGGCAGAGCAGCCAACCCAAGAATAAGCACTGGAGGAAGGTTCCTAACCCTCCTCCCTCTGTCCTCACCTTCTCGCTTTCCCTTTCCCTCTTCTTAGTTTTATTCTCCAGCTAAGCTGTCAGAGGCAGCCTTTGAGGGGCGTGCCATTGGTCCTTGGAGAAGGAGGCTGAGGGAGCAGGGTGGGAAGGGGCTTGCACCTCCAGGTTGGGTGGCAGGGATGGGGATGGGAGTCTTCCTTCTGGGTCAGAATCCTTTTGCTGACAGAACTACAAATATGATAGCTGTTTTCAATGGAGGAGTTGCCCAATTGTCTTCCTAGAACTTAAAACTGAGCTAGGTGGCACCAAAAGTTCTATCTTGCAGAAGAGGGACATTTTGATCTTGTAGATGTAAAGGGTGTTTCTCTAAGGTCACATGTTAGCAGATGAGGTGTGTCCTGGGTTTGTTTGTTTGTTTTTGTCTTTGAAGAACAATGAATCACCTTAAAGAACTAAACAGATATTCAATTATAGGAAGTTCACGGGTGTGAGACTGTGCTGTCCTTGACATAATGAGCCTACTTTCAGACCTCAGGGGAAGCTCGGTCCCGCTGGGTGTCTACTTGCTTCTTTCGCTCTTTGACTAGTGAGTGTGTATGTTTCATACTGGATTGCAAAGGAAATTTATATTTTCTAATTTTTTTCTTTTTGCGTAAAATATACCAATCCTTCAGATTCCAGGTGACAGCTTTTGAATGAACCTACTATTCTAAATGTTTTATTTCAAGATGGAATGATCTATAACATGACTCACCCGTTTGACAATTATGGGTTCTTGTGGCTTTAAGGAGGCTTGAGAAAACCTCTAATTAGATCCATGGAGGCAGTGGTCATAAAGACAGCCCGCACCCTCTCCGTTCACATATGGGCCAGGGCTCCCAGACTTCCTGTCCCCTCTACCCTCCCCTCAGCTTGGGGGAAAGGTGAGACCTCTTAAGAGTCCGTGAGTTCAGAAGACAAGGAAGGGAAGAGGCTGATAAAAGCACAAACAGCCCGGGGCCGTTGAGCCTGGGTTTGGGACCCCGTCTGTGGAGGGGGCAGGAGCTGGAGAGCACTGGCTCCCAGGTGGCCCACTGTTGAAGACATGGACTCAGGCATCACAGGGAGCCTGGCTTGGAGTCCTAGTTTCATTACATAACCAGCATATTCTTGCAGTGCGTGATTTAATCTCCAGGCACCTGAGGCTTGGTTTTTTGTTTGTTTGTTTTTTACTGAGTAAATTGGGGGTATGACCTTCGCATGCTCCTAGGTTGTTATGAAAACTAAATGAGATAATGCACGGGAATGTAAGCTCCGTGAGGACAGGGACATTTGTTTCATTGGTGCTATAGTTCAAGTGCTCACATCTTTCTTCTTGGTGCTGAAATATTTGACAAACCACGTAGCACAGGGCCTGGATTACGGCCAATGCTTGTAGCAACACAGCTGCTGTTCTTCTGCTGGGGATGCTTCCCTACACCCTGATGCTTGCGGATCTGAACGTCTGCCAGGAGCTCCTGTGCATACCCACGGGAGCGCCAATGCGCAGCCAGCCCTCGCACTTGATCACGAGTTGATTGGCTGGTTTCCTTCAGTGAGTCAGCAGATGGCAGACCTATGCAGAGGGACCCTGGGATTGGGGCAGCAGGTCCAGTGTTGTTGCCTGGAGCCTGCTGAGGGTGGGCCAGCCTGGGGTGGGTATGGGGGACTGCCAAGCAGAAGGATTTCAAGTGGCGGGAGTCCTGGAATGCTTGAGGAGAGGCTGTTAGGTGCTGGGGAAGGGGGAAAATGGCAGGGAGCCAAAGACGCAATGGCCTTGGTTTGTTTTAGGAAAGTTGCCAGGAAAGCAGAAAGACCTTTTCCTTTTCCCTTTTCTATATTCTTCTCTCTCTTACAATGGAGCCTAGTACAGTTGGTTCTACAGCTGAACCACATTTTGGGTTCACAGGCTCTTGCGAGCTGGAGAGGGACCTGCACCACCATTGTTTCTATGAGAAATTCGTTCTCAATTCCAAACAGATGATGAATGGCCTTGGTCTCAGAGTGAAACCCGTTCTGTGCTCTGTCCTGGAATCCAGAAAAATCAGGACTTGTTTCTGGTGGGGGCCATTGGAGAGTTCTGTTTGCATACTAGAGACCTCACAGGCCCCCGGGGAGAGCCCAGGCAAATTCTGGGGCTGTCAGTCCCAGGGCAGAAAGTTCTTGAATAAATTGGAGGGGTGCAAACTGGAGGCCAAACACCCTTCAACATCCTCGACATGCTAGGAAGTGTTCTAGTGGGGCAAGAACTCCACTTGAAGAGACAGCCATGCACCAGCTGGTCCGGAGGCTAGCTGAGTTTCAAGGAACGTCTTGACAGGGGCCATCAAAGGGTTCATATTTTCTCCCAGCCAGGTTCCTAAGAGGGCCTGGGGCACATGCAGGGGGAGAGACGCCCATGAAATGAGCAGAGAAGGCCAAGGGAAGATGTGCAACACTAGGGGTGTTAAGGACACCCAGATAAGAAAGTCCTTTCTTAGGAACCCCATCACAGATTGATCATGCTGGTGGGAGGGGTCCTCGCCTGGGAGAGCAGTGACAGGGCCATGTCAGGTCTGAACGGGGAAGGTGACCAGATGACTCTTCAGTAGCCAAGGACTGACCTGGTTACCCGGGGGATGTTGGGTGCTGGGAAGAGGGCAGTTGGCAGGACTATTGGTACCCACAGCCTCCTGGCTGCCAAAAAGATGCAGAGCCCCACTCACCCTGCCTGAATATAACCTTCTTGGCTACTGTCAGAACTAGAGCTACATGTATAAAGAAACTTCTGGAATACACGACTTTTGAAATCTGGGGACTTACTTGAATGGATCTCAGCTTGGGGTCTCCTCCCACCTTCCCTCTAATGAGGAAGAGAGAGGAGGAGCTGGCCAGATGGTACCAGTGTTAATGGACCAAGCACAGTTCATAAGGTAGAGTTGTTTCCAGTTAGTTCCCTGCCTCCCCTTGTTAGCTATGGTAAACTGATTGGACAGAGTTTCACCCAAAGGGCAGCCAGATCGCTTCTTACTGCCTCCTTCTCCTCTCCCTGCTCTCAGTAAGAATGCTAGGAATTGTTGCCAAAGGATCAGAATAAAAGAAATGGGACACCAGGGGTTGACCCAATGCAGCCGGGAGTCCAGCTGCTATCTTGATGTTGTGTTTCTCTAGAACATTGCAGCTCTTTTCACAGATCATAAAATGTTGGGTTAGCTTCAAAAAACAAGCCACCATGTGTCAATTTTCCTCAGTAAGAAAGGCGAAGGGGAAACAAAATTGCATAAGAGAAGTTAAAAGGTAACTCCTAAACCCAACCTTAGCAAGTGGTTTCCACTTCAGCCACCCTGGGTGTCACCCCATCAAGAGGAGTTGCCAGAAAAGAGCCGTTTGGTGCCCACTGCCCAGTGGAGGCTCTAGGGCCCCAAGGGGATTCAGTTGCTCTGCAGGGGGAGGCGAAAGGACAAAGGCCAAGGGTAGTAAACACAGGGGCGCATCCGCTCAATTAGGAGATACCCACGGCCGCTGGGCTGGCAGGAGATCTTGACGCTCCAGGGTTGCTCGGATGCTCTGTGCCTCTGGAAGGTGATTCGTGGTTCCTGAGCCTCACTTTTTCCCTTCTTAAAAAATGTGACTCCTAATACCTGCCCCCATCTCGAGAAGGAGATAAAATCCAAGAAAGGTTAAAAGGCGTTGACACCTCAGAGAAGGTTCCATGTAGGGGTGGTGGCCACAGGAGCAGCAGGTGCATAAGTGTGTTTCATACAAAAGGCACAGGTTATTATCAAAAACAGCAGGAGCCGGGCTTCCCTGGTGGCGCAGTGGTTGGGAGTCCGCCTGCCGATGCAGGGGACACGGGTTCGTGCCCCGGTCTGGGAAGATCCCACATGCCGCGGAGCGGCTGGGCCTGTGAGCCATGGCCGCTGAGCCTGCGCGTCCGGAGCCTGTGCTCCTCAATGGGAGAGGCCACAACAGTGAGAGGCCCGCGTACCGCAAAAAACAAAAAAACTAAAAAGCAGTAGGAGCCTTAGGGGCTATAGGAGCTGGAGAACATTGTTGGGAGTGTGGGTGTTGGGTGTGGGATGGCGGTAATCTTCTACCAGCCTGCAGAGGTGGGTCCTGGAGGCTTTCTTTTCATCCATGTTAGTGCAGCAGTCACGTTCCATGCGACATTAAGGCCACTTCTTCCCGGTTCTGCACTAGCACATAAAACATAGTCTTTGCCTGGTCTCCACCCTACATCTCCTGCAGCAAAATCTTGAATTCCCCTGCTCCCCAAGAACACCAAGGCAAAAAAACATCTACAAACTCTGATTCCTTTCACAGAGTGCCAGGAATTTTGAACATGGGTGTAATTCATCTCCTAGGAACTAAACATTTTTTTCGTTGTTTGTTTCTTTACCATTCAGCTGTTTATATTGGTTTGGTATGACAGCCAATTCGGGCTTTATTTAAATGTGTCCCTTTCCCCACAGGCAGGGTGGACTTGCCATTGGGTTCATCAGTCAGCACCTGCTGTGTGCCTGCCCCGGTCCTCAGAGAGGGAGGAGTGAGAGAGCCTTACCATCACATTTGTGTCTCCGAAAAGCAGTGGATAATGATGAAAATTCTTTTTTATAATTATGCTTGCCTGGCAAATTCCCCAAACTCGTTGTCATATCTTGTTATAGAGATGTGCCTGCCTCTGAAGTGCCTCCCTCCAGGCCCTCCTCCGGGGAGCAGGCAAACAAAGGAACAAGTATGGGAGCCAAAGTGGTTATTGGGACCAGAGTGACAAGATGGAGTGACTGTAAGGAAATGATACGCACAGTTAGCAGCCTGGCAAGTTTACAGACGTTACTCATTAAAGATTTCCCCGAATATGTTGATGGGGCCTTTGTGGCAAACTTTAGTAGCTTCGTAACCATGTTAGTAGTAACGAAAATAGAGAACCGAAGTTGATTGACAGAACCGCATAGCACCCATTTATCCATACCCAAGCTTCTGTGGGAAGGGGAGGTGAAATGTCTTTGGCACTTAGTGGTCAAGACCTCAGCCAGCTTTCTCTCTGGTCTGAAAAGTGCTTTGGCTCCAGCACAAGGAGGTCAGTGGGAGAAAACAAGCAAAGGTCAGACTACTTTTTCTTTCTCCTTTCTTTTCTGTTAGTCACGGTTAGTGACTGGATTTTTAAAAGGATCCAAAAGCATGAAATGGGAGACTTGAATATTCTGATTTGCATATTCATGTCAAACCTGGGTTGCCAGCACTCAGTTATTTCAAAGGCTGTTGCCAAGAGTCCAGCTTCGAAAGGCCTCAGTATGTCAGGGGCACCTGGGGCCTCTTCATGGGGCTTCAGGAACTGAGAACACCCTGCCGCTCCCCTTCTTTCTGCTGTTTTCTGGGCTTCCCCGGGTGAAAAGAAAGACAGCTTCTCCAAGGGGCTGACGTCACCCGTCCAGCGCCACTTCCTCCGTGAAGACGTGTTAAGCACAGTGAGCTGTGGGCTCAGGAGATGGGCAGGACTTTGGAGATGGTGGTTATTTTTCTTTTATGCCTTGTACTATTTTTGATCCCCTGTTTTAAAAAAAAAAAACGTTATTATATTCATCATTGACTGTGTTCTGCATTATTCTGGGTTATCCTAGAAGCAGCAATAGCGGGGCTGGGAGGATTATGGTTTTCCATCCGACAGAGGGAACTTGTTTTTTTTACCGTATTTTCATAGAACTAAACTACAGCATGTCAGATTTAGATGGTCTAAAAGGAAGACTTCTCCAGTTGGAAAAGCTATTAAAGAAAGAAACGAGTTCATCTTGAAACGGTAGATTGTAATCCGTTAGAAGTGATATTTCTTAGGGGTAGAAGGAATGATTATGTTCCTTCTCAATGAGATCGAACAGGAACTGCACGGTCCTGCCCGGGAATCCCAGGGATTTTTATGAGCATCAAGTGCCCCCTAGTGTCCAAGTGGCAGTATTGGCCTTGCATGCTTTGATCCCAACAAAAATGGAGCACAGGTACGGGGACTTAGGAGGGGAATCTCAATTTGTCTCCATTTGTTTCCTGGGGCCAGAGGTGTTGGGGGGAGGAATAGAAGTAGGGAGGGGCCTGGTGTTAGGAAGTGGCTTGTCCAGTCCCCTGGAAGCTGCAGTTCCTGCACCCACACCATTTGAAGAAAGAGCTGACTGCACATCCTTACCCAGTATCACCATGAGGGGACCAGGTCCGTGCAGTGGAAAGAGCTTAACGTTGGGAATTAAAGAGACTGGAGCTCAACTCCTAACTTCTTGGACCAAGCACTTAATCCTTTGGATGGAGCCGCCTTCAAAATGGTGGCAGGGATAAGTGTATTTCAGAGACAACACTTGTGAAGCTCCTGCTGCCTCTCAGTAAACCCCAGCCCCCTTTCCCCACGCCTGTCCCTCATCCCAGATTTGAAACCGCTTCCTGGGTCCAATTCACTTGACGCACAGCTATGTGGGCTGGCTTCATGCATATACTATTTCTTTGTAAAAATATTATAAAGGTTTGTGGGGTTTTGTCTTGGGCCGCTTTCATTGATTTTTAGAAGTCAGTCTCCTTCAAACTTGACCCTGAAATAGCTCACGCAACCATTGCCACCTGAGATGTGGCCATTGCACTTTGACAATTATGAGACACAGCTGAGCCTTCAAGTTTGTCCGGCCTGCCAGCCAATGAGGAAATCCACTAGAGGCCGCTCTGGAGGCTCTGGCATAGTATCTCCAGGCAGCAAAACTCTTGTCTTGCTGATATAGTGCCTCTGGTTTCACTAGAAGTCGTGAATAGATTTTCCTAGTGACCCACCCCAATGTGATATCAGAATGTCTTCATAACAAATCCCAAATCTTTTTCGCTTCTAATTTTTCTCCTCTCTTTAATTCATTTGGGGCAGCTTTTCTATCACAGAAGAGTCTGGATTTAATCAGAAAATACTCTTCTGCCTTCCATTTTCACTATGGAGGGAGGAAAGAGGGATTATTTTTAGCTTAGGTAGGTGAGGTAAATTGGGACTCTTTACAGAGTACCTTCTCTGACTATAGCCTTAACTACTTAAAAGAAAGGGGACTGAATTAGAACACATGAATAGGTCATTTTGAAAACTTGTCATGTGTTGGGGAAGGGGCAGCAGAGATGGAGACATGCACAAGTGTCTGGTGAACCAGGATTGGCTTCCAGGACAGTCAGAGGTGTGTGTGTGTGTGTGTGTGTGTGTGTGTGTGTGTGTGTGTGTGTCCTTGGGCATGACACTCGACCTCTCCCAAATCTCTAGTTTTCTCATCTGTATAAAATGAGGCATCATAATAGCACCTACCACAATGTTGTTGAGAAGATTATATCTGATAATGCATTATAGCCCACATTCACATAAAAATTCTTCCATAAATGGTATATCTACTATTATTCATTCACTTTCTTTCTGCTTTAACTGACTTTGGGTTCAGCTTGTACCTTTTGGAAGCTTCCTTGGCAATTTGTAGAAGTACAGGTGGTCTTACTTTACTTCCTGCTGAAATGGAAGCGCAGTTGCTCTTTTAACCATCTAGGGATTAGATGCAGAGGGAGATCCTATGCAATCCTGCAACGGGACATTCTGCAGCTCTCAACTTGGCTCTGAAAACAGAACGTGTTCAGGAAATGCTTGTCACCTGCTTGGAGCCAAGTACAGTGCCAACTAGGAAATACACCAGCACTTACACATGCAAGCATCCCCTCAAGTACCCTCTCTCCAGCACACGGCTTCTGGGAGTTGAGGGGTGTCCCAAGTGGGGTCCCCCTGGTTTGCTCTTGGTTTGGGTTTAGATGGAGACATTTATAACCAAGACCCTTAAGTCAGTTCCCCTAGATGATGTTTCTCTTGTCCCCTAAATAAGGACAGGACCTCCCAATTATGTCACACCCCCCCGCTTTGTTTTTATTCCACAGTACCCTTGTCGGACTTTTGGGATTGCACGTGATGGCTCAAGTTCAAAACCCAGCCACAGAGTCTCCTGTGGTTTCCACTGCATGTCATTACACTGTGCTAGAAAAGTACAAGGGGGAAATGCTGCTATGTCACCCAGGAGAAAAGCAATGATTACGGCAAGTTTCTGATAGTGCAAAAGCAATCAATACCAGACCCAAATGCCATGGAAGATTTTTGTCTGTGAGCCCATTCTTACACCAGGATGAATGTGGTGGTTATTTTTGATATCGTTTTCACAGTTCCAAACTCTGTATGGAAGACCAAGTAAATCGCTTTCACTGATAAGAGATATAATTTCTCAGTGCTGTGGCTTGGATGTTCTAAAAATATATACTCACTGAGCAAGAAGGGCCCTTAGCAGCATCTGTTGCAGGGGGCTGCCTCTAAGAGGCTGTCCAACGTAGAAGCTGATGGCCTCACCGCTACCCACCAGCTCAAGGTGCTGCGGAAGTTGAGTATCCTATCTGAGCTTTCATCTTCTTTGTAACCACCTCGAAGGGCTGTTGTGTGAGGATTAAGTGAGGTAATCATGCATATAAAACAATTAACGCAGTGCTTGCTGTGCATGTAGTAGCCACTCAATATTTGGTACCATCATTACCATCCTCATCACATCAACTTCGTTATCTTATTTCAGCAGCTCTTCAGGGATGATGATGTTGGAGCTCTTAGATTTCTACTGAGTCACTCTTTGAGGTCTCTTATCTTTCTCACAGGAGAAGTGGCCCATTTCTTATCTGAGCCCCATTCTGTTGTGACTCTGACAGATAATGTTGCTTTCAGGGCCTCTGTTCCCTTTTCTTTGAACAGAGATCTGAAGGGCCTTGCAACCCCGCCTCTCTCCATTCGAACACTCTTCTAGTAGCTGAAGGCTTTGCCAGGTCCATCCTGCCTCTTTTTTTTTTTTTTTTCCCGTCCTGCATCTTGGACTCCCTTCCTCTGTAGTCACAGAACCTTGTGTGGGACTCTTCACGGAGTGGGTGCTGAGAAAACGGCGACCAAAGGATATTTTGTGTGGCTATTTTTTTCTCACAGGTCTTGATTCTTTTCCCTTACATTATTCTGAGTGCTCTGCTCTACATCCAATCCCTTCTTATCACACTCAACTTACAAAATTAGGAAAAACAAAAGGCAGGACATTGATCTTGCCAATGCATTCAAATAACCGGCCGAGTTGGGGCCGACCTACACTAAGTTCTGCCATGAACCAAGGCCAATTTGAGAGGGTGCCAATAGAATGAACAATAGCTGACATTTATTGAGCACCGTGCTAAGCTTTGCCACGCATTCACTAATGTCATTCTTGTAACTGTCTGAGGGATGGTTACACCCAGTCTACAGATGAGAAAACTAAGGTAGAGAAATTAAGTATCCTGCCAGTGGTGAAGCCAGTGCTAAGGGCAGAGCTTGGTTTTGACTCCAGCATCTTGATCCAAGAGTCCTTGTCCTTAACCACTTGTGAAGCACCTCTGGACAGATTTATCACAAGTTTTTAAAGGTACTCACCTGGGAAAGATGCTTAGAGGCAAGAAACTGGACCAGGTGAGTTTCTAAGGATTCCTTTCACTCCAAGATTCTGCCAGACCAATGCCATGTTAGTACCATCACATGACAGAAATTTATTGTCTCGCAGTTCTAGAGGCCAGGAGTCAGGGTTGGTTCCTCCCAAAGGCTGTGAGGGAAGGATCTGTTCCGGGCTTCTGTCCTTGGCTTATAGATGGTGGTCTGCTCCCTGCGTCTCTCCACATTACATTGTTTTCCCTCTATATGTGTGGGCCTCTGTGTCCAAGTTTCCCTTTTTTTTAAAAAAAAAAATTTATTTATTTTATTTATTTATTTTTGGCTATGTTGGGTCTTCATTGCTGTGCGCGGGCTTTCTCTAGTTGTGGCGAGTGGGAGCTACTCTTCGTTGTGGTGCACGGGCTTCTCATCGCAGTGGCTTCTCTTGTTGTGGAACACAGGCTCTAGGTGTGTGGGCTTCAGTAGTTGTGGCATGCAGGCTCAGTAGTTGTGCCTCGTGGGCTCTAGAGCACAGGCTCAGTAGTTGTGGCACACAGGCTTAATTGCTCCACAGCATGTGGGATCTTCCTGGGCCAGGGCTCAAACCCGCGTCCCCTGCATTGGCAGGCGGATTCTTAACCACTGCGCCACCAGGGAAGCCCCCAAGTTTCCCTTTTTATAAGGATACCAGCCATATTGGATGAGGGCCCACCCTAATGACCTCACTTTATGTTGATTTCCTCTGTAAAGACCCTATCTCCAAATAAGGTCACATTTGGAGGTACCAGAAGTTAGGACTCCAGCATATCTTTTTTGCAGGGAGACACAATTCAACCCATAACAGCCCCCTCTCTGTCATTTTGAAGTAAGAGTCAGCAGGGAAGTAGTTTACTTAACAGGAATTGTCCAGGAGGTTTAGCTCTTGGAGTGGAAAGGGCAACTTTGTTAATACCTCATTTGCTACTTTTAGCCAATAATCCAGTAAGCTGGTCTGTAGGTTCTCATCTACAAAAATAAGAAATAAAGGAAGAAAAGGAAGGTTTCAGTCAGTGTTTAACTTTTAGGAGCCCTTGACTCTTGATGACATGGAATGGACTCTCAGTGAATCAGACACTATTTAGGAATTAGATATCCCCCAAAGAGAATGTAGTGTTTTCTAATTGGTTTCCTAAAAGAGTTAATTACCCTCTCATAGAAGAGCAGCTTACCTTCAGACTTATTTATTAATACATTGGTGGTTCCACATGTAACTGCTAATGTTGATAAATAGTATTATGTTCTTTTTTGTTTGTTTGTTTTTTGGTTTTTGATGACATTTATTAGAGAGAGAACTGTAGATGTGAACAAGTCCAGTTCAAAGTACACCCAATACACTAAGGTCTCTACAGAAAAATGTATCTGCTATATTCATTATTTTCAGAATCTAGTGATTCTATAAATCATTTTTGTTAGCTAGCTACATAATGAAATCTTATGACATTATACTACTACATTTTGGATAATGCTAACTATGTGATATAGCCCATCATGAAATGAGAAATGTAAAAATTAAGGATTCCATAAAAATCAAAACATAGATTTCACAAACTGAAAATCATAGCTATTTCAAAGTGGAAGGTGAAATGAGTTTACTGTAACTTCCCAGAATCCCACTTGATAATTTGTATGAGGCTCTCAGCAACTTTACTTTGTTAACTTGAAAATTATTGTTTAAGGAGTTTTAGGTCATAGACTTGATCTTTTTCTGGACAATTTTACCATTTCTTTCTTTTATGGTTTCCTTTACTATGCAAAAGCTTTTAAGTTTCATTAGGTCCCATTTGTTTATTTTTGTTTTTATTTCCATTTCTCTAGGAGGTGGGTCACAAAGGATCTTGCTGTGATTTATGTCATAGAGTGTTCTGCCTATGTTTTCCTCTAAGAGTTTGATAGTGTCTGGCCTTACATTTAGTCCTTTGATCCATTTTGAGTTTATTTTTGTGTATGGTATTAAGGAGTGTTCTAATTTCATTTTTTTACATGTAGCTGTCCAGTTTTCCCAGTACCACTTATTGAAGAGGCTGTCTTTTCTAAATTGTATATTCTTCCCTTCTTTATCAAATATAAAGTGACCATATGTGCGTGGGTTTTTCTCTGGGCTTTCTATCCTGTTCCATTGATCTATCTTTCTGTTTTTGTGCCAGTATCATACTGTCTTGATTACTGTAGTTTTGTAGTTTAGTCTGAAGTCAGGGAGCCTGACTCCTCCAGCTCTGTTTTTCTTTCTCAAGATTGCTTTGGCTATTCGGGGTCTTTTGTGTTTCCATACAAATTGTGAAATTTTTGGTTCTAGTTCTGTGAAAATTGCCATTGGTAGTTTGATAGGGATTGCATTGAATCTGTAGATTGTTTTGTGTAGTATAGTCATTTTCACATGTTGTTTCTTCCAATCCAAGAACATGGTATATCTCTCCATCTATTTGTATCATCTTTAATTTCTTTCATCAGTGCTCAGAGCAATGGTAAAATTTTTCAGCCATCACCAACCTTACTCTATATGTTGTAAAATTAAAGTTTAAAAAGATCAAAGCATCATTTACTTTTTTTTCTTCTTGTGCGGTGAGGGGAAGGGGGAGGGTGGTTACATCATATCATTACATCACACTGTTGGCTCACTTTGAGCTGATATTGCACAAAATGCATCAGTCATTTCCACAATGTGGCTCGGAGTCCCACGCTTGTTTTTTGGAACCACAGTAGAGCCCTGTGTCTTTCCCTTTATCATTTTGTCTTGTTAGTCCACAGTTAGATCTCATAGAGCATATGAGACCCCGATTCTATCTTATGTTTTTCCCCTGGTGTGTTGACAAATCTGCCTCTGTGTCTTCATCTAAGTTGATGGTAAAAAGTGCTCCTCTCTGGGGCAGAAGTAGGATCAGATTCTGTTCGCTTTGGAGGGGAAGGAGGTGCCAGTGGGGGGAGGGGACATAAAGAAGACTTGAGTGTTTGGAGAGATTCCTGACCAGACTCTTTATTTCATTCAGAATGAACAATGGAATTTGTAAAGTGTGGAAATAACTGTTTGTATTTCTGCTCATGAAAACAGCTGTATTTCTTAGAGGGGTGTTAGCAGCAGGGGTGGAGAGTAAGTAGGAAAATGAGAAGAGCCTGCATACCCTTGTCCATCGTTTCTTTCAAGGGTTCAAGAGCATGGAGGAGCCTGGGAATCACTGGCCATGAGGTAGTCCTATGCTTTCAGTACTCAGAACTTTAGAGTTTTTCATTTATGATGGCTCTAGGGTTCCAGAAAAAAACTTTAAGAAAACATTTTGGGATTAAATCCACTGTCTGATTTTTCTCTCTCTCTCTTTTTTTTTACCAAGAGGGAATTTAGGAACTGTTAGAGTTAAAAGCATCTTGGGGGAAGGGTAAGCTGGGACAAAGTGAGAGAGTGGCATGGACATATATACACTACCAAACATAAGGTAGATAGCTAGTGGGAAGCAGCTGCATAGCACAGGGAGATCAGCTCGGTGCTTTGTGACCACCTAGAGGGGTGGGATAGGGAGGGTGGGAGGGAGACGCAAGAGGGAGGGGATATGGGGATATATGTATATGTATAGCTGATTCACTTTGTTATAAAGCAGAAACTAACACACCATTATAAAGCAATTATACTCCAATAAAGATGTTAAAAAAAAAAGCAATTTGGATATCAGGCTCCTCGTTTGTAAGATGGGACAATAAAAGTACGTGTTGTGTAAAAGTTGTAAAGACTATACATGAGAAAATGCATGAACAGTCCTCTAGGTGAACCCTGGCTCATTTGAAGGACTCGATGAACACACTATTATTGTCATGATTGCAGAAATAGCATGGTTGCAGAAATAACAGACCTTTCTCTCCTCTTTCCTCCCCACTGATAGATTTTGGCTCAAAAATAATAAAGAACATTCTATTAACTAGAGCCAGTCAACAAGGTAATTAGAGGTGGGGAGATTCCCATTCTCCAGTGGTATTGGAGCAGAAACTGTTGTACTGGGAATGTCGTTTGTGGAAACATCTCTGTGAGACATTCTAAGCTTCATGTCCTCTTCCAGCCAAGTCAGAATGTCCAGCTACCTTACTAGTATTATCTTTGATTGCAGGGTGTTAGCACTAGGAAGACCTTACCTTGGCCCAGCTAAGATCCCCTCATTTTTCTCATTAGTATTTCCCAGGCTAGTGCCAGCCACAGTGACTAGGACAGTCTGCCTCATCACATCCCAGTGGTACTTACATCATCACTTCTCTGCATTGAAAAAAATACAGCCGTAAGGAAACATAGTATCTGCAGTATCTTAGTCTGCTGTTCCTTTTTCCTTTTTCTGGTCTTAAAAGCTAAGAGATTCAAAGAGTTGGTCTTGGGTCAGGACAGATAATCTAAGGCTTTTATTGAGATTAGAAAAAAGTATTTATATATAAATTCCTGAAATGATTAACAACAATAATAACAATAAATAAAATCAACAACGACAACAATGAAAAAAAAGATAGAGAGAAGGAAAGAAAAGAAATCTAGAAATCCCGTTGGAAAACTTCAAGGACCTGAGGAATGTTGTATAAGTGCTTTTGTTATTTTATCACCAGTGAGAAAAATTTAAAAATAGAATATAGGAAAACAAAACAGAGTGTATATTTATATATGCTCAAAATTATGCATTACTCTTATGCATAATAATTACTAGCTAGACAATACTTATGTTAGATTAATTTAATTAAGGTGGTGTTTCTATAGACCCAGTATTGAAGTTTAGAAAAATACTCTGTAAGACTCAATTTCTATATACTACAGTGGTTCTGAGTGTGAGTTCTGGCATTAGCCTGCTTGGGTTTGAACCCTGGCCCATACTTGGGCAAATTGTTCACCTCTCTGTGACTTCATTTCTCTGTCTCTAAAAAGCACACCTAATATCCAAAATATATAAGGAACTACTCCAACTTAATAGCAAAAAACCAAATAAGCTGATTAAAAAATGGGCAAAGGACTTGAATAGACTCTTCTTCAACGAAGATATGCAAATGACCAACAGGTACATGAAAAGATGCTCAATATCACTAATCATCAAATAATGCAAATCAAAACCACAATGAAGTATCACCTTACACCTGTTAGGATGGCTATTATCAAGAAAACAAAAGATAAGTGTTGGTGAGGATGTAGAGAAACTGGAATGCTTAAGCATAGTTGATGGGAATGTAAAATGGTGGAGTTGCTATGGAAAACATTAAGGAGGTTCCTCAAAAAATTAAAAATAGAAATACCATATGATCCAGCAAATCCCACTTCTGGGCATTTATCCAAAAGAATTGAAATCAGAATCACAAAGAGATACTTGCACTTCCATGTTTATAGTAGTACTATTCAAAATAACCAAAATATGGAAACAATCTAAATGTTGAGCAACGGATGAATGGATTAAGAAAATGTGGTATATACATACACTGGAATATTATTCAGCCTTAACAAAGAAGGAAATCCTTCTATATGCCTCAACATGGATGAACCTAAAAGATATTATGCTAAGTGAAATAAACCAGTCACAGGGACTTCCCTGGTGGAGCAGTGGAAGACTCTGTGCTCCCAATGCAGGGGGCCTGGGTTCGATCCCTGGTCAGGGAACTATATCCCACATGCATGCCACAACTAAGAGTTCTCATGCCACAACCAAGGAGCAGCCCACCTGCCACAACTAAGACCCGGTGCAAACAAACAAATAAATCAATATAAATAAATAAATATAAAAAAAAGTAAGAAACCAGTCACGGAAAGACAAATATTGCATATTACCACTTATATCAGGCATGTAAAATAGTCAAACTCATAGAAGCAGGGTGTAGAATGGTAGTTGCCAGGGACTGGGGGGAAAGGAAAAAGGGGAGCTGCTGTTCAACTGTTGTAAAATTTCATTTATGCAAGATGATTGAGTTCCTGAGATCTTTTGTACAATACTGTACCTATAGTTTACAATATCGTATTGTACACTTCCTTTGTTAAGAGGGTGGATTTAATGTTGTGTTCCTACCACATTAAAGATAAGTGAAAAGCAAAAAGCCCCCATACCTAAGATATGATTAGGGTTAGGTAAAATCATTCATGCAATGTACAAATGCATTAAGAACCTGACATGTACTGAGTGTTGAATAACCATTACTATATTTTTCTTATTATACCTGTGAGAAGCCAGGTTGCTTGGATTATTTGATCCATAACAAAGGTACCATCATTAATTGGGTGGCATCATGCTCAAGTTCTAGTTGTCATATCTAGGAGGAAAAAACAGACCCAGAGGGCTGAGATTAAATATTTTACCTAGGCATGGGACTGGATGGTTTTTGTCAGGGCTTAAGCTATGTGTCTATAGCAGAATGCTTTCCATCTCCAGTTTCTCAAAAGGAACTCAAATGGAACTGTTCAGGGCAGTTGCTGGTGTAGAATGTGACAGAATGTTATGTTGCTTTGCATGACCTGTTTCAGGCTGGAGTGTTATTTATTTCCAGGAATGAATTAGGCAAGAGCTGTGATCTGGTTTTTTCCTAGGCAGGTACTGTGTGCAGAAAGAGCTTGGAAACTTTGCTAAACCAGAATCTGCATTAGAGCCCTGGCTATTTTAATGCCTCATATAGAAGAATGGATATTACTCATATTGTTTTTTTAAAAATGAATCACAGAGTTGAGGAAGAATGTCTGAATTGAGTATCAACAGAATTGTCTTATTTTTCAACATGCAAAAATTCATGAAACTCTTGGCCAGTATTATCCTTATAAACTGCGGCAAAGATTAAGTTGTCACAAATAATTTGTAAATATTAAAAAGCTTCTTATTTTACGAATGTTTAGCTCTTTCCTCCACACCGATGGCACTGTTATCTCTTGTGTTCTTGAGAATTATTGGGATTAATAGGGTGGAGAAGAGCCAAAACTGATCACTTTTCTTAGAAGCTCCTGAAAGTTTTCCTCATTAAATGCTGGGCTGGGTTTCCCACAGAAGTTATGGAGTTTCTGGAGAGATTTTAAATAGAAGAGATTCTCTTCAGCCTGGATGGCATGGACATATCCTGCCTACAGTCAGAGAAATGGACAAAATGATTTTTTTTTTTTTTTTTTGCCACATCACGCGGCTTGCAGGATCTTAGTTCCCTGACCAGGGATTGAACCCGAGCCCTCTGTAGTGAAAACACGCAGTCCTAACCCCTGGACTGCCAGGGAATTTCCTGGACAAAATGATTTCTAATGTTCTCTTTTTCTGTGACCACTGGACCCAGGAAGTCTCAACATAGACGCAGGCTCCTTCACAGTATCTTTGGATCAACAGGTCACTGGGAAATCACTATGGCAACACTGACTAATCTCTGAGGGAATGCTGATAGCAGAACCAGAGGTAGGGAGCCCTTGCGGAAGTACTCAAAGGCTTAAGGAAGTTACAGGATTTTGTTGAACTGACGCATTGATAGCACAAGTAATGGGGCTGGCAAACTTGATCTTAAGTGATAGACGGCACCTTAGTCAGAACAGCTAATACAGGCTGATTTCTGAATTTATTCCACAAATATTTATTGAACACTGGTCTATGTGCCAGTAATGTGCTAGGCAAGGGAATACGAAGATAAGCAAATCATCATGGTTCCTGATTTCATGGAACTTAAAATTTGATAGGGAGGGTCATACTGTTCACTCTCAAGGTGACTGTCCCCCTCCCCCATATGTACAGACAATAATAGGTGTGGAATGTCATCAGTGGCAAACATTTCACAGATTTTTATTTTGTTTCTGTCTTCAACATTTTTGACACCGTGCTCATAGTTATATTCAGTACATGAAAAGATACTACTGTGTTGAAAGCCTTTTAGGAAATTTTGACAGTATTTTTGTACAAAACATTTTTTTGAAAAAATCCTTGTTAGGGCTTCCCTGGTGGCGCATTGGTTGAGAGTCCCCTGCCGATGCAGGGGACACGGGTTCGTGCCCCGGTCTGGGAAGATCCCACATGCCGCGGAGCGGCTGGGCCCGTGAGCCATGGCCGCTGAGCCTGCGCATCCGGAGCCTGTGCTCCGCAACGGGAGAGGCCACAGCAGTGAGAGGCCCGCGTACCACAAAACAAACAAACAAACAAAAAACCAACTTGTTAATTTATTCTATTTTAATTTGCCAATGTCAATAAAAAGTTAAGAAAAAAAATTGATAGGGAAAACCAATATTAACTAACTTACCAGCCACACAAATACATAATTACAGACTGTGATAAGTACCCTGAAGTAAATTATAGGGTGCTGTGAGAATGTATAAGATGGGAACCTAGTTGGGATGAAAAGATGGTGGTCAGATTTTGGAATTGTACACGCTTCCCTGAGGAAGGGGCTGAGATCGTAGGATGAGAACACTAGATAAGCAGGTAAAATCAGAACATTCTAGGGAGAAGCATGGTCAAAGGCCCTGAGGTGGCAAAATGAGAATAGTAGCCTAAAATGAGGCTCATGAGGCATGCCAGGATAACGTGGTTTATGTTATGCATTTTAATCCAGTCAAAGCGCAATGGGAACATACTGAAGGGTTTAGGAGAGTGGAGGTGGGGAGAAGATCAGCATGATCAGATTTTAATTTTGAACAATCTGACTGAAGTGAGGAGAACTCATTGAAGCTACACAGGGCAAATATGCTATAGTTGAGATAAGAGATGATGGAAGCTTGAACAGATGGTTGCGCTGGACATGAAGAGAAGTAGATGGACTTGAGGTCTCCTCAGGAGATAAAATTGCCAGTAGTTGGTGCTGGACTGGGAAAGGGTAGGTGGGGCGAGGGAGATAGAAACTCCAGATTGGAATATATTGTTCAGATAGAGCTATATTGGACACAGCTGGATTTTTAGAGCGGACCAGAGGGAACATCTGGGAAGTTCTGCTGGTCCCTCCAAACTAAGTGGGGAAGGACCTCCCAAGCTCAATGTGGCAGAAGACGACGTCTCAATTCATTTTGACCACAGATTCCTGGAGAAGCTCCTCTAAGGCATCCTGAGTGGCAGCCTCAGCCTTTGGATTACCTTAAGCTCTGTGAAGGAAGGGACCATATCCATTTTGTTCCTGACTGTAGGCCAGTGCTTAGCAGAAAGCCCAGCACATATGTCCACCAAAATATTATTGATAAAAATGTATTTCCCCAAGAGCACAGAGAATATGAGAAGTGATGGTGCAATGGAGAGACATCTAGGAACCCATAGTTCAGACTCCTGGTGCCGTGGCCTTCCCATGTCCCTCCGCCCTGAGTCCCTCCCTCCCCACCAGGTCTTGTGCTTTTGTTGAGACTATGACTTTATACTCCAAATGCCCCCACCTTCTCATTTAGTTGAAAAACTTTAGAAGTTGCTTGGATGAATATATTTGGTTTCATTTTAAGGTGATATCATATTTGAGAGCATTCACTTAAGTACAGCATTTTTTTGGTTTGGTGAAACAGGGAGTTACCAATTGTAGCTACTTGGAGAAATGAGTAAAGAACTCAGGTCTAGGTGAAACAAAGGAAATAATACCATTAGGTAAGCCCAACGACACGGTGGAAAGTTCAGCAAAGGAGGTTCCTGCAGATTCTAAAGCCCTGGAGGCCCAGAAGGTCAGGGAGCAGCAGGCTAGATGTTTTTAAAGCAATGAAATGAAGCCAAGATCTAGGAATTCAAGGTGAGAAGGAGGAGCCCCAGCAAACAATGCGGATGAACTTCAGCTCCAAAGACAAGCCGAGTGACAGTCACCTAACGCATAGGTGGTTCGTTGCAACAAGAAGAAATCAGGAATCTATAGGTGGATGGTCTCTGGGGCTAGGACCAAGATGGAGATGAGTTCATAAGTAGGTAGTGATGATAGTTGAGATAACTTTGCCCGAGAATTTTTCTGTCTGATTCTTGCTGTGATTTTCTTCATTTTCATGCAAAAAGGATGGGAGTATCTACTCTCAAAATCATGAAATATATGTTCAGGTGGACCTGACACCATTGGAAATTTGATTTTGCAAAGTCATCAGTATGTCGCAAATGTGAAAGGAGGAAACTACCTCATAGGCAGATGTTTCCTGAAAGGTGAGTGTAAATGAATTGAATTACTGATGTCTTCTAAGTGACATGGTTTCAAGCAGCAGACATTAAATAGTTTCTTCACTGGAAGTTCAGTGTGTGTGTGCACGTACACACAAATATGCACACTAGATAATTTCTCCCGCTGTTTCATCCTACATTAATCTGCAACAAATGTTAAATTTTGACAATTCAGGCTTTTCATGTAAATATTCAGCCAAACTCTGTGAGTGAAACTGGGCTGGGCGCTGGGTTTTGGGCAAGCATCCGTTTAGGTAGCTGTTTCTTTTGGATGGGGGGGTGGGTCCAGAGTCAACCCAATTTAGAACCATGATATGAGCCAGGAGCAGACCTGCTCTCACTGTAACTGTAGGTGAAAGAGAGTCTTTGAATTTAGCTCTGTATTTTCATGGGGCTTTCAGAGACCCCTTCAAATATTGGATTTCCAACCATCTCAGGTGTGATTGTATCAGATAGTCTATGTCTTGTTATATTTACAATAAACCAGAATAGACACACATGCTCTACATTTTTATTCTTTTGGAATGACTGGTTCCTCTGTTGTTACCATCTTTCCACGGAGAGCTGTATGGGCATCAGTGTTCACAGTGGCCTTGAAGAAGCTGTCCGTCCTCTGTAGTTCCCTCTAGGATAGGCAGGCTTGTCTTGGAATCTCCCTACCTCTACTTTTACACTTGTTTCTTTTTTTCAGTCCTCCTATTCCTTTTCTCCTTTTCCTTCCCTCCTACCTGTAGTCTTACCTAGTACTTTTCTGCTGCCTCTTAGCTTATACCAGTTCCATAATGCTTCAGTACCCTTCCTTTTCTTGCCTCCATCAAGGCTCACAGAACTGAGTTCTAATCCTTATTCCTAACCTTACTCTCAACAAGATAACACACCTAATCCACTTATGAAAGTATTCTACTTATCTCTCAATGTTTTGATAAGGGACAAATATTTAACATTCAGGAATTACTTTTAAGTGCTGTGGACTAGAAGCATGGGGCAGGCAAGGCGTGGAGATCATTTTGGATGGGAAAGCCTTCCCATTTTCCTTACATCATACCAAGCAGGCAAAGCCTGAATGTCGGGCAGGTGTCATACCTGCCCATCTTTTCAAATAAAGTTTGAAAAGGGACCCTGGGACATCATCAGTGACGGTGGGATCTCTTCTTTTACCAAAAGACGCATCATCTAAATGAGTCCAGGTTGGATTCGGTAAAGAATGAGATGGAGAAGGAGATGTGTCCTTGGAATCAGCCAATCTCATAGCCTGGGGCAGGCGTTTGTGGTCAGCTGAGTCCCACTGCCTTGGGATTAGCCAGCTCTACTTTCTGTTTCAACAATAAAAAGTCTTGCAAAACTGCTGGCATGTGAGACAGAGGAATCCAGAAAATTTTGGCATCTTTTCCAGCAGCATAATGGGTTTTAGGGAAGAGACTTGTGAGAGCGTGGTCCATGCATTCCACCACCAGGGAGAGGTCCATGTTCACAAGGGATGTAGTGCCTTTCAGTTTTTCTAGACCTGTAAAAAGAGACAAAAGTACATTTGCTCTGTGGAAGAAGAGGAATAGGGGAGTGTGAGCCTATGTTGCAAAGGAGAGGATGCAGTGAGGGAATTTATTTTGAATTTGCCATTATAACTGGGTCCCCTTGTGATGGGTTTCTATCTATTCCTCAGAAAAGGATGCAACAGTGATTTCTTTAGACCACTGGCTCTCAAACTTGAGTGAGAAGCAGAATCTCCTAGAGGGCTTGTTAAAAGCCAGGTCCCACCTCTAGTTTCTGACTCAGTGAGTGTGAAGTGGAGCCCAAGAATTTGCACTTCTATCAAGTTTCCAGCTGATGCTGATGGCGCTGGTCCACGGACCAAACTTTGAGAAGTGCTACTTTAAACCAATGTAGGAAAGATACTTCACAAAGTCTTGGAGGCTCCTGAACCCAGGAAGTTAGTAGTTTGATTCCGTATTTGTTTTACGGCAGTACTAAGTTTATAGGAAATGTGAGTGTTCACAAGTGCTTGCGCCTGTGTGTGCGTACACTTATATAGCATGTGCCTCTATAAGTCAGTGAATAAAGAGAGAATTATCTCCCAAAGTCCTGACTCAGGAAGCTAAAGGTATCCTGCTTCTCAGGTAAATGAAGTGTTTGAGTAACGAGCTAAGATACTTTTAAAAAAAAAATAATAAATTTATTTATTTATTTTTGGCTACATTGGGTCTTCATTGCTGCGCACGGGCTTTCTCTAGTTGCGGCAAGCGGGGGCTACTCTTTGTTGTGGTGCACGTGCTCTCATTGCGGTGGCTTCTCTTATTGTGGAGCATAGGCTCTAGGGCCGTGAGCTAGAGCAGCACGTGGGCTCAGTAGCTGTGGCACACGGGCTCAGTAGTTGTGGCTTGCGGCTCTAGAGCGCAGCCTCGGTAGTTATGGCACACGGGCTTAGTTGCTCCGCGGCATGTGGGATCTTCCCAGACCAGGGCTCAAACCCATGTCCCCTGCACTGGCAGGCAGATTCTTAACCACTGCGCCACCAGGGAAGTCCTGAGCTAAGATACCTTTAAAGAGGCAGGTATTTTATCAGGGGAGTGGTGATGGCTTGGAGCATTCCTCCTAAGCTCTTAAAACATACCTTGCGTTGTGTCTTCTCAAGGGAAAATCTATTGTGTTAAATCTTTCTTTCTACTTCAGGGCCAGTAGCCAAAAGTTGTTCAAAGAGTCTAATTGAGGCTAGCTCGTAAGTCTTAGTCAATTTTAAACTCCTACTACTCCACCTTGCGCAATGAAGCAAGGTGAGCTTAAATTTGTGGTCTACTTTGGAACTGAGTCTGGCTGATCTTGAGGTCCTGGCTCAGAAAACTCTAATGAGCACCCAGGACAAAATAGGGCTCTAAACCTTTGGGAATTCTGAGAAAGGACACCTGACCCAGGGGCCAAGTCAAAAATAATTTTGAGATGGAAGTTGATGATATATTCACAGGCACTTAGAAAGTATCAACGTCAACATCAAACAGGGAAAGCTCTTTTCAATGAGGGATTTTGTTTCCGAATTTACTTAGAACCTTCAGAGGCGGTACGTGAGTGAGAAACAGAGTTTAATGGCAGTGGTTGTAACCCTACACATAGTGACATATCAGCACTGGGAGGTTTGTCAAACCAGATGTTCTAGTTGACCTGTGTGTGTGTGTGGGGGGGGGTGGTGAGGTGGCTGGGGAACTCAGTCTACAAACTTCCCCAGGTGGATCTGACTAGGCTCTTGGCTCCACCTTGAAAACTCCTGACCTTGAACCTTGCCATAGTTGGCTGTCTTACCAAGCCTGCTGATGAAGAGGTAAGGTCACAGCTGGGGTTAGAGTGACACAAAATTAGGTGGGGCCCTGTTTGGCTCAAAGCAGGAGCTTAGTAAGTGTTTGAGGAATGGCAAATAAACTAACAGGGCCATGACGTTTGATGTGGAGGTGGGCCCCTCATACAGGAAGTTCCAGCAGTTCCTCAATGCCTCTTCACTGTTGCAGTGCACGGCCCGAGAATAGATGGCGAAGTCAGGCTGTCTGGGTTTAGATCTAGCTCTTCCACTTACTAGCTGTGCCACTTTGGGCAAGTTAAATCCCTGTGTCTCTGTTTCTATAAAATTCAGAGGGTTTGTTTGAGCATTTTAAATGAAAGAGTTTGTGCAAAGCACTTAGAATGGTGACAAGTACATAGTAAATGTTCACTATGTGTTAGTTATTGTTATCCAATCTTTATGATTATTCCTCTATCCCTGACTCAGCCTGACTTATGTTACTTTTCCTTCCATCTCCATCTCCCATGCATTCCTGCTCCAGAAGATTTCCACCCAAATCATTTCTTCCTGTTTAGGCTTATTCAAACCTGACCTTTCATATAAAGGCTTCTTAACCGGCAGTACTTTTTATCCTGTGCTGAATTTCTTGGTAATTAGACAGCATACTATCTAGCACCCCTTCTGGGCTGTTGGGTTGTGTCTCAGAAGTGAAGGATCAAGTTTCTTGCATGTTGTACAGTCTCATCTGCTTACATTTTGTTGTCAACTAGCTTGTAAGCTAGTTAAGGGTCAAAGTCTGAGTCTTTATATTTTGTAACCTCCATAAATCCTTGAACAATGTTGAATGAGTGGTCGGTGATTACCAAAAAGAGGAGGTTTGGGTAGGGGTGATGACCGTGGGCTCCAGTTCAGGCACGGCCTGGGGGAGTTGTATAAGCTTGGGTAGGACACTTCCCCTTTCCAAGCCTCTGCTCACTACTATAGTTCTTTTGAGGAATAAATGATATAATTTATAAGGCACTTAGTATAGAACTTGGCACTTAGTAAATGCTCAGTAAGTGTTTATAAACACTTGGAGGAGCAAGAGATGACACCGGAATTAATAAGGATCCCTGATCCATATTTGAGATCTCTATTGGTGTATTACCATGAGAACCTTATTTTTTCAATTATGTTTGAGTCTCCTTCAAGCTGTCTAGGACAATGAATACCAGAGAACCCTGGGTCCACCCAGAAACTCACTTTTTTCGATGTAGCCTTCTCCGTATTGTTGTTTGATATCTGGAGACAGATGCTTCCAAATGGTGAGTTTTCTTTCGGTGGTCTTTACTGGATCTGACAGATCTGTTTTGAACAATCCTGGTTCAATGCATGCGACGTGCACATCAAAAGCTTTCATGTCCCGCCTGTGAAAAGAGCCCATAGAAGATGTTTAATCCAGGCTTACTTGGAGAATGTTTGCTTATGAATCTTTTCATGGAATCATGGAATGGGGTGCATGGGAAAGAGCATCTTGTTCTACCCTCTCAGTTTGCAGATGAGGAAACTGAAGTTCAGGGTGGTGAAGTGAGGGCTGGTTTAGTGGCAGAACAGGGAAGGGATCTGGGTAGACCCATCCCCAGTGCAGTGTTCCCCCAAAAGATAGTGTCTCATTAAGCTGACAAGCATATAGTGTCTGGTACATAAATAAATGTTCAGTGAATGTTAGCACCTATTATTTTCTAATATGCCCATCTTTGCTTTACCTTAAGCTGTCATTGAAGGCTTCTACTGCATATTTGGATGGAGCGTAGCCCCCTCCGCTGAATGCAAGCCGACCCCCAATGCTGGAGACGTTGATAACCCTCCCTCGAGCTTTCTTGACCAAGGGAAGCATATTTAACGTGACACTGATGAGTCCAAACAGGTTCACTTCAATAGGTTCTCTGTAGTCCTCCACTGTCAGCCAGTCGGTGGGCGCCAGCACACCGAGAACACCAGCATTGTTGATCAGACCCCAGAGACCTAGAACAGAGAGGAAGGGAAGGAGGTGTGGTAGACGGTGGCATTATATGGGCATCCTTGATGGAAATACAGCCCCTTGCTTTACCTGATGGTGCGATTTCCTGCTCCTAGTCATACTCCTTCCTGCTTTGAAATACTTTACTGTCTTGGGACGTGAGAGCACAGAGGGTGGGAGGCTAAACTGAAATGGCTGAAGTTCTGTGACTGGAAGCCAATCTCACAATTCTGCTTCTGTTTCTGCTTCTGAATGTCAAATACTGATACTGTCTGAGTGAGACTTTTTGCTTTTTAATCTCAGATGTGAGTAAATTGGTCGATTTTTCCTACCGTGCTAGATGGCAAAGCCGGAGAATATTTATAAACAGTTCTTTATAGACAAAGAACAACATTGATCTATTTCCCAGTTATTTTTGGTAAAAATCCAGTCATTCACTTGGCTTATTTTATGGTGGGGAGCATTTAATATTGTTAAAGGTGTTTGGAATTCAAGCATTAAAAAATAACTGGAGCCTCATCAAACCATTGTTTTTGAAAGTTTCAGAGTCTCAACTATATGATGAAGATGTGATAGAGAAAAATCACATACATTTGTTTTTTCCTTTGTGGACTCAAATATCTTCATTCATGAGAATATTTCAAACTTGATCCAAGCCAATAAAAGTATTCTAGTTCAGAATGCTGCCATCTTTGCAGAATCTAAGGCAGAATGAGGTCCAGTGACTCACTACTCTATCACGACTATCTAAGACACCTTTGCTCAGATCCTCAGACCATTTTCTTCCTTTCCCAGTGAAAATGTGTGAGCTCTGGAACCATTTTGTAGTGAGAAGTGGGTCCCAATCCAGCTGACAATTTGGAGATTGCCCCCATGATCTCCTGTGGCTTTTAGCCCCAAGTTCTTTGCTGTGCAGGGGGCTAGAGTAACAGTTCACAGGAAAAGACCAGGAAAAGTTAATACCTCTATCTCAGTTCTAAATTCACCCACTGGGACTTAGGATAACGTGGGCTGTGTCTCTCATGCACATAGAGAGCTTGCAACTTAGAACTACTCAGGGGGTTATTCTAAAATTTCTCCAATCTTCTCCAGTACACAGCTGGTATTTAGGAAGCATTTTTTTGGAGGAACTATTTAAAATCAGAACACATTTTATTTAGCTTTGGTAACTTCTCAACACCCCTTTCATTCTTCCCATCCCCACATCACTCACCTTTCTCCCCTGCTTGGTTTTTCACCCACTGGGCAGTCCTCTTGACACTTTCTGGGTCAGTTACATCCAGAAGCACCGTATGAAGCCTTTCTGAGGTTTCTTCCTTTAAAGCTGTTGATCCTGATTCAGTCAGACAGGCAGCAATTACATGAAATCCTTTTTTATCAAAAGTTCTGGCTGCCAAGTTTCCAAAGCCAGTGTCACACCCGGTGATGAAAATGTACTTATCAGTGATGTCTGTGATCTTTAGCTGTCCTTTATAATGCCATAGAAAACCACAAAGGATCAGGAGGGCTAACACCCAAAAGAGCATTTCCCCCTGTGTATGACAGAGACACTTCTTTCTTGAACAGTAAAAGAAGGTGGCGTCCTGAGTGTTCAAAATTAGAAAGAAAATTCAAATTAGAACCATTAAGGCATTATAACCCAGGAGTGATGAACTTAAGATATCTTAATGCATTTGAGTGGATAAATAGATAGTTAAAAATACAATAACTCTTATTTGGTTGGGAAGATGGCCATTTAAGTGCTAAAACACTCCTCTAAAGTAATGCAAAAACTAACCAAGTAGTAGAAAAAGTAATGGCAAAGTTGACACAGGTCATTGGGTTGATAAAACATTTATTTCCTGCATATATATGCAAATATTTCTTTCCTTAATAAGGAATACATACAGATAGAATGGTACACACACACACTCATGTGCACACATACACACAATTTTATTTCTGTTGCTTTACAAGGAACATATTGTTTCAGATAAAAAATAGTGTAATATATCTTCACTTATCATGGAAAATTTGGGCTCTGCTTTCATCTTTTTTTCCTGCCAAAAGATCTATAGCTAAAGAAAGAAAAAAAGAGTAAAAGAATTACTAACTAATAAACATAAGTCAGAGGTAAATGGTAGGTTTGTGAAAACTAGTTGATTCTTGTGATATAGCTGTGACTATTTCTAAAGCAGTCAGGTTTTTAGACTATCGTGGCGTAAAAATTTGGTATAGTTTCTCCAAATCTTCCCTCTGTAGGAGTTATTCATTTGTTGCAAATCCTGTCCATGTAGCAGGATTTCCCCTTCTCAAATATATAAATACATTAAAAATATATAATTTTGAGGGGTGGGGTGGTGTAACCAACTCTTGCAAACTTTCATATTTAGACATTTTAAGGAAATTTCATGTTTATACATTCAATTAGTATAGTGTTTATTCAAGTCCTGGTCTTGATAAATAATTGTCAAATAACGAAATGTTGACTATATTCCCTGAATAGATTCTGTAGCCTTTATTGCAATCCGAACTCCCAAGGGAATTTTGTGAAAAATGCAAATACTCATGGGGTTTAACGTGCCCTAGAGCAGAGAGTGGAAATTTTCTGTGTCGTTGTGTTTGGCCGATGGCAGGCATAAGGTGAGCAATAGTAAAACAATGGCTTACATTTATGAAGCATTCTGTACTGTATTTACATATAGGTCTCATTTGATCCTCTTAACAGCTTTCTCAGTTAGAGAGGGCACATTACCTGCCTCATTTTATAGGAGAATTAATATGCCAGTTAATAAGTGTAAAACGAATGATGGAATTAGCAAATCATCATTTGGCAACTGACATAGTGACAATTGTTCCAGGCAATTTTAAACTAGTGGGTGAAATTCTGACGGGAAACAATAACCATAGAATCTCAAAGAATCTCTGCATAAGATTTGTACTAATTAAAAAGAGAGCAATAGTAATTTCACAGTGGAGAAATCTGACAGATACCACTTTAACCAAGTGATAAAAATGAACACTACTAGTTATGGGACAAACCAACATCATGTCCCTCCTGGTATAGCCACTGAGAAGGACACAGCAGCACTTCTGTGCATAACTGAAAGCTAATCATGCATAAGGCACATCTTTCAATTCCACACAATGTATGGCCTGTACTCTTCAAAAATGTCAAAGGCATGAATGAAGGAAAAGAAGGACTGAAGACTGTTCCTGATTAATGGAGACTAAATAGGAGTGACAACCCCATGCAACTTGTGATCTTGCACCAGAAAATCATTTTTGTCTTTTGTCAAAAAGAACATTTTTAGGTTGACAAGTGAAATTTGAGTAAGCTCTGATAAATAGTACTACATGAATATCAATTTCTCAATTTTGATAATTTACTATGATTATGTAGAAAATGTCCTGCTTTTTAGGAAATACACACAGAAATATTTAAAGATTAAGTAGCACCATGTCTTCAACTTACTCTCAAACAGTTTAGGAAATAATAAGAATATGTATATAAACAAATATATTAGGAACACATTTGTTCTCTAAGGAGAGAATAAGAGTGTAAATGTGGTACAATGTCAATATCTGGGGATTCTGGGTTGTACTATTCTTTCAACTTTTCCATAAGTTTGAAATTAATTCAAAACAAAAAAGTTAAAAATTTGGCAAAGGAAAAGAAAGCTTTTTTTTTTTTTTTTTTTCTGAGAAAAGTGTTCGACTGCTTTGAGTTCCATGCACAGAATAGGTAAGAACTATTTCATACCCAGGACTTCAGAACCTAGTGACCTTGGACACTGAGTTTTCTGCCTTCTACTCTTTGGCAAGTTCACCTTCATAATGACTGGAGAAAAACAAAAACTCAAACCAAACCAGTCAGACTCCCTCTTCTCTCCTCATCTTCTCTACACCCCATTCAACCTCCTCCTTCCCTAGCCAAACCAATTTTTCCTTGATAACAAGCAAACAGAGAGTAGGTTTTAGTTGTTAGGGATGGGCTCACGTTCAAATGTGTTGTCCTCACTAGTTACCCCTCTGGGCTGAGGGTCATTTCAGATGCTGGTGTCCCAGCCTGCAGCCCGAATTTGAGGACAGCAAACCTTGACCTAGAGTTTTGCAAATCCTGTCCTTTCCCCAAAGATTATCATCCCAAAATACTGGTCTTCTTCAGTTCCTAAGGTTCACATTCCTCTAGGTCATTGGACCAAGTCAGCCACAAACCAACACATACCTTTGTCCTCTAATAGTATTTTAGCCAAGATGCCACCTCTGAGTAACAACCATGGGTCGGTCAGAGTCATTGGGAACATGACCTGTACACAGAAGCTGATTGATGGCTGATTGGTTCATTGACCACCGAGAAGTAAATGAGTAACAGCAACTAATAGGTCTGCTTCAACCTTAGTCTGCCAGGTGTGGTCACCTCCACATAGTTCTCTGGTGACAGCAGTGACTCAGGACACTGACTTTAGTTGCTTGGGTTGTTTGCTTATATGTTGTGTTTTCCAATTTATCTCACACAAACTGCTTGGTAGGGGTACAAATCCCTTGGCAAGAAGCACCTAGGTCTGCAATAGTCCTTCTAGCACTCAGGGGCTGTGAGCCCCTTGACTCGTCAAGGACAAGAACCAAGTAAGAGAAAGCAGAGCTGCAGCCCCTACAGTGCAGTGCAAAGGGATGGGTGCAATTCTGAATATAAGTCCTCTGAACTGGTCATGGAAATTTTTCTTAAGCCAAGATAAAATCTGGAAAAGCAAGGACCAAGGTCACACACATACACACACACACACACACACACACACACACACACACAACAATTAGAGCAGGGCTTAGGAGCCCAGGCCTTGGAATCAGGCCGGTAAAGTTTCAGTCTCAGTTCCTCTACCATCAGAAGGCCTTTGGGTAAATTACTTTTATTGTCTTCACCTCCATTTTTCTCTCTGTAATATGGAGATAATAACTTCTACCTTGAAGAGTACTTGGTGAAATAAAGTGACTAGGCGTGCTACACAGGAAGAACCTTGTCGTATGGCAGGATCAATCACTTTCACTTTGTGAGGGGGCTGCTCTATGCATTGCCCATATTTTGGATTAGGTTCTCAACCTCAGTACTTCTGCAATTTTGGGTCAGATAATTCTTTGTTATGGGGTTTGTCCTGTGTCTTACAGGGTGTTTAGCAGCACCCCTGGTCTCTCTTGTCTAGATGCCAGTAGACCCCCTCCCCAGTTGTGACAACCAAAAAACCAAAAGTGTCTCCAGACATTGCCAGATGGCCCCCGGGGATAAAAGCACTCCCATTTGAGAACCACTGGTCTAGCGCTGCCTTGTCTTGGGGGCCCAGAAATGTACAGCCTCAGAACTACTTTTCTGGAAACTCAGTTGTTGGTTCCTCAGTAGTGCCACATTGATAAGAGTTCATATTTTTTTATAGTCTTACCAGGTAAGTTTTGTTATTTATAAATATTATTCATACCCTGCTGCTGTAAGCATCAATTTCTATGTTTATAAAAAAATAATTGCCTTTTTGTCATCAGGAGGATAGGAGGCAGTGAACAAAGCCAAATTTATGTGTGATACAATTTGTGAATTTAGAAATTACCAAATGAGCACTCACAGCTTTTATGAGGCCTAAATTCTGGCTCAGCCTTTTGAGTTTGGACCTCTCTGGACTCCTCTGGGGCACCTTTCAGATGGGTGGCCTGCTGACTACAGAATTCAGAGGATGCTCCTAGAAAGCCATGGTCCTTGGGATTCCCAGTTGACCAAGTCAGGTAGAAATGATAATAACTCTATGATTTATTGAGTATTACCACATTCTAGGTGCTCTGCTAGGATCTAGAAATATCTTTCTCATTCAAACCTTACAGTAAAATGATCTGTATTTTATAGATAAGGAAACAAATTCAGAAATGCATGTTAATTGGCTCAAGATAGAATTGTGCTGCTCTGGGGACTGCTATGTAGGCCACTCAATCCCAGCATCCATGCTTTAATCCTCTGCTCCACTGCTACCTGGATTCCCACGCAACTCTGGGCTATGTGTACACTTCTCTACACCACCTGTGCATTGTGTGATAGTTGGTATTAAGTAAATAAATGTGGAAGGAAAGAAGGAGGAGAGGGAGAGAAGGAAGTTTCCACTTGAACACCAGGGTTCTTCTAGTGATAATTGGATTAATCTTTGAGCCCTCTAAATCATCAGGGCATCATCAACATCATTATTATTGTCATCTAGTCACACTTCCAATTTAGATAACTTTAAACATTTTTGAAAAGTGTTCAAATAAAATTTATCTCATTAAATTGTCAGAATACTTCTGTGAGCTAAGTAGGGTAGATGTCATACATAAGGTCATTTGCCAGAGAGCGGCTAGATCTAAAATTTTGATCTCAATTCCTAAACTGTGTAAAAAGAAAAGTAGAAATAGAAAGAGATGAACACATTATCAGTCAATAGGAAAAATGAAAATACATTATCAGAATGCTCCACCATGCCACAAAGCCTCAAAAGGAACCAAGAAAGGAGAACTAATTTTCTCTTTCATCTGCACGGGAAGGGCTGAAGAGTAACTGCTTGGCTGCAGCTATAGGAAAAGATTGCAACTCGATTGCTGACCTTGCCCACTTCTGCTTCTTTTAATTTTCTCTCTCTGGCTTTCTTTTCCTAGTAAAATATCTAAAATAAGATCCTTTGATATCACTTCTCTTAGTCATCTTCCTCTGCCCTTTAAAAATAAATGACACAGTTTAAAAGAAACAAAACGGAAAATAATGTCTTAACGTTTCAATGTCATTGCAAGGTATACTTTTTATAACAAATGTCGAATTCTTTCCATACAACTTGGTTTTATTTCCACAGAACTTCACAAAAGACTTTGTTTTAGAAAGCAATACTGAGACTAGTCAATCACACTGATCGTTAAGGGATTTGTAGAATCTTTATTTTTTTTCAATTTGTTGCAATCATGGCCTGAGTTGAATCCACAACTAAGTTTTTATCAAAATACATCAAATAGAGAACATTTAGCAATTGTTTTCTAAAATATTTTCTTTCTGAGGTTCTCTTGCACAAGCTTTCTTAGTGTTGACAGCAGTCTGACCGGACGTGTATGTCCTTTGTACGTTTAAATATTGTAAACCTGGTTAATTGACACCAGATTCCTTTTTATTTTTACCTTTTCATTGAGTCAAGAAATTCTGTCACTATTTAACCTAACTGCCCTTTCTGAGATTTCTGTGGCACTTTTCTTTAAGAAAAATGACACTTGCACCTAATGACACAAACTAATTCGTATGACTAATGAATGATGTTCCTGTGAAAAATATGTTCACGTTGGGCACCCAGAAATCTAAAAAAATTTTTTAAAATGAAGCTGAGGGACCTTACCTGAAATAGCCTTACATAAGGCAACAAACGGTCCGTTGAGGGTCTGATTAAAATGATAATGATTATGATGTCCCTGATAATACAGCTGAGATGGTATTTATCCTTGTAAGTTCCCTCACTCAGTGGGATGAAGAAGCTCCTCCACCAGTTATGTTCCTCTTGCATCCTGCTTCCTGCAGGAGGGAGGCAGCCCTCGGTACCCAGTGTGCCCTGTGGAGTGGGACATTGAGGTATGGAGAGGGGTGTTCCTCTTTGCAGACTCATTCAGTCTCCTGGCAGAGGCGTGCCAGCCCACTCTTTTGTAGGGAAGACCTGACGAATTTACGTTTTGCATTCTTTAGTTCTAAGGAAAAAAGTATCTCTTTCTTTTGCTTTCTCTCAAAACTTTAAAATTATAATTGATAAAAACATCCATAATAATAAATTAATTAATATTTCCAGTCCCTCCTAGGTTTATTATTTTGCCCATATGCTTCATGACAGTACTGGCAGGTTAAGAATTGTTGTTAAAGCCATGGTTACCTTATTTATGTTGCTGAATAAAAGTTGCTAATTGGAAGACATTGTATTTTATTATAGCTTAGTTACAAAGCTTCAAGGAAAGCTTAGAATACAGAGAGAATGTTATGTAGAGATGCAGAAAGCATGTTCAGATCTTCAGTATATTTCTTTTAGTCTCAGTTATCTTTGAGCAGAAGCAGAGTTTTTAAAGACAGTACCTTGAGAAAGTGACATGCCTTATAAGGGTTTTAGAACGAATTCCCATTTTCTCCATTTGATATGTATGAGATAATAATTTTTTCCTTGCATTGAAATATTGAGCTTTGTCCTAAAAATTGGGCACACTTTTCGAATGTCTAAAGTACAACAAAGATGATACAACATTTAGTTTGCATTTTATGCAGTATCTAGCCAAGGATTTTTTTTAGAGCACTTACTAAGCTAAATAAAACATAATCCTTACCCTGGAGCTAATAGTGTAGCAGGACATTTCAGAACTATTTGTACAACCCTAAATTGAATTTTAATTTAAAAGTGTGTTCTCTTTAAACTTTTCCCCAGCTGCTAAAAATCAACCCGCTGAGAGAGAAACACCACACTACCGTTTGCATCATAAAGCCTTTAACAAGGGCTGTCCTTGAAGCCACTAAACTGACTTTCTCCCTTTCTCATTGTATGTTGGGAGTTTCAGGTAAAATCCCAACCTGAATCATAAAATGGAGAGTAAATATACGAAGTAGGTTTATTATTGTCATCCCAGCGTCCAGGGGTCAAATGTGTGTTGAGGAATTTCCCTGCTTCCTTCTGGACTAGACAACATCTTTCTCACTCAGCTAGCGTGTGTGTATATAATATTTGCCTAAATTGACATCTGAAAATATTGGTAAAGCAGGTAGACAAACAGACCTGACCTGCAGTTGGTAGCAAATCTGTTGTTCCAATCAGAAACTCAGCTAAGATTCCCACTCTTTCTGGAGCCTCTTCCCACTCCAGTTTGCAATTAATTATAAGATTCACAGATGGTGTCAAATAAGCACAGAGAGATGAACTAGATGTAAATGTAATTGTAACTCTAGGGTGCTAAAGAACATTCAGAGAGAAACCTGGGGAAGTTCAAGGCCAGGTCTCGAGGGACACTGAGATCATTTCTGTGGTGAGATGGACCCAGGGCCCGTTACAGCCTCCTAACATATCACTTTTTTTTTTTTTTTTTTATAGCAACCGTTGACTGCAGCATGAAAGACAACTTGATTCATTTTGTGAGACAAAACAGTTTGAAGACTGACATGAGAAATGAAGGAATAAATGACAGTTACCTTATTTAAGATGAACGGGGACACAGAAGCTGGTGTGGACTGGCTGGGCTGCTTGTGATCTGCCCGATCTGCCCTCTGTGCTGGGGAAAGAAGGGTTGTGCCACCCTGACGTCGAAGATCCTCTTAGGGTGGAGGTGCCTGGGCTCCTGTCAAACTCAAAGTGCTTAAATGTGTGAGGAGTCCTCAGGTTCCCTCCTCGCTCTGTGAGTCACCCTCGCTGTGACTCGGGGTGATGACTAAATCTCTCTTCTGCCGTTGAAGGAAGCCAAGAAGTTGTGGGTCACGTGTTTCCAAAGGAATCAGCAGTATCTTTAGTAAATGAAAGGTAATTACTTTTAGAAGGGACTTACAAATGATCAATAACACCACTTTCACTGTGAGTACTGAAATAATTAACATGGAGATATTCTTTTGCCCAGTGCATTGTTTTAATTATGTTTTGAATTATGATTATTGTTCATGATCTCTAGTTATTTTTTTCCTCCCTGTTAACACGCCTTTGCTGATTTAGTACTCCTTCCCTCCTAGGAGTGTAGGTAGGGGAAACTAGTCTCTGATGAGTCGTTTTTACCACTTTTGTTGTTGTTGTTGTTATACATTGGAGAGCAAGGAGATCAAAACATTTTAAGGAAATGAGAGAGTGGACTTATTTATAAGTCTTAATTTGTGTTTTAAGGTATGACAAGGAGATATTACTGAAGTGGTCTCTAGAACTGAGACCACTGGGAAGAGGAAAGGACGCCCCCTCCCTGCCCAGAGTTGGTCTGTTTTAGGGTCATCACAATTGACCTGGCATATCCTGGGATGCAACAGAAAGTACCAAGGCTGCAGGTGCTAATATATACACCAGCCCCACCCATCCCCAAGCCTGTCACCTTCACCCTAGGCACTCAAGCTGGTACAAACGCCACTGATTGTTTAGTTTCAGTCTCTTTATATACTGATTTGTTGCTATACGTCTCAGATTTCCCAGGCTTCTGTGTCCCTTCTTTGAAAAACGCAGTTTCTTACGGTTGAGCTGAGATGAGTGGATGAGTGAACATATCTGTCTAGGTAGAGTCTAGACAACTGCTATCACTCTTTAAATTACACAGGGATCTTTTTTCTCCAAAAGAACAAAACACCAAAACTGAATTTTACTCAGGTAAAGATTTAGTGTGTCCAAAATGTCCAAATATAGTTTTTGACATTTCACATGTCAGAGTAAGGCTTAAATAGAAATCTTCTTTGAGAGATAATACATTGACTTACATCCTCATGAAGACAGGTATAAATGATTACTGTTTGACCTTTCCTGCAAGCAAGTTACTGTCACTGAGAGGTGGAGAGAGCCACAGACACCTGGGTGGTCATGGGGTAGAGATGGGAAAAGGGCCAAGAAAAGGCTGTAACATCAGTAGGTTTTGCTGACTCAGCAATCGTGTTTGGTGCCCTGTTTTAAAATTTTCCCAAGTAGACTTTAAAAAAAAAATCAGATGTTTTGTCTGATCTGCATGTTGAGAACCAGAATTCTTGCCGTGTGTCTGGATCCCTCAATTCCAGTGGACCCAATTTAGGAGTTCAGCTTCAGTAGCCCTGGCACCAGGGTTGGAACACTTGCTTCCTTTGCCAAATGATCCCATCTAGGTGTTCAGTTAATGAAATCATTTGTCAGCAGCGCCTTATCTGGACTGTTAACATATCTGCATTCAAATTCACTTCTTAAGTGCTAAGCTTTCTTTCATTTCCATTCCTTAATAAGGCAACATATGAAAGTGTTTTTTTGTTCAGAACTCTCCCTACATTAGACTTCTGGTCATCAAAGGTGATGTAAAAAATCAAGAATGAAATTGCAATTCCATTTTCTTCCTAGTTCCTTTTTAAAACAGAGATTGTATTGTGAATTTCATTCAAATGTAAATTTCGATGTTGATACTTGGGCTGTAATCATACAGGGGTAAGTCTAGATACTGCCATAGAAAAAACACTAAACGTGACTCTCCTTTTTCTTCTAAGTGTGTATGTCCCCCATATTTCCCTCTGATTTCTGCCCAAAGATGCCTTCTCCACTCTTTTCCAGACACCAAAACACAAGGAGAATATCCGGATCCAACACTGTCTCAGAGGACATACATCAAGTTCCTTGTCACGGCACTCTGCTGGGGTGGTCCAAGCCACAGGTATTCTTAAAATGGGAGTCAAATGGAAAAAAGCACGTACCCCAGCACTGCAGGCTGTAGGGGATCCAATTCCTGGAGTATGGCTGGTGTCACTCTTGTAAGGGTTGCCAGAGAGAAAAGACTGTTTATGGAGTTTGCGTGTTGACTTCCTCCTTCCTGGCATAATAATATAGTCCTCTCTCCAAGGTCGCTCGCAGTGGAGTGCGTTTCTCTGAATAACCAATAAGGAATTGGATTTATGGCTTCCTGGTAAAAACAGTACAGGCTGTAATTTCTACCTCCTTCCTTTGTCAACAGGCAGCTCTCTTATTTCCACTATAAAGGTTCCCCCGACTACACCAACAATGCCTCTGACATGCGAGGAGCTGAATTGCAAATGCTGTTCATAAATGCATAGCTAGGCTTGGTCAGAACCAGGAGCTTTGTTATTCATTTGGCATTCCCTGACTGTCCCAACTGTAAGATGAAGCTGGGCTAATCTTTTGTTCCCCTACACTGTAAGATATTTAGGTATAATAATAAGGGACTGAGTCATGGGAACATTTGGTAGATTATTTGAAGAAAGATTCTTCTCATTTGCAGAACACACATCATTTTAACTTACTCAAACAAGAGGTCTTGGTTTGAAAGGTGGGGTGAGGAGTATCGTATCGGTGAGCATTGTCCCGTCAAGGCACGTGGAGCAAGAGAAGATGGGTGAGAATGGAGGGAAAAGATCAGAAACACTGGGGATTCTCAGCAACAGGGAGACTTGCGAGAAATAAGGGTGGAGGTTTAGTAAGAAAAATGTGACTCTCACAGAGGGAGGGAGGTGTTTACTCCTTCTGGTGTGACCAACACACGTAGAGCATTAAACATTTTTTTATCCCCTGGCTTAAGAATGATCCTCTTGCTAACTTTACTGGTTTCTTCCTTTCCAAGACAACTTCCTTTTCCCAGAATCTTAACTGAGATGATAAAGAATCAAAGGAAATTATGAGCAGATGCTTGATGATATACAAGTGCCATCCAGTAGGAAAGAACTCACTGGGATCCAGGAAATGGAGAGGAGTTAAAAACAACATTTGGTAGTTAGAGATAACTGTCTTCAGACCCTGTTTTAAGGTCTTCTGAGCTGTTTGTTCTATGCCACTCTGTGTTAGGCTCATGAGATGCAAGGATAAATAAGTAGGGCCTTTCCTATTGAGGAATCACTCACCATTGGCTCATTAATTGTTGATGAAGGAAGCCCACAGAGCTTTTTCCTCTCCTTGAATGACCCCTGCCCCTTGCTGGCTCCCAACATGTGACTCTCATCTGTGACTATTTTTTGCTCCTTGAGACTGTTTTATATTGTCAGAGAAAGGGTGATCTCATCCTTGGCTGGTGGATATGTGAACCGCTACAGCCTTTTTTGAAAGCTAACTGGAAACATCTATTAAAATAAAAAATACATATTACTTTTTGACCCAGCAATCCCACTGCTGGGAATCCATTTTATAAAAACAAAGCCAGTATACATGTATATATGAACCAGAGGTGGCAACAAGATCCAGGATTGCCAAAGAGCAAAGTGATTGCCACCAAAAGTGGGATGGCTGAGTAAATCATGGTAGATGTGTACATGGAATATTATTTTAAAGCCATTAAATAGAACAAATTACAGCTCTACCACTTGGCTTGGAAGGCTTTCCATGTCCTCACTTTTGTAAAGTAGACAGGGAATCTCTATGTGCACGTGTGTAAAGATATTTAAGTGAACAGGGAGAAATTATGGAGGGATATGCCCTGGGTTGTTAATATGGGTCGCTTGTAGATGGGTGGTATAGGTGAAACAAAGAGAGGATGAAACAAGAGAAAAAGGAAAAGATACTTTTTTTTTTTTTTTTGCTGTGCTGCGTGGCTTGCAGGAGTTCCCTGACCAGGGATTGAACCCAGGCCCTCAAAAGCACAGAGTCCTAACCAGTTGACCACCAGGGAATTCCTGGAAAAGATATTTTTAAAAGACTGCACTGGGGACTTTCCTGGTGGCAAAGTGGTTAAGAATCCCTGCTAGTGCAGGGAACACAGGTTCGAGCCCTGGTCCAGGAAGATCCCACATGCTGCGGAGCAACTAAGCCCGTGTGCCACAGCTACTGAGCCTGTGCTCTAAAGCCCGCGAGCCACAACTACTGAGCCCACGCGCCACAACTACTGAAGCCTGCATGCCTACAGCCTGTGCTCTGCAACAAGAGAATCCACTGCAATGAGAAGCCCACGCACTGCAAAGAAGAGTAGCCCCCACTCACCGCAACTAGAGAAAGCCCGCGCGCAGCAACGAAGACCCAACGCAGCCAAAAATAAATAATTTTTTTAAAAAAAGACTGCACTGAAAATGATATGACCCAACACAGTGCCAGCTAGGAAAAAGTCCTGCCATATCCCCAACCACCCAAAAAACCAAACACCAACCCCGCCACCAAAAACCCCTTGAATCTCATAGAGCCTTTACATCCAATTACCAATTTATAGGAAATATAGAGAATAGGGGAAACAAGTCAAACTATATCTTGGGGGCTATAATCAATAAACCAATGAAGGAATCTTAAGGACAAACAACTTGATTTATTCAGTAAAAATGAATCACACACAAAATAGTGGAGACGGAATCTACTGATTAAAGGAGACTTAAAAGATATAACCAATTGCAGTATGCAGACCTTATCTGGATCCTGAGGGGACATACTTTAAAATAACAATAAATCTATTTATGGCAATTTTTATGGGACAGGAATTTAAATTAACTGGGATAGGCTTCCCTGGTGGCGCAGTGGTTAAGAATACGCCTGCCAATGCAGGGGACACGGGTTCGAGCCCTGGTCAGGGAAGATCACACATGCTGCGGAGCAACTAAGCCCGTGTGCCATAACTACTGAGCCTGCACTCTAGAGCCTGCGAGCCACAACTGCTGAGCCCGTGTGCCACAACTACTGAAGCTTGCATGCCTAGAGCCCGTGCTCTGCAACAAGAGAAGCCACCGGAATGAGAAGCCCGCGCACCGCAACGAAGAGTAGCCCCCACTCCCTGCAACTAGAGAAAGCCCACGTGCAGCAATGAAGACCCAATGCAGCCAAAAATAAATAAACAAAAAATAAGTTAACTGGGATAGTTGATTACATTAAGTAATTTTTGTTAATTTTTCAGATATTATGATGGTATTAGAGTTATCAGTAAAGGAGCCCTTATCATTTAGGTTAATTACTGAAGTGTTAGTGGATGAAATAATATGATGTCTGGGAATTGTTTCAAAATACTATGGAAGTGGGAGGAATGAATGAGAGTGTGGCTGGACTGGTGATGTGTACGTGGGACTTCAGGATACTAATTTGCCTACTTTTACGTATGCTTGAAATATTCCATTATAAAAAGTTTAAAACATGATATAACCACACTTTGTTATTTATATAAAATTTTTTGCAAATTTTTTAAAGAAATTACGTAAATTAAAAAGACTGACTTTGAGATATTAAACATATCTATTTTATCAATGTTCTCCTGAATGAAAATTCAAAACTGAATTAAAGCATTACAGAAGAGGCGGCCATACTAGATTAGCTTTCAGTCTCATAACCTGTGCCTGAGATGAATATCTTGTTAAGAACAGATTGCTTACCTAATGGAAGGTATAGTTTTGCTGTAGGTGTTTTACACTCTAAATATGCTTTCAATTTGTCTCTGTTCTTTTGCCATAACGATGTCTAAAAAGTAAGATGCCTCATTGTTATTTATAAAGTGCATCAAATGCTTTCCCTATGGTTATGGAATTGAGCCTGTATTTGCAAGACAACAGCACCCAACGTCAATTCATGTGTTTTGGATATTAGTCAAGAAAACCAATCTGGCCCATGTATTTCTTTTTATTTTTTAAAATTTTTTAAATTTTTATTTATTTATTTATTTATTGGCTCTATTGAGTCTTCGTTGCTGAGCTCGGGCTTTCTCTAGTTGTAGGGAGTGCTGGCTACTCTTCGATGCGGTGCGCAGGCTTCTCATTGTGGTGGCTTCACTTGTTGTGGAGCACGGGCTCTAGAGCACAGGCTCAGTAGTTGTGGCGCACAGGCTTAGTTGCTCCGTGGCATGTGGGATCTTCCCAGACCAGGGCTTGAACCCATGTCCCCTGCATTGGCAGGCGGTTTCTTTTTTTTTTTTTTTTCGGTACACGGGCCTCTCACTGTTGTGGCCTCTCCCGCTGCGGAGCACAGGCTCCGGATGCACAGGCCCATCGGCCATGGCTCACGGGCCCAGCCGCTCCGCGGCACGTGGGATCCTCCCGGACCGGGACACGAACCCATGTCTCCTGCATCGGCAGGCGGACTCTCAACCACTGCGTCACCAGGGAAGCCCCTTCACTCCTTTTTGTAGCCAAATAATGTTCCATTGTATGGTTATAACACATTTTGTCTAACTATTCATCTGTTGATGAACATTTGGGTTGCTTTTGGCTATTATAAACAGAGCTACTATGAACATCCTTGTATAATTTTTTTTGAATATCTATTGTTTTTTAAAATATATATATACCTAGGAGTAGAATTTCTGGGTCATATGGTAATTCTATGTTTAACTTTTGAGGAAGCACTGAACTGTTTTCTACAATGGCTTCACCATTTTACATTTCCACTAGCAATGTATGAGGGTTCTAATTTCTCCACACCCCTGTGAGAACTTTTTATTACCTGTCCTTTTAATTTTAGCCAGCCTGGTAGGTGGGTATCTCATTGTGATTTTGATTTGCATTTCCCTAATGACTAAAGATGTTGAGTATCTTTTCATGTACTACTTGGCCATTTGTGTTTCTTCTTTGGAGAAATGTCTATTCAAGTCCCTTGCCTGGTTTTTAATTGGGTTGTTTACCTTTTTGTTGTTGAGTTACAAGTGTTCTTTATATATTCTAGATACTAGATCCATATCAGATATATGATTTGAAAACATTTTCTCCCATTTTGTGGATTGTCATCTCACTCTCTTGATAGTGTCATTTGATGCAAAAAAGTTTTTAATTTTGATAAAGTCTAATTTTTCTTTTGTTGCTTATGCTTTGGGTATCATATTTAAGAAACCGCAGCAAAACTGAGGTCGTGAAGATTTGTTTATATATGTTCTCCCAAGTTTTATAATTTTTGCTCTTATATTTAGGTCTTTGTTCTATTTTGAGTTAATTTTAGTGTTAGGTGTGAGGTAGGAGTCCAATTTTATTCTTTTGTGTGTGGCTATCCAGTTGTTCCTGCGCCCTTTGTTAAAAGAAAACTATTCTTTCTAAACAGAAAACTCTGAAAATCAAACATTCTTCTTTCTAGAATCTGTTGTTGGTCCTTGCTGTGGGTTGTAGTTGTTTGTTTAGTGACTTTTCTAAGCTATTTTTGTAAAGAATGTATTCTTTGTTGGATCTCTGAAGTCTCCATTTCTTTAGCTTAGTAGTCAGCTAGTTGTTTGATAGTGACTTCTTTAAATGACTGGAACCAAGAAAAAAAGAAAAGAAATGAAAAGAAAATTGTCTCCAGGCCTTAGCAGATTGGCTCTGTGTTGGGCCAATCCTCAGTGCTTAGCCAGGCCATTTACAACTCTGAATTAGCCTTCACTTCCTGCTTACGCTGAGCCTAAAGTTCAGCTAAAAGTGGGGGAATCCCTGGCTGTCCAGTGGTTAGGACTCTGTGCTTCCACTCTAGGGGGCAGGGGTTTGATCCCTGGTTGGGGGACTAAGATCCTGCATGCTGCGATGAGCCCCTGCCCCCAGCAAAAAAGTGAAAGCTTACAGTCTTTTCTAAGTCTTTTCTGAGCATTCATGATGCCCTGGGCATGTGCATGGCTTTCTAGATTCCCTGGTATACTCAGAAGTTTTGCAAAGCCTTTATTCCCCAGAATCTTACTCCCCAGGTTTTTCTTCCTTTTGTCACGTCTATTGTTTGCTTCAACTGTTGATTTTTGTCCTAGGTGGCAGCAGCTTGTTCATTTGGCTGTCAATATTTTCGAGGAACGTCCTGCACCCTGAGGGCATTCCAAGATAGGTGAAGCAAGGCAGGCTTCTTGTGTTGTTCTTCAAGGAACCCATAGACATGTCAAAACAAACGTGATTCTTTGGGAACAAGGTTTTCTCTACTCCCTCCAGTACCAGGTACTCGTACTTGGAACTCAAACTGTTATCTTGAAGACCACCATGTGGGGAGAAGGGCGGGACAAGGCTAAGTTAAAATGCCCCAGAGTTCTCTATGTTTTAGTGGCCTTCTTCTGGTTAAATGTTTACTTGGTTGCTGTTAAGCTTTGTCTGTTTTCCAGAGTTCCAATAAGGTTGATCCTTACAGTTTTTGCCAGATAATTTGATGTTTCTGGGGAGGGACAAGCCCCTTGTGGTCGCTATTCTGCCATCTTCATTGGTGTTACCAGTCCACTTGGATGACGCTTGAATCCCTTTTGTATATCTCCAGTTGGATAGCAGACTCGGTGCTCTGTGTCGACCTAGATG
>NW_020174424.1:1783061-1822749 GCF_003031525.2 Neophocaena asiaeorientalis asiaeorientalis | reverse complement strand
GGGATATAGGTATACATATAGCTGATTCACTTCATCGTACAGTAGAAACTAACACAACATTGCAAAGCATTTATACTCCAATAAAAAAAATTTAAAAAATAAAATAAAATGCTGCAGAGACATAGAAAACAAACTCATGGTTACTGAAGTGGAAAGGTAGGGGGGAGGGATAAATTAGGAGTATGGGATTAATAGATACACACTACTATAAATAACATAAACAACAAGGATTTACTGTATAGCGTATGGAACTATATTCAGTATCTTTTTAATGACCTGTAATGAAAAAGAATCTGAGAAAGAATATATATATATGCATAACTGAATCACCTTGCTCTATACTTGAAACCAACACCATATTGCAAATCAACTACACTTCAATTAAAAAAAAACACAGCAGAATGAGATATTATTTTTATTACATCTTAAATTTAATTAAAATTAAAGTTTTAATGATAATATTCAGTGTTGCTAGAACTGTGAACAGTGTTTTTTCCTAAGAAAAAAGTGCATTTCTAGAACCTTGAAAATGCTTGAGTTCTGTGCCTCAGTAATTCCCCTTTTAGTAATTATCCTAAGGGTATAATCAAATTTGCAGTCAAACATTTATCAAATATTTATCTACTTGTCATCATTCATACGTCTTAAAAGTACTTTCAAACTTTTTAAAAAAGTGCGATAATCGGGGCTTCCCTGGTGGCGCAATGGTTGAGAGTCCGCCTGCCGATGCAGGGAACACGGGTTCGTGCCCTGGTCTGGGAGGATCCCACATGCCGCGGAGCGGCTGGGCCCGTGAGCCACGGCCGCTGAGCCTGCACGTCCGGAGCCTGTGCTCCGCAACGGGAGAGGCCACAGCAGTGAGAGGCCCGCGTACCAAAAAAAAAAAAAAAAAAAAGTGCGATAATCTATGTTGAGCATGGTGGTTAAACGGGTTGTGTTAAATCTATATCAGAGACTATAATGCAGGTTTTATAAACCTTGTTTTTGATGAATATGTAATAACATAGGAAACTGTTACAGTGCTGTGGAAAAGGATGATATAAAATTAAATACGGTGTATATTTATAAAGTTTATTTTTAAATGCATATCAATTTTAAGTGCACAGAAAAGGACTGGAATAAGAAGCAGCCAAATGTTAACAGCGAAAGAAACAACTTTTGCTGTCTAACATACTTTCTTCTTTGATGATTATAGAGGATAATGGCAGGATTTTTTTTTCTGGCTCAATTTCTGATTCTCTGATATGCTGAAAAGATGCTTGATTATCTGAAAAACTTAGTTTACAGAATCCACTACTACAGACCCTTCTGGTTTTTAATCAACATTTCTAGAGGTCAGTTTTTAGTCTCCTTTGGCCCAACCTTAAATGATGGAGTCCTTCAGGGATCAATTGTAAAAATTTTTTTTCATTCTATACTCTCCAAGCGGATTTTTTTTTTTTTTTTTTTTTTTCAGTTCGGACTCTCAACCACTGCGCCACCAGGGAAGCCCAAGGGGATTTTATATTCCGTACCACTCATAAATACTGCAGGTACTCCAAAGACTCCAAAATTAACATCTCCAGTCCATGGTTACTTGCTGAATTCCAGACCCAACTGCTACTCACAGTTGTCCTTAATATCTCACAATATCTCAAAATAAACTTATAAAAACTGAACACTTAGTTCTTACACTTACAATTATTTTTCTCCTCAGTTCTTCCCCATCTTAGTAAATGACAGTTCTATCCATCTATTCATTTATTCTAGAAATTTTGGAGTCATCCTTGACTCTCCACTCCTCTTGACCCACAAATTCTATTAATTTTGATAATTAATAAGTAATCATTAACCCTATATATATATTTCTTGAAAGTGGCCAGTTCTTGACAACTCCACTATTAGCATCATAAGATAAGCTGCCATATCATATTTTGCCTGTTTTACTCCATAACCTTCTACCTGTTTCTCTGCTTCCATGCTTGCCACCTTCAACTCACCCTGCCATGAGTGAATGTTTAATCATGAAAATCAGATCCCATTACTCTTCTGCTGAATCGTAACTCGTGAGTGTGGCTTTCAAGGTCCTGTGTGATTAGCCTTCCACCCACCTGTCCAGCCACAGGCCGTGCCACTCTCTCCCTTTCTCATCACTCTCCAGCCACAGTGGGGTCCTTTTAGTCATTCAAATCTACAGGCTCTCTCCTGACGTAGGGCTTTTGTATGAACTATTTTCCCCTAACTGTTGTCCTCTTCTTTCTACTCTTTTCCTGGCCAATCCCTTCACCCTCTCTTTCTCAGGCCAGCCTCCTCCAAATCCTCAATCTAAGTTAAATCCCTCTTCTCAACTCTCCCATAGCCTCTTGAACATTTCCTTAATAGACTTTATGACCTTTATCATCATTTCTATGCTTGTGTGATTATTTATTATTGGTTCTCCTTTGGATTATAAACTTCATGAGACCACACCTGTTTTGCTCATCATCTCTATCCATAATGCCTATCGAGATGCTAAGCTAATAGTCATTGATAAATGAATATTTGTTGAATGAATAAATAAAAGATTGAGTGGATTAGGGATCAGAAGCAGTCCTATTGTGATTTTTCCCAAGGGGTAACAGTATTAAGTATTTCTTGGGCACCTGTCCACGTTACAGCAATGGGAGTAAACCCCTACTTTCCCTTTCCCCTCATATGTGTCAGGAGTATGATGTACTTTGTTCAAAGACTGCTCTGGGATGAAGGAACTGAATGCCAAGATGAGCCAAGGGCAAGAGAGGAATCTTCTTTATGCTCAAGATGAACTAGGAATTACCATGAAGGAGAGAAGCTAAACCCATTAGATTAAAAAAAAGGTTTTTTTTTATTGGGATATTTACAATTGAAGTTGATTTACAATGTTGTGTTAATTTCAGGTATGCAGCAAAGTGATTTATATATATAAAAATATTCTTTTACAGATTCTTTTCCCTTATAGGTTATTACAAAATTTTGACTATAGTTCCCTGTGCTATACAGTAGGTCCTTGTTGGTTATTTATATATAGTGTGTATATGTTAATCCCAAACTCCTAATTTATCCCTTGCCCCACCTTTCCCCTTTTAAACCCATTAGATTGTTTAAAAAGTTCAAAAGGCCATAGGTTTATAAAGAGGGATTTATCAGAAATGTTATGATGATGTGAGTAAAATAAAAATGAGAGCAAAGGTCATTGGAGTTATGACAAAATCTAACATTGTGTCAAAAAACACAGCTGCAGGCCCTTGCAAGGGGAAGTTGAAAAATGCGAATCCAGCAGGAGGGTAAAGACAAGAGGAAGTGGTTTCTCAGTGTTGGGAGTTATAAGTAGTTCAGGGGCTTATAGATTTGAAGGTGATAATTGAGAAGCAATGTTGGAAATTATGAGGAAAGATGTATAAACTTAAGTATTGCTGTGAATTTTAGCCTTATTATAAAAGATAAATATGAATGTTCTGAAACTTAGGATATCATAGGAAATATTAGAATTGATAAATGGGGTTTCATGCATGAAAAAGGTGTACGTATTTTTTATCATACGTTATGTTATTTTATTCAGATACCAGTCTGATCACACATGGTCCAAGAACACTCAAATAATAAACCAAATATAATCAGGTGTTAAAGACTGGTCCTTAAACATTATAGTCAATAATACCAGGCTTGCCTATGATCTCACTGATATAAAGCCACAACCATGCCTCACTGGCCACCAAACTCTTCAGCACAGCTTCCTTAACTGTGAGCTACTTACAGCAACCAGGTTGAGCACAACTGATTATTTTTTCAGGCTCTAAGTAGTTGTAGAAATCTTAGCAGAGGTTGGAGAAACCAGCTCAATCTCAAGGTCATGCCAAGATGTGGCTAATCTAGGCTTTGAGTAAGTCACAGCAGCATTTATTTGCACTGGGGCCTTCTCAGTGAGGTTATGGACAAATTGTCACCTTGGATGGTTGACTGTATCAGGTATAGGTATTTAACAAGGCTGATGAGAAGAAAGGGTTCCAGGAAGTAGAAGTACAGAGAAGAGCAGAGCTTAATGTTTTACCAGTGGATCTGAGCTGGCAGTGACACATCAGGAATCAGGCTGAAGGAAGAGAGGGAAGTCAGTAATCACTTAGGTGGGGGAATCACTCAGAGAGGCCACGAGAAGTTGTTGGAATGAAGATTTGAGATGAATCATTGCAGAGTCACTTAGTTGAGTTGTCACTTCCTTTTTTTTTCTTACTTATTTTCTTGTGCCATTTTCTGAATTCTCTATGATGAAATCTTCAGAATGTATAAAATTGTGTACCTGTGTCCCTCCTTGAAAAGTAATCAATTTAATTTCTGGAGCTTTCTAGGAATGTAAAGAGTTTCTGTTAGCATATACCTAGCTGCCTATGAAAGAATATCCTGGTAATGGTGGCTTAAATAATAAGGGCAGTGATTTCACAGTACATGAAATATGGAGGTATTTGGTTTCAGGGTTGGTTCAGTGGTTCAAGTATATCATCAGGACCCAGACTTTATCTCTCCACCCTGCTGCCCTCAGTATGTGGCTCTTCATATTTTAGTATGTCATCACCTCATGATCACCAGACATAATTTCTTTCTTTTTTTGTTGTTGTCTAAATGAGGTTTTATTTATTTATTTAGGCTGCATTGGGTCTTCGTTGCTGCGCACAGGCTTTCTCTAGTTGCGGCGAGCGGGGGCTACTCTTCGTTGCGGTGCACCGGCTTCTCATTGCGGTAGCTTCTCTTGTTGTGGAGCACGGGCTCTAGGTGCAGGCTTCAGTAGTTGTGGCACGCAGGCTCAGTAATTGTGGCTCACAGGCTCTAGAGTGCACGCTCACTAGTTGTGGCGCACGGAGTTAGTTGCTCCGAGGCATGTGGTATCTTCCCAGACCAGGGCTCGAACCTGTGTCTCCTGCACTGGCAGACAGATTCTTAACCACTGTGCCACTAGGGAAGTCCCCCAGACAAAATTTCTTAAATTCTGACTTAGAGGGAAATACCATAACTTAGAATATGATACATTGTGAGTTTTGTTTCTGCTTGCCATGCATGTGCACACACACACATTCATTTATATTAAAAATAAAGGCATATACAACAGTCCAGAGGAAGAACAAGAACTAGTGACTGTCCTTAGAATATGCCCATAAGGGGACTTCCCTGGTGGCACAATGGTTAAGAATCCTTCTGCCAGTGCAGGGGACACGGGTTTGAGCCCTGGTCTGGGAAGATCCTACATGCCACAGAGCAACTAAGCCCGTGTGCCACAATTACTGAGCCTGAGCTCTAGAGTCCACGCGCCACAACTACTGAAGCCCGCGCCTAGAGCCCGTGCTCGGCAACAAAGAGAAGCCACCGCAATGAGAAGCCTGCGCACCGCCATGAAGAGTAGCCCCCCTCGCTGCAACTAGAGAAAGTCCACATGCAGCAACAAACACCCAACGCAGCCAAAATAAATACATAAATTAAAAAAAAAAAAAGAAAGAATATGACCATAAGGACCATGTGAGATCCTGAAATGAATTCCTGAGAATGCAAGCAACCACCCTTCCATACCCTATAAAGAAGTGAAGATGTGGCAAACCAGCTAGTGTGGGATGGGCTGTAGTCTAAAGGGAAGGTTGCCTGACTGCATCCCGGGAGAGAGGAGGATGGACTCTGACACGAGGTCTGCTGAAACCCCTGGGCTAAATGGGAAGAGAGTCTCTAGTGTTAGGACAGCTGCCTCTACTTCTCCGTCAGAGTTGCATGCAAGTTGAACTTGGCTGCAAGTCCTCTATTTTGCTGTATGTCAGTTTGAGGTTTGATGCTCATGACCAGGGGCCCCTATTTAATCACTCTTAATCATTGCTATTTAAAATTGTGACATTCTCAAACATGTGCCTGGACAAGTGTCAGCGAGAAGCCATGAATGAGTGAATGAGGTCTAGATAGCTCACAGCTTTACAGCACTCTTTCACAAGCTAAGTTTCCTGGTGTCGTAAGCCATTGCCTAGAGTTAGAAAGAGTGGAAATGAGGAGCCCTCAACAGCCATTTGCAACATAGCAGTAACAATAATGTGTCTGTCTTCGCTCTTTCTCCCCAAAGCTAAAAATACTAGTTTACCAACATCCACCTGGATTGACAAGCTTATGTAGAGAACTGGATCTTGGTCACATGTAGCTATTGGATTGCTGGCCAAAGGCATGACGGACTGATTTGGTAAGACTGGTTCCTTGTTGCCAATGTATGTTGAGTTAAGAATAAATTGCCTTGCTTTAAGCTAGGGAGTAGTAGATAACCTCTCACACCCTATTTATAACCACATGGCATGGATTACTGTGAACTTGTGACTGATGATGAACAACCACCCACGTCTTACCGCCTCCTCTTCCACCCCAGCAAAAGAATGTTTCCAGGACTGATAGATCACTTTAAGAATGGAGGTGTCCCACGTGAAGCTGAGACAAGCAAAGCCAACCCATCCAAGGCCTCAGGCAGGCCTGCCCCTCTCCAGTGAGAAATGCATTCATTTGACAGTTCAAATGATGACTCAGCTACAAAGACACAACCACCTGTTAATGAATTTTATTCTGTATCAGGAGTCTCTTTGATTTTCTTCTTCTTTATTAATTTCACCTATTCCTCTCCCTTCTCCAATTATTGATGTTCCCTCATAATTTTTATAACTGTGTGTGCAATGATGTATAAAAATGTGTATAATTTTTGTAACTGTGTGTGCAACTGTGTGTATATTTTTGTGCTGGTTTTCCTCATTAGAGAGGAAAACAAAAATAGAAATTCTGACCAAGTAGTGAAGAAGATAAATAGCTGTGGAGTTCAAAATATTTCATTCAGGTAATTGTAAGCTACAACTTGCTAAGAGTGTGATTAAGCAGTCTTATTTGGTATTGTTGATTCTAAAGGGGGAGCATAAAGCATCTAAAAATATGTTGAGGTTACTCAACTCACTACTTTTTTTTTTTTTTTTTTTTGAGGTACGCGGGCCTCTCACTGCTGCGGCCCCTCGCGTTGCGGAGCACAGGCTCCTGACGCGCAGGCCCAGCGGCCATGGCTCACGGGCCCAGCCGCTCTGCGGCATGTGGGATCTTCCCGGACCGGGGCACGAACCCGTGTTCCCTGCACCGGCAGGCGGACTCTCAACCACTGCGCCACCTGGGAAGCCCTCAACTCACTACTTTTAACTTTGGTTCCCACGATCATCTTAAAGGAAGCATGATTTGAAGCCCATCATGAAGGGTTGTATGTGTCACGTCTTTTACTCTAAATGGTCAAACAGGTAGGGCCTGGAGGAGTTCCAGGAGCCAAGGCCATTCATGGCACGAGGTTGGGACAGACTGTCCACGGGGGCAAAGGGGATCGCAAGGGCTATTCAGATTAGAACCAGCTTGTGGGAGAAGTGGAGTCAGGGGCAGAGGTCTGGAGGGAGTTGGGGCTACCTCCAGGTTCGGGACCATTGGGCCATACCACTGAGTAGGAGCTTCAAACACCACCACACTGGCTGGTCTACGTTAGGATAAACCAACATTGCAATGAAGACAAAGACCTAGAATCCACAGAAACCTTGCCTGTGATGTCCAGATGAAGGCCCTATCTTTTCTGCAGAGGGTAAAGTCTTTAGGGAAGCAAAGCAAAGACTGAACTGCAGCTAGTATTTGGAGAGTGCCCAGAGTCTCTAGATATATTAAAAGAAATCCTTATTAGTATAAATTTTATGAAGCATCCTTTTAGGCATTACCGTTTGTCATGAACTTTATTCTTTTTATGTAATAACCTGCATATTACAGAAAGAGATAGTTTTCTCTTATTGTATCCAATTTAGCAGACACAGAAAAGCACAAGGCAGAAAATAAAACTCACCCACCTTCACATTTTTATAACCTACAGATAATCACTTATATTTTCATGTATTTTCTTCTAGTCTTTTTTACACATCTATAAAACAAAATTAGGAATATACTAATTTAGATAGATAGAAGTTTCACCTCCCTTCCTGCCTGGGGGTGAGTCACCGGATAAAAGAAAGTAGAAGAGGGAAAATCCATGGATTACTGGTTCACAGTGTTATCCTATCACACTGATCTCCAATAATCCCCACACAGCCATAGATCTCATTGACTTCTTGGGAAGGGCTTCTACTCCACGACTATTGATACCTCATAATGGGCACCCTTGACTAGACAAAATGGGATCGAGAAACTTCATTAAAAAAATTTTTTAAACGTATATTTTTCATGGCAGAGCCAGCTGTAGGATGTGATTAAGGAGGATGTCTAATCGGTGGCTTAGGGGATGTTGGTGTGTACATCCTCGTGCCATCCAGATAGACTAAAATCTTAGACTCTAAACAAAAATTTCCTAGGGCATTGTCTCTAGGAGTCAGATCAACTTGATGATACCCATGCTGGAGGAGAAACCACTCTGCCTCCAGATCCAAAACACTTTCTTTCCCACGTGCAGCATATTTGCTCAGGATCTATGGCACAGGGAAGTTCAGACAGACTTCATCACCCTATACATCACTCCCATTTTACAGATGAAGAAACTAAGGCCAATGGAGATTAAATAACCTGCCCAAAGTCACTTGGCTAGTGTGTGAACTCAAATCATTGTGATTCCAAAGCCCATCTCTTGAGATTGGCTAGCTTTTAACCAAATCTCCTGTGCTCACAGCTAGACGTCATCTCCCAGTCTCTCTGGCAGGTAGATGTGACCATGTGACAGAGTCCTGGCCAGTGGAATGCAGTGGAAGTGATGGATGTTATTTTCAGGTTTGGCTGTGGAAACTGTCCACACATAATGTTCCATATTTTCTCTTCCCTTGTGTGATGGCTAGATGCCAATGTACAAGGAGACCTTGAAAGCCACATGTTGAGGATATCAGCACCTCTGTCAGCCTGGGCCCCTGAGTGACTTGTGGAGTAGAGCACCTTCCCCTGCCACCAATTTTCCTTCACTCAAGACCCATTGGACTTCATAGGAGTCCAAGTATCATTAACAAGTCTCATTAGCTTAACTAAATCACATCGCAAGTAAGTGGCAGAACCAGAATACCAGCCCAGTTCTTGTGGCTCCATAAACCTGTGCTTTTTTCACAGTACCATTCTGCCTCCCTCTGTAATGAACTAAACTACAGAAATTTTACCCTTCCGGGGAATTACCTGGCGGTCCAGTGGTCAGGACTCCGCACTTCCCCTGCATGGGGCACATGTTCGATGCCTGGTCGGGGAACCAAGGTCCTGCAAGCTGCATGGCACAGCCAAAAAAAAGAAAAAACAGAAATTGTACACTTCCACACAGTTGGCTTTAAAAACACAGAGCGACCCAAGGGTGCCCTAATCTAGCCATTTTTCTCTCTATTAATCTCCATACCACAAAAACATAGCCAGTTATGTGTTAACTGATTCAAGTTGGCTTTTTGCAATTTATATTGATTTTCAAAGTGGTAATAACCAAACAAAAGAGCCCATCATTGTTGTACATGTGCAAGTTTCCCTGGACTGAAGTTCCAGTCTTAGACTGGCTGCAATGCATCCTGCTGGAATCAAAATCCTTCTTTGCCAGTCTTTCCCTATTTAAGCAAACTAGATGCCACTGTTGCCAAGAAACAAAACACCGTTTTCTAGTCTCTCCTCTCAGTAGACATCTGGTCCTTCTCAATGCTGCCTGCATGTGTTCTATGACCTTGCTTTCGCTTTATTTCTGACCTGGTCCTTCTCCTACTTTGAGACATAACTCAAATTTCCCCTCTTCTGACACTCTTTCTCTGATGATTCCTGTCCCCACTGATGTGTCACATTTTAAATACTTGAGACGCGTTGAACATTTTGACATTTGATGTTGTTTCGTCCTTTTTTGTTTTCCTTAATTGCTTTTTATGTGGAGCCTTATCTTCCCTTTAAGATTTGAACATTCTCAGGGACACTAACTTAATGTTTACAAGTTGGAAATCAGCATAACACCTGACATGGTGTCTTGCAAATAGATGTTCAATAATTTGTTCTTAAATGGTTCAAGGAATGAAAGTAATGATAACTTCTTTTCTTTCTTCCACAGTGAGTGCCCACAATGATCCTCAATATAATTTTTTAAACTGTTGGTTGAATTCTGTCTTCGTGGTTTGGGGCCTTCCCTGAGGCATTTTGGTGTATGATTTTGAAACATGGTCCAAATTGGTCTACAGTGACCTCCAAGACTCTACAATAGCGGTTCTCAAGCTTCAGCATGCTGGGGGCCGTCCGCAGAGTTTCTGATTCAGTAGGTCTGGGTAGGACCCAGATTTTCCAGTTCCAAAAGGTGATGCTGCTGCCGCTAGTCCAGTGGCCACAGCCTGAGAACCACTGCCCTCCTTCCACCATACTGATACCGCCTGCTACTGCCCTGCCCGCTTATTCTACTCTAGCTACACGGACTTCTTGTGGTTCCTTCAACTTACCAGGTGTGCCCCCACTTCAGGGATTTTGCATTTGCTGTTTTCCCAGATACTCACGTACTTTCTTCCTTATCCCAGGTCATTCCTTACATGTCATCTTCTCCAACCACCTGATTTAAAATGGCAACACTCTCCGTCCCCTCCCCTGTCTGCCACACGCACACATCCACACATCCACACATACTCCCTATCACATCCCTTTCCTGCAATGTTTTCCTCCATAGCATTTATCACCATCTGACATATATGTTTTATTTTTTTACTGTCTAGCTCCTCCCCCCACCAGAATATAAGGTTCCTGAGGACAGGGATTCTCATCTGTTTTGCTCATTCCTGTAACTCGGAGGATAGAACAGTGTTTGGCACATAGTAAGCACTCAAACAGTAGTTGATGTTTTAACTGGAGGACAGCAGGGAACACGACCTTACCTGTTTTCAGGCCATAAACCATAAAGAGAACACACCTACTCCTGGAACAAAATAGGAATGATTAACACGGTATTCGCTCTGCCTGGGCCAACCCTGTCAAGGGGTCAGAGTTGAAGGAGCAAAGGAAGATGCCATTAACCCTCCCAGGGCCTCTGGAGGGGTCACTGCTCTGTCATCACTTCTCATCTATAAGCTGAGGGGTGGATGAAGTATCTGCAACGTTGTTTCCTGCTCTAAAACTCCAGGCTCTATCTTCCTCCTGGTCTATATGCCCCACAAAGGGAGGTCTTAGGACAGTAGGACCAGTGAGAAGCTCTGCTCAGTTTTCTCCTGAGCATTTTCACCCTTTGGCTATTGTCAACAATTTCACCACAACAAAGTTAGCAAAATCCTATTGAGAATCTTCCCCCAATCAAAGGTACAATCCCACAGCTGTGCTGCCTTTTTGGTTTTTGTGTCAAGTTTTTTCTCCTGGGTCCTAATTGGTGCCAAACCCAATATTATTATATTTACATTGTCTCAGAAGTCAACCTACCCCAGGGATTCTCAAACCAGTTTAGATAGGGGAACATCAAGAAATCTTTCTTGCCTTTGCTGACCTTGATATATTGAGATTTTAACATCTAAATATAATAACACAAAATTTGGGGCTAAATCACAAACTATCGAAATCTTGTATATAGATTCCAGTAGAGACAAACAGTAGTGGAAGCTGAATTTCAAAGAGAAACTTATGGCCAAAAAATTTTAAGTTGAGAAAATTTGATCTTATCATTTAATTTGACCTTGCTTTCTGCAAACTGGGAAGCATTGGTCCATCCACGGCATTTCAGAGCATGGGGTGGAAGAGGGTTAGCTTAGAGTGGTCAGGAGCATAGGTTCTCGACCTACTAGTTCTAAGACCTTGGGTGGATTATTTTACCTCTCTGAGCTTCAGTTTCCTCTACTATAAAATGGGAATAACAATGACAGCACCTAACTCCTACGGTTACTGAGAAGTCCAAATAAGGTGGTACAAGTTAAACTCTTCAACTGAGTCAGGTACCCAATAAAGTGATGACCGATGTTGGGTATTTACTATTCATTGCTGAAGGCCATAGCGAGGAGTGTTTAGGAAAGGGTTCACTCAGGTAGGGAGAGAAAGAAGAAATAAGAGCATTTGAGAAGATGGAAGGACCAACAAGAAGAGAGAGGAATGGATGTGGGTGACAGCACAAAGCTGTTGGAGAAGCTATATGTGTTGATTTGACTTGGTTTTCTGTTCATTTGGACCTTTTAAAAAATCATTAATCTTTACTTACACAGGGCTTCATCTGGTGGGTAGAGGCTGAGGTTATTGACTGTTCAGACCAGGGTGCAAGGGTCATCTGAGCACTCAGAGTTTTGAGCAAAAGGCTATTTCCGGTATGCTTTGAGGTTATCTGTCTCCATGAAACTCTGGGGCTGGGGCAGGAATATCAGCGCCTGCAACCTAAAGATTTTCCAAGAGTGATCTTTTAAATTGAGGAGGAAAAGCTTTAAGGTATTTTTTTCTGCCTTGTTATGTTTTCAAGCAACTCTTCAAAAATAATGGCCTATAAACAGAAGAGTTAGTTGGACACGGCCAGAATCACAGTGTTCTTGCTGGGCACCCCCTGCTGGCGTCTCACCTCTCCTTCAAAGCTGAATCAACACTTTGCAAAGCCTGTTGACACCCTCAGAGGGATTCCCAAGTGCACTCTGTGTTTGGGGTTATTATTTTGAGGGTGTTCAACCTTTCCTCAGATGTCACTGAACTCTGCTTAGGCTGGCCTTCAGGGCATTGACCCTTAAGCAAATAGATAGTGTTCTCGAAAAAGCTTGAATTCTGTTCAGTGCTTTACAATGATGAAAACTGAAGTTGGAACGGGTTAGAAAACTTTTTGACTCTCCACAGTGGAGTCCATTGTTTCTTCTGGCTTCTTCAATTTCATGTTCACAGGTAAGTGACGTATACCGGCTAGAGCATGTGAAGACTATGTTCTGCAAATTCATTTCCTCTAAGTCTTACTTTGTGGCGTGTTGTGTTTCTGATTCATTAAAGGCTGGCCTCTTGTTATGCAATAAACAATGCTACAGGGCCTGGCTAGGAACTTGCAGAATACATTAATGATTTCATAATATTGTATATAATACAGATAAATCTTTGTTGCTATCTCATTTATAGTAATACTTTTTTTACGCATCAATTGTCTTGAGAATGTGTGTGCATGTGTGTGGTATGTGGGTGTGTGTGGTGCAAATGGGCAAATAGATTGAATAATCAGCGCAAAGTAAAAATGTTACTGAACTTTTTAAACTTGGCTTTATGAAAACACAGCTCTGTATGCACTGACCACCACAAATCTCACCCCAGAAAGCTGGTGCTGGTTTCATACAGAACTATACCGACTCCATTCTCCTAGTTTTCAATAATTCAGATGCTAGAAAATATAAGCTCTGGATTCATGGCTAGAAGGGGAAAAATTGGATTCTAGAATCTTACTTCCATTTTTCGGTTTCCTTAGACAGTAGAAATCACATGTTGCTGATGATTTGAACACATTGATCAAATATCATTCACATTTAAGGCTAGGAATAAAGTGCGTTTTTTCTAACGTTTTGAAGGGGAGAATAGCTTTCTAGACATTTTAGAGGCAAATTATAATGATTGTACTTAGAACTCAATATTGGGATCTAATAGTGGTTATTACTGAACTTTTAAGGTATTAACTTATTTACAGGCTAATTTTTTAAAATACATTTATTTATTTTTGGCTGCGTTGGGTCTTCGCTGCTGCGTGCAGGCTTTCTCTAGTTGCAGCAAGCGGGCGTTACTCTTGGTTGCGGTGCGCGGGCTTCACACTGCAGTGGCTTCTCTTGTTGCACAGCACGGGCTCTAGGCACGTGGGCTCAGGAGTTGTGGCTCACGGGCTCTAGAGTGCAGGCTCAGTAGTTGTGGTGCACGGGTTTAGTTGCTCTGCAGTATGTGGGATCTTCCCGGACCAGGGCTCGAACCCGTGTCCCCTGTATTGGCAGGGGGATTCTTTTTTTTTTTTTAACATCTGTATTGGAGTATAATTGCTTTAAAATGGTGTGTTAGTTTCTACTTTATAGCAAAGGGAATCAGTTATACGTATACATATATTCCCATATCTCTTCCCTCTTGCATCTCCCTCCCTCCCACCCTGCCTATCCCACCCCTCTAGGTGGTCACAAAGCACCAAGCTGATCTCCCTGTGCTGTGCGGCTGGCAGGCGGATTCTTAACCACTGTGCCACCAGGGAAGCCCCTACTGGCTATTTCTTAATAGAGGTTCTTTCTGTGTGCAGTCAACCCTTACCTTATGCCCCCTCCCCCAGACTTAGTTACCCTCCTACTCTGCCTGTACCACTCTTGTCATTATCTGTTTGAAACCTCCATCTCCCTGCCTAGCGGTTTGCATGCCCTTCCCCCCACTAGATTGTTGAGCCCTTGAATAATTTGTGTGTCCTGCTACTAAGAGTAACGGTGACAAATATTTGCCGATGAATGCTGGAAGTGGATTTGGAAGTAATTTAGGAAAAAAACACTGCTCACTCTGTGGTTTTAAAAGACACTGAAATTGCTAGAAAATGCCGAGTTCCTTAGCAGGAATCAAGTATTAGGTTTACTTTGCTTTATGAAGGTGAAAGAACTACACCTATAGAGACCAAGAAGAAGAGCAGGGAGGAACTTTGGGGTTAAATCCTGTTTTCTTCAAGAGCAATTCCTTAGTTCTCTGTCTCATTTGCGATCCTGTGAAGCAGGCCTACCCATCTGCCCCTTGAGGATCACTGTATATTTCTTTCCCTTCTCAGTCAGCTGTAGCCCCCACGGCTAAAGGGCCTCTGTTTCATCTTATCCTGGGACAGTGTCTCCACACTGTTGACACACACCTGCTTATCTGCAAGGCAGTATTTTTCTATTTTTCTTGCTTCTTGGTATAAATCAATATTTCTTTTCTCCTTTAATGATCCTTTGGAGAAAGAAATCATTTGCTGGGTTTGATCATAATCAGGGTGCCCTTCCTACGTACCTAAATGTCAGCAGTGAAAGACTTGTTAAGGGCTTTTTTAAAAAAAATCGGAATTTGTGGCTTCAAAAGGGACTTCCAAATTCACCAGGAGCAGGTGCAGTTCTCTCTGAGCAGCTCAGGGAAGGGGAGAGTGTGGTGCTGGCGGCCTTGAATGGTTTTACAGAGGGGAAGACTTCACGAGAGAAAAGTTAAAGCCAATATTCACAGTGTGATGTGAGGTCCGGAGGCTGTTCCAGCCCCAAGACTGGCCTCCGCCCCTCAGTGGCTGCTACACCATTTAGATCCTCCTTACCATCGAGGCCTAAACATGGAAAAATCTCAGCCTCTTCCTCTTGAATTCAGTCTAGGCAAGATCAACGTGTTTCAAAAATATCATTCGGAAGAAAATGAACCGGAATGCAGAACAGATCTCCACAGAGGAAATTCAAAGCCAAGAACACTGGTAGAGTTGAGAAGCTGTGTCCTAAAGTGACAAGGGCCTGGGCACCGTTGGCCAGGCTGTCTTGCATCACACAGCCTGTTTCCTTTGGTCACCTCAGGCCTGTCTGCCCAGGAGTGAAATGAACTGCATATGCCCCTGACCTTGGTAAACGAGGGGGCACCGCTGCTGGGCCTGGAAGATTTCTGTCCTTCCCAGCCCGATCTCCCTGTCTCTCTGGGTGTGGGCTTATCAGAGTGCTGTGTTTTTTGAAAGTATAAATACGATCATATCTTTTTCTTGCCTAAAAGCCCTTACTAGTTCCCGTTGCCCTGGGGATAAGGACCTAAGTCCTCAGCATTAAGGATTATGAGGCCCTGAGGAATGAAGCAGCCATATCCTCCAGAGCTGCCCCATCCATGTTCCCTCAGACTCACTGGACACCCTTGGGTCCTTGAACCTATGTATTGTCTTTTGAGTCTGGGCCTTTGCGTGAGCCTGGAACGGCCTTCTCTCTCCTGTTCCCTTGGCTAACTTTCCCTATGTTCAAGGTCCCATGCTAAGTGTGCTGGTTCCAGAGCCTTCCCTTACTCTCTAGACAAGGGCAGGGCCCTGCTTGAGGGTCTAGGGGATGCCTGTACTTCTCTTTTACTCACAGTCACAGTACTTACTTCTTACGTGTCATCTGCCTGCCCTGTCACAATGTAAGCTCCATGAGGACAGGCAGGTTGGAGGGCTGGTGTGCCGTAAGATTTTTAGGTTGGGTAAATCCGCTCTCCAAAGCTTTCTCCCCGGGCTTCAGACTGTCCTGAACTGACTTCATAAAGCAGGGATCTGCAAACATATCTCTGAAGAACTAGACAGTGAAGGTTGAGGCATTGGCGGGAAGGTGGGAATGGTCTCTGTCACAGCAACTTAACTCTGCCATTGTAGCCCCAAAGCAGCCAAGGGCAAAATGAAAACAGATGGGCATGACTGTGTCCCAAGAAAACGCGATGTACAAAAACAGGCAGTGGGCTGAATGTCCTGATTATTCTCATATCCTTCAGCCTGGAAGGATTCCAGCTGCTGGGAGAACTGTTTTTACCCCAACCTGTTCCTTCCTTCCTTCCTTCCTTCCTTCCTTCCTTCTTCCCTCCCTCCCTTCCTTTCTTTCCCAATTGTTCTGCAGTATCAACAGACAGTTGCTAGCGTTGACCCAGCTTTTGATGAAGGTCAGCCCACTCATCCGTTGCTCCAGGCTGGTGTCTTGAGGTCACACTAGCAGCCTTGGTGTGATGGCCCATGATGGGCTCTGACATGTTGTGTTGTCCTCAGGATCTTTTTTTTTGCGTTACGCGGGCCTCTCACTGTTGTGGCCTCTCCCATTACGGAGCACAGGCTCTGGACGCACAGGCTCAGTGGCCATGGCTCACGGGCCCAGCTGCTCCGCGGCATGTGGGATCTTCCCGGACCGGGGCACAAACCCGCGTCCCCTGCATCGGCAGGCGGACTCTCAACCACTGCACCACCAGGGAAGCCCTCCTCAGGATCTTTGATTTGCTCCTGGCACGGCCTATAGAACGTGTATCTCCTCCAGCTTTGACAGCCTCAACCCCCTGTGCCGCTGTTCCCTTAGCCCCTTCTCTGAGGTCTCTCACTGTCCCAGGTTCTCTCGGGCGACCATCCAGGTGCTGCTCTCTGTCTCCTCTCTCTCCTCCCCAGCAGTTGTCTTCCAGAATGCTGTTGCTAATGTTCTAAGGTAGAAAAATCCTTGCTATTACTACCAGTAAAGGTCAGGAGACTGTTCTCTAATGTAGATTTCTGTGTTGATAAGATTACACATTTTATCAAAGAAAAAGAAACTTTGACCCTGGAGAGTTTAACAGAAGTGCAGGTAGTACTCAGGGTATAGACCACGTACCATTTGGCAGAGGGGGAAACTAGTGTTGGCGATTCAGAATTCTTGGGGGATTCCATGATTAGGTGGCCAAAATCTGCTGGTCAGTGCTTAGAAAGCTTGATTTCCTACTTTTAACTTCTAGATTCTCTTAAGTTTATTGAAAGACAATTTTTCTGGGAGACCTTGAAAATTCTCAATCTGTTCCCAAAGAGAGTTTTTAGAGATTAAAATAATTTACTATATAAAAAGACAGAGTGAAAAAGAAATAGCTTGGTAAGTTATTTTCAAATCTGAGTTCTTTTGTGTGGGTTAAAGTACAATTTTGTTATTGTAAATTGTTAAGAAACCCTAATTAAAGCTTCTTGCAATGCATAATACCCAAGTACCTTTCACATGCTTCAGGAAGCTCAAGAACAAATTGTTAGCTTAAATGCTATAGATAATAGCTGAGAGAGTAGAATTAGATGACATGACATCTGCTTGCACTCTTAAATCATAAATGTACCAAGTGAGGAAGAGACATGCTCTCACCACCCTGTACAACAAATGTGCTTGTCACTGAAATCTAGATTCCCACTGTTTCCAGGGTTTCAGAGACTAACAGAGATGTTCTCCAGCATCTGGTCTAAGAATTTCCCAGGATCTCATCTAATAAAAAGGGAATTAACCAGTGGGGAAAACATGGTCTAATGATACATCAGGGTATACTTATAATGGTATGAGGCCATTCATCTAACATCTAATTTTGGAAACATCGTTTTTTTCTGGAAAATACCACAAGCAAAGTCTTCGTTTATTCTTTCTAGTAATTTTAATATCTCACTGCACTTCTCCAAATGTAGTGTTATAAAATTGCTACTATCTTTGTGGGTGCACACAAGTAATTACCATTTTCAACACAATGGCCTTTAAAAGTCATCACGGAATTGACCAGAGATAAGGCAACTAGCTTCCGTTTCTTTTTTTTCTCTTTTTGTTATTTATTTATCTATTTATCTATCTATCTATTTATTTATTTATTTTTGACTGCGTTGGGTCTTCGTTGGTGCACGCTGGCTTTCTCTAGCTGCGGCCAGAGGGGGCTACTCTTCATTGCAGTGCCTGGGCTTCTCACTGCGGTGGCTTCTCGTTGTGGAGCATGGGCTCTAGGTGCACGGGCTTCAGTAGTTGTGGCATGTGGGCTTCGGTAGTTGTGGCTTGTGGGCTCTAAAGTGCAGGCTCAGTAGTTGTGGTGCACAGGCTTAGTTGCTCCGTGACATGTGGGATCTTCCCGGACCAGGGCTAGAACCCGTGTCCCCTGCATTGGCAGGCTGATTCTTAACCACTACAGCACCAGGGAAGTCCCCTAGCTTCCGTTTCTGACTGAGCAACCGATGCATGTCCTGTAGCACTGGAGAGAGTGTGTCTTTTAAAACATAGCTCCTTGGAATGGACTACTGAAGTCCAGAGTGATACATTGAATGTTGAGAAAGAAAACAAACAAAAGAACAGTCCCAAATATTTGGTTGCTGGCCTGGCACTCACAGCTAAGCTGTGTTATTCTCCTATAAGAAATAAACAATCTCATAGAATACTAACTGAATTAGTCAGCATTCTGCAAAGGAACAGAAAGAATAGGATTATATATAGATACATAGAAAGAGATTTATTATGAGTCATGTGATTATACAGGCTGAGAAGTCCTACGATCTGCCATCTGCAAGCTGGAGACCCAGGGAAGCCAGTGGTGTAGTTCCAGTTGGAATCTGAAGGCCCAAGAACTAGAAGTGCAGATGTCTGAGGGCAGGAAAAGATGATGTCCCAGCTAAAGCAAAAGGGCAAATTCACCCTTCAAAAAAATTAATTAGTTAATTGATACATAGTTGACATATAACATTGTGTCACTTTAAGGAATACAACATGTTGATTTGATACATTTATTTATTGCAATATGATCACCACTGTAGCTTTAGCTAGTACCTTTATCACATCACATAATTATTATTTCTTTTTTGTGGTGAGGACATTTAAGATCTAGTCTCTTAGCAGTTTTGAAGTACACAATACAGTATTGTTGACTGTCATCACTGTGCTGTGTATTAGATCTCCAGAACTTACTAATCTTCTAGTTGCAAGTTCGTACCCTTTAACAACATCTCCCCAACTCCCCCCAACTCCCCGGGCCCTGGTAACCACCATCCTACTCTCTGTTTCTACAAGTTCAGCTTTTTTAGATTCCACATAAAAGTGAGATCATCAATATTTGTCTTTCTTTGTCTGGCTTATCTCACTAAGCATAATGTCCTCAAGTTCCATCCATGTTGTTGCAAATGGTAGGATTTCCTTCTTTCTCATGGCTGAGTAGTATTCCACTGACTTAAAACGTGGAGAAATCAGGGCCTGGAGAAAGGTTAAAAAACATATCCAACAACATAGAGTGAAGCCGTAGGCAGTACTGGGATCTGTGGAACTCCAAAGTTCACAGGCAAGACACTATGCCAATGGCCTCTAAACACTGCCAAATATTTGCACACCAGTGGAAAGAAACCTTTTTAAATGAAGAGCTAAGCCAGGAAAAAAAATAATTGGAGACTGGGGTTTTAAAAAATGTCTCATTTTGGGCTTCCCTGGTGGCACAGTGGTTGAGAGTCCGTCTGCCGATGCAGGGGACACGGGTTCGTGCCCTGGTCCGGGAAGATCCCACATGCCGTGGAGCGGCTAGGCCTGTGAACCATGGCCCCTGAGCCTGCGCGTCTGGAGCCTGTGCTCCGCAACAGGAGAGGCCACAACAGTGAGAGGCCTGCGTACCACACACACACACACAAAAGTCTCATTTTAAAATTAGGAAATGCAATATTACAACTATGGTTCATGTTGTTTTATTATTTTCTCATTTTCAAAGAGTTTCTTTCTTTGCTTTTTGAAAAAAAAATTTGGTCAAAATTTCAAAAATGTTATAACCAGCAAACATTGCAGCCTGAATGTAATATTGCTAAGTTAAAGAAATTTTGTTGTTGGATAAAAGAATTCTGAATTTGTTTTTTTTAGTATTTTTTTAACTGACCTCATAAGCTACAGAGTTAATGTTTCACACTCTGCATTATTTTTTTTTTTTGGCTGTGCTGGGTCTTCATTGCTGCACATGGGCTCTCTCTAGTTGCGGCGAGCAGGGGCTACTCTTCGTTGTGGTGTGCAGACTTCTCATTGTGGTGGCTTCTCTTGTTGTGGAGCACTGACTCTAGGCCCATGGGCTTCGGTAGTTGTGGTGCATGAGCTCAGTAATTGTGGCACACGGGCTTAGGTGCCCCATGGCATGTGGCATCTTCCCGGACCAGGGATTGAACCTGTGTCCCCTGCATTGGCAGGTGGATTCTTAACCACTGGACCACCAGGGAGGTCCCTCTCACTCTGCTTCTTAATAATGAGTTTATTTTTTAAATTTATTTTGTATAAATCATGTTGATAGATACCATCATCTTGATAGTACATTTGCTAGACGTAACGAGAAGGGTACTTTATCTCTGTGGTCTTCCTCCCCAAAACACACAACTCCTGTCTAATCATGAGAAAAACAGCAGATAAATCCCAATTTCAGGAACATTCTGTAAAATAACTGTTCAGTACTTCTCAAAACTGTCAAGATCATCAGAAAGAAGAAATTTATAAGAAATTGTCATGGCTAAGAGAAGCTTAAGGGGATTTGACAACTTAGTGTAATGTCTTTATATCTTCACAACACTTTGCACTATTGGATATTTAATCTTTGCCAGTATTTCAATGAATGGTTTTAGTATTTGTCACTGATCAGTACCCAAATTCATTCATTGGGTTGCAATGTAATGACTTTTCTAATTTTATGGGCTTTTAAACATCTGGAATGGATATTAATTTTTACTGAATACTTTTTCTCCATCTATCAGGATGATCCAATTTTCTTACATTAGACAATCATTGCATTTCTGGGATCAACGTTGCTCACTATGTTTTTTTCATAAACTGCTAGATTATATTGAACATATTTAGCATTCTAAACTCTACTTTCAAAAATAATTATAATTCTATTTTTTTTCTTATAACATTTTTATTTGTTTTGAAGTCAAGGTTATCCTTGTGTTATAAAATGAATTAGGTAGCAGTTCTCCTGGTCCATGCTGGACTTTCCATATTCTGGATCTAGGGGCTGCATTTACAAAGGAACACTGAAACCTACCCACCAGTATTTGGTTGTTGTTGGTCAATTCTACTGACCCAAGAATGTCACCAGTTGGCTGTGCCCTTCTAGTGGTTTTTATTTTTACTCATTAAAAAAAAAAATCAATCAAACAAGCAAGCACAGATAAGCAGAAAGAACAAATAAATAAAAAGCAACTATCCATCCAGCAACCAGAGAAAGTCATAATCAATGGTTTGGGTTCATCTTTCCTAATAATTAGACTCTTTCATGGGGTTATTAACCAATTAAAAAAATCTACTTTTGTCTGAGATTGTTAATGAAGATAATTTCTTGAACCAAATTATTCTTTCACTTGGCTACTTTGGTTAAGGAGGAGAAAATAAATAATAATCACAATGATTCTTTTATTTTCTAGAGTTGTTGGCTGTGGACTGCAATTACCATGTCTGACTCAGTAATTCTTCGCAGTGTGAAGAAATCTGGAGAGGACAATCATGGTTTTGAGTCAGATAGATCATGTAAGTGGCTTTTTTCTCTTACTGTCTCTTGTACAAAGAGAGGTGAGAACAAAAGTGGAACAAGCTAGTGAAGGTTTAAGGAGAAGAGAAAAATCAATGGCAATAAGTAGAACTGTTACTGGATGGTCTTCTAACATACTCTAGGTGTTTCTCCCTAGAATCCATCTAGTGGAATGGCTGAGAGTGCTAGGTAAGAACGCACAAATCCTGGGTGAGTGAAAGCATCTCACCTATAAATATCTCTTCCCTGGGTAGAGTAGGGTTGTTCTAGCACTGGCTATTATTATTACCTTTATTCGTATATTGTTATAATTGATTATAGTAGTAAATGTTTAGTGAGCATTGCTCCCTGAGAGGAACAGTACAAAGACTCTGCTGGCCAGAGTGAGGTAATGTGTGTAGCACGAGTACATGGTGTGTAGTGAGGGCAGATGATTCTAAGCTATTATTATTATTTCTTTTAATCCTATTATTTTACATTTTATAGAAGAGGAAACAGAGAGTTGGATACATTTTTGAAAACTTGGCGAAGATCGTGTGACTAATAATTAATGGAGCCGTAATCCTAATCTGGTTCTGATTCCCAAACCTAAGAGGTTAATCTCTATCTACACTGTAATGCGTCTTTACTTTTTTTTTTTTTTTTTGCGGTACGCGGGCTTCTCACTGTTGTAGCCTCTCCCATTGCGGAGCACAGGCTCCAGACGTGCAGGCTCAGTGGCCATGGCTCACGGGCCCAGCCACTCCGCTGCTTGTGGGATCCTCCTGGACCGGGACACGAATCCGTGTCCCCTGCATCGGCAGGCGGACTCTCAACCACTGCGCCACCAGGGAAGCCCCGCATCTTTACTCTTGATGAAATGAAATGACATGAAATTTAAATGCCAGGGGAACCAGGATGTGCTGTCCTATGACAATGGTTGGCATTAGCACCTCGGGTTCCTTTCCTTGTGGTTTCCCTACACTCAGGACCCTGAGCGCCCACTTTCACCTCCTCCCCTCTGTCTGCTTTGACCTATGCTGGGGAAAATAGTATGTGGCTCAATCCTATGGCTTCTACTGGCATGGGGGTGTCAATGATATCTTATTGTTTAGTTGATTTGTGGTCCGCATTTTAAGTAGACAAATTCTGATGTTTATAAAGAACCAAACAAGAAATAAATATTCATTTTATTTGGTAGTTCAAAAAATCAGACTTTCTTTAGCTAATTTAGAAATGTTGGTCTTTAGTTGACATCCAGAAGGTAAAAAGATTTCATTTTCTGGAGAAAAGTCAAGAAACGTAGTCAAGGCAGCAGTCCTGAATGTGAAAAAAATGTCTTCTATAATATGGAAAGAGAGAGAGAGAAAGAGAGAGAGAGAGAGAGAGATGAAAAAGCAAATAATTATTTTGCATCATTCCATGAATAAAAGTGATTATAGAAATGGTTTTCCAGAGCAAAATTGTTAATGACTATGTTTCATTTTGTCATTATTATTAACTGCTTTATGTATTGTTTTTATCCTGACAGATGACAATGATAAGAAATCAAAGTAAGTGACTACTCAACAATGCATCACATCTTCAAAATAATTTCCTAATATTCCCATAAAAGGCACAAAGCAGAAGCAATATTTTTACACACATTGTACTGCCTACAAAATGGTATATATAATCCATTCTTTTTCTCTTTAAAACATTACTATAATTTAATTTCAAAAACCTTTGGGAATATTCCTTCTGGATTAGGCCCAAATCTCCCTTGTATGTCCAGGAACACCACAGAATTTCTGACCTAAATGAGCAGAGGAAAAATCGGACAAGTATGATTTCATGGGCACAGAGAAGAAAGCCCAATTCTTCCCAAAAGCAAATAGTAGAAACCTAAAATGTAATTATTAGATGTTTCTCTTTAAGAGTTTAAATTCTCTTATAAAACAAATGCCACTTAATCATACTCGGTATGAGGGCAGGATTAAAGGAGTCTAATTTAGAAAACAAGGAGGTACCAGCTAAGTTTCTGAAATAGAGGTGGTGGAAAGGGAGAGGTTGAAGGTATTTAAGACATTTTAAGTAATTCATGGCAGAGAGAGGTGGTAGTTGTGGTAACATTAGCTTTGGACTTGGAGGGTAGGGTCAGCTGGGTGCGGAATAACCATTCTTTCTCACGGGGTGGGAAAGAGATGGAAGAGGGCATGGATGCTGATGAATGAGCTGCAATGAGGATGAGCAGGAAAGCTGAGTGAGTGCTTTGGTTTTTAGAGGATACGAACCTTTCTCCTGATAAGTGTGGTAACGTAGGATGAGAAGATGACAGTGAAAATTTGATAAAGCTGCTGAGGGGAATGGGAACAATCTGTAGAGGGATGAAGTACAGTGCTGTGGGTTGAGCTGAGGTTGGAGACCATACTCATTCATTCATTCATTTCACAAATATTAATTGAGGACATACTGGGCTTAGGTGCTGAGGATATAGAAAAGAACAAAGTAGGCAAAAATCTCTGTCCTTGAGGAACTCACATGCCCTTGAAGAGCTCCTTCCCTTAATGAAGGATACATAAAAAACACTATAAATAAATAAGATATATAGCATGGGAGCTAGTGATGATTTATCACTCCCTTTCTAAGAAGAAACAAGTAAACAAGGAAATGGAGATTTGAAATGATGTAGGGGAGAGTTGAAACTTTAAAGACTTTGGCCATGGAAGGTTCCATTGAGAAGGTGACTTTGGAGAGAAGGTATGAAGGAGGTGAGGGAGTTGGCCATGCAGATATCTGAAGAAAGAGCATTTTGGTGAGAGGAAGTAGCAAGTGCAAACACCCAGAGGTGGGAACAAATTTGGCATGGACAAAAGTCAGCAAAGAGGCCAGGTGGCTCAGGTGGTGAAAATTGGAGTGAAGTAGGAGAAAACAAGGTCAGAGAGTCAACTGGCCAGACCACGGAGGGCTGTGGATGTGTCAGCAAGGAACTGTGATTCTACTCTGAGCTAGAAGGGAAGCTTAGGGCAGCCAAGTGCTAAGCACAGCATGTGCAGCACCTTTCAGATGGTGGAGAGGTTGTCTCTAGCAGGCCCAGCAGCCTGGCTTCAGGAGAAGGGGGAACAGCTGGCTGAATGCAGAGATGGGGTTTCCAAGGGTGGATTTGGGGAAAAGGATTGAGGATGATGGTGAAAGTGTTGTCCAAATGGCCAGCGGTGGCACTTAGGTTGCCTGAGTAAGGAAGCAACATCTTGATGGGGTTTAGTGATTGTAAGTAAATGGAGAGTTTAAAGGACTGCGGGTCTCAACTGAGATGACAAATAGGTATAGAAGGAGGAAGGACATGAGAAAACAAGATGCATGCTCAGTCCCAAAGAGCCAATAGAGTAGACTAGTTCCTGGTGAAAACAAGACCTGGGGTATATTCGTGAATGGATGACTCAGGCGAAGTGGAGATCCCTGGAGTTGAAAAGTTCAAGGATGGGTGGAGTACAATTTTATGAGCAATAAAATGAATAAGAAATAATAAATAAATATGAGTTTATGGGAAGTATGGGAGTTTTTTTGAATTTTTTGTCATATTTAATGTAGTTGTAAAATTTTTAAGTGCGAGAAGGAAGCTATAAATCAGATAATCCAACCACCTCAACTTATAGGGAAATGTAGGTAGGAAGAGGCCGAGGTTCAAAGCTGAGGTCCAATAGTTATTTGCTACTGTAACAGGGAGTACAGAGTACTTTTAATTTTCTCTTAGCACCTCTCAGAAAGACCTCAGTGAATCTCTACTGAACAAGAGATACAGCTATACTGAAATCTCTAGAAGAGGTAAATCTGAAAGTAATAGCCAGTTAAAAATTTTTTTTTATTTTATATTGGAGTATAGTTGATTAACAATGCTGTGCTAGTTTCACAACAAAGTGATTCAGCTATACTTATAAATGTATCTATTCCTTTTCAAATTCTTTTCCCATTTAGGCCATTACAGAATATTGAGCAGAATTCCCTGTGCTATACAGTAGGTCATTGTTGGTAGTTTTTGTTTTAGTTTTCTAAAAATAAACTTATTTATTCATTTTTGGCTGCACTGGGTCTTCGTTGCAGTGCACGGGCTTCTCATTATGGTGGCTTCTCTTGTTGCGGAGCATAGGGTCTCAGCTCGCGGGCTTCAGTAGCTGTGGCTCGAAGGCTCTAGAGTGCAGGCTCAGTAGTTGTGGCACGTGGGCTCAGTAGTTGTGGCTCACAGGCTCTAGAGCGCAGGCTCAGTAGTTGTGGTGCATGGGCTTAGTTGCTCCGCGGCATGTGGGATCTTCCCGGACCAGAGCTCGAACCCATGTCTCCCACATTGGCAGGCGGATTCTTAACCACTGGGCCACCAGGGAAGCCCCCTGGTTAATTTTTAAGATACCAGTTTTGGAAAGAATTTCACAGCTAGTGGGGGCTTTCTTTCTTACTAAAGAATGACTCATAAAATCACCATCTAGGAAGAATTTCTCATTGTTTTGGAAAAGGTGGTCTTTAAACCCCTGTGTTTTCCTCCACAGGTTAGAAGATAAGAAGAAGAAAGGTGGCAGCAGTCAAGTTGGCTTCTTTCAATTGGTAATAAAGCTGTGCTGATTTATGGCACAGGTTTTGCCACTGTGAGTTGTTCAAGTGGCGGAGGAAATGTTATAGTCACTTGGCAGGTTTTTTAGCTACAATGATCACATTTTCAGTCATAAACTGTCTACGTGATAACATGTTGAATAGCAATTAGAAATTTATTGCTGATTAAACACACAAATTCTATCTGGTAGATCATAAAAGTGTTGTAGAAGATAATCTCTAAGCCCCTAATTATCATTTTAGTAAGGAAAATTATCATAGTAATCATGTCATGTATACTTATTCTTATGACATCTTTAGAAATTCCATAGTGTAGGTATTTTTCTCAAATTTGCAGAGTGGAGGCATTTCTGGGCACAAATAGGCACTCTTCATTGTCAGTATCCATTCTGGGAGCTAATTTATACAATTGCTGAATAACCCACACAGAATATCTACATGGCAATAGCATCTGTGCCAGTGATTGTTTCCCCCTTAAGTTGGGAATGAATATCTAAGAACTAAAGTCAGCTCCTGAGATAAAGAGAATGAATTAAGAGACTAGGAAAGAGATAACATGAACTAACAATGTAAGAGTCTAATGATTTAGATAATCGACGTACCGTTTATTTCAATATTAGTGAGAACTCTACCTTTCAATTAAGATGATTCCCTTAAGACTTCGTGTTGAATACTATTTATCAGAATCTAGTAACTAAAATTAAATAGTCCTCCTACCTCTCCTGCTTTTCACCCATAGATGATCTCTGAATCCTTTGTTTTTCAAGTTTCGATTTTCTTCAAAGACTGACATTTGGCTGATGTCTGTGGGAAGTTTATGTGCATTTCTCCATGGAGTAGCCTATCCAGGCGTGCTACTGATTTTTGGCACAATGACAGATGTTTCTATTGAGTATGACATGGAATTACAAGAACTCAAGATCCCTGGAAAAGCATGTGTGAATAACACGATAGTATGGACCAACAGCTCCCTCTACCAGAACGTGACAAACGGAACGCGCTGTGGGTAGGCTGCTATTTTTTACTTTTCACTGTTTTGGCTTGTATCTTAGATTGTAATTCAAAATGTGTGAAGAGAACCTGATGGACTGAGCTGGAGTGGTGTCTAACACAGAGCAAAAAGAAACATAAATTTACCCTTATTTCTATAAATTACTCTGCCCTGAAGTTCTTCCTGTCCTACCAGATTTTTAAAGCTTAATAACAACAACAGCAAAACCCAGAACTGGAAATTGCTCATTAAATACATCACCCAGATTTCACCACTTTGTAGACCACAGGCTTGAGGATGACACTACCAATACTTGATGCAGTTGGAGGATGACCCATGAATTTTACTTGAGTCCTTGTCATGTCTCATATCCAAGACTTCCTTTTTCCTCTTTCCTGTTTCCTCCTCCCTCCCTCCCTCTTTTCTTCCTTCCTTCCTTCCCTCCTTCCTTCCTTCCTTCCTTCCTTCCTTTCTTTCTTTCTTTCTTTCTTTCTCTTTCTCTCTTTTTCTCTTTCTTTCTTTCTTTCTTTCTTTCCTTCTCTTTCTCTCTTTCTTTCTTTCTTCCTCTCCTCCCTTCTGTTCCTCAGCTGCTGTGGCCACGCCAGATGACTCACTTGATCCCCAGCCTTCTCTCTACAATGGGAATTTCATCATTCCTGTGCTCTAGGACTTGGAATAGGGGCCGTTGGTCTCAGTTAGCAGTTGAGTTTCTGTGGAAGAGTGATGTGGTGCTATGAATAGAAGACAGCCATGCAGAATTAACCAGAGCTCACCATGCTTCTGTTCTGTCTGTGATAAGCCCGACAGGCTGCCTTGTAATCAGTGAGTCTGTAGTGTACACAGAGTTGACTCACTGTCATAACATGGAATTTGCAGCCTGCCTCATGCTGCCTCAGGGCCAGAACAAGCTCATTTGCACGTATGAACCCACTCAGGTTCAAGAACCAAGGGCAGGGTACATCCTAGCTAGAAAGACACTTGGAATGGCGCCCCCAAGTGAATTTATATTTTTCTCCTTCATTTAAAAATTTTTCTACAGACTTGATTCCAGATTATGACAAATCCTTCTAAATCACTGATGTTCTTCCATAATATTATTTGTTGTTAGCGTCTTTCGTTCATTTACTAATTTAACCAAAATTTTTGGAACACCAATTATATGTACCAGGAAAATGTGTAAGCATCATGGATACAGTGGTACCTTATGAATCATGGTCCTTGTATTTGTGGAGCTTGGGTCTAGTTGGTGAGACCATAATGAAATCAACGACCATGCAAATAAGTACGTAGTTATAAACTGGTTAGCACTTGACAGGAAAGTACAGGATAACATACAATGTGCAGAATTAGACTTAACAAATAATAAGCGTACTCATAAGAAATAAATTTCCAATGTCTAAATATGTATATTTCTCTTCTAAATTTGGAAGTAACACTCCGAACAATTTGCGTAAAAGAGAGACTGTCTTCAATGACAGTATTATTATTATTATTATTTTGGCTGTACCACGTGGCTTGCAGGATCTTAGTTCCCCAACCAGGGATCGAACCCGAGCCCTCAGCAGTGAAAGCGCAGAGTTCTAACCACTGGACAGCCAGGGAATTCCCAATGACAGTCTTTTAAGTCTTTCATTTATGTTGGGGAACAGAATTGAACGATTTTTACAGAGTGGTATGACTACAAAATGTAAGCTAATCCATTTTCCCCCTTTGAAAAAAATCCATTCAGACTTATGTATGATGTAAATTGACCCCAATCATTAATAACGCATGAAGATAAATTCTTCAAGGGAAAATTCCTGAAAGTATATCCTGTTATGTCTTAAAAATTGGAAATAAATGTTAAAGGGACTAAAATTTGAGACATATTTTGTCTCAAATGCTCATAAATATTTATTAGATGAACTAAAGAATGAATCTGCCTTTAACGTCTGCATCACTGGCATCCATTAGAAAGGAATTCACCATGGCTACCCATTACTTTATTCATTTTTACTGGGTCCTATACTTGAGAGTGAGCAAATAATTCAGAGCAAATAGGGGTTTTCAGAAATTCCTTGGCTTTGGCTGAATTCACATGATACCAAACATGTAAATAGATATTTGATTGTATAGATCACACCTTTCTCAGGCCTTTCCTTTACCAGGAACTCCATCGACGAGTTAAATATTTTAATCGTGAGCTATTATGGTCATTGACATGAATACGGTTTGTGCACTTCTGAATAAATGTTTAGATTTCGTGTGGTAAGATCACTGTGAAAATGGACTTGGGTGGGACAGAAGAGAGGGAGGGGACATTTTCTTACCTGTAAGTAGTAAACATGCCTCCAAAATTACCCAACTCTTTCACAACTTTCTTTCTTGGAAAATGTATATCATTAAAAGTACAATGTCTCCACCTATTATAATTGGTGTGTTGGTCTTGAACTATACAAGGCAACTCAATGATTTTATCAACATAAGCATGCATGTATAATGTAGGAGCTGGATTTTCTCTTTCATTGTATTGGTTTCCACATATCAATTGTAATCCATTGGATGGAATTTTAGGCTGGAGCCTCCTTTCAAATGGCTCTTGGTGAATAAGGCTAAAAAGGATTACAGAACGTTAGGCCTCCTGATTAGCTTCTCAGAATTTATTTGCTCAGAATAGTCAAATAATAAGGTAACAGAATGAAAGAAGAAGAAAGAAGGAAATACTTTCTTTCTTTCTTTCTTTCTGGCTGTGTTGGGTCTTTGTTGCTGTGCGCGGGCTTTCTCTGGTTGCAGTGAGCCAGGGGCCACTCTTCGTTGCGGTGTGTGGGTTTCTCATTGCAGTGGCTTCTCTTGTTGTGGAGCATGGGCCCTAGGCACATCGGCTTCAGTAGTTGTGGCACATGGGCTCAGTAGTTGTGGCACACGAGCTCTAGAGCACAGGCTCAGTAGTTGTGGTTGCACGGGCTTAGTTGCTCCATGGCATGTGAGATCTTCCCACGCCAGGGCTCGAACCTGTGTCCCCTGCATTGGCAGGCGGATTCTTAACCACTGCGCCACCAGGGAAGCCCCATACTTTTCTTTTTTTTAATCCAGTTAAAGTGTAGACGCTCAAATGGAGGCTACAATGTCTTGTAACTTAATTGTGGAAGTGACATACTATCATTTCTGCCATTTTCTGTTGGTCACACAGACCAGCCCTGGTATAATTTTGGTGAGGATTACACAAGAGTGTGAATACCAGGAGACAAAAACAATCAAGGGCTCCTTGGAGGCTCACTACCACAGCCATTGGGAAGTTTGTGTCCTTACCTGCCCCACATATGGATGCATCGATGCAAAAATCCAAGTCTGTACTTTCTCTTGGATTTCAGTCTATTTTCTTAGCAATGTACATTTAGCTTATGCACTCAAGTACTATTTTGAAGTTAGACACTGTAAGACAATGTACATTGAAAAACAGCTTTATTGAGATACAATTCACATACCATAAAATTCATCCACTTAAAGTATAAAACTCAATAGTTTTTAGTATATCCATAGAGCTGTGCATTCATCACCACAATCAATTGTAGAACATTTTTATTAGCACACAACCCCCCTACCCCATATCCCTTAAATTTCACTCCCCAATTCCCCATCCCCCCTCAGCCCTAGACAACCACTAATCTACTTTCTGTCTCTGTAGATTTGCCTATTTTGGACATTTCATGAAAATGGAATCATATAATATGTGGTCCTTTGTGACTAGCTTCTTTAACTTAACCTAATGTTTCCAAGGTTCATCCACATTGTAGCATGAATCATACTTCATTTCTTTTTATTGATGAATAATATTTCATTGTGTGGATATAATGAGTGGATTTATCCATTCATCAGTTGATGGACATTTGAGTTGCTTCCTCTTTTTGGTTATTACAAATGATGCTGCTATGGACATTTATGTACAAGGTTTCCTGTGGACATATGTTTTCAATTCTCTTGAGTATATACCTAGGAGTGGAATTTCTGGGTCATATGATAAATAAATGTTTAACCATTTGCAGAACTTCCAGACTGTTTTCAAAGTGGCTGTACCATTTTACATTCCCACTAACATGTGTGAGGCTTCCAATTTCTTCACATTCTTACCAACACCTAATAGTATCTATATTTTTAAAAATTAATTAATTAATTTATTTTTGATTGCATTGGGTCTTCGTTACTGCGTGCCGGCTTTCTCTAGTTGTGTTGAGCGGGGGGCTACTCTTTGTTGCGGTGCCCAGGTTTCTCATTGCGGTGGCTTCTCTTGTTGCGGAGCATGGGCTCTAGGCGCAGTGGGCTTCAGTAGTTGTGGCATGCAGGCTCTAGAGTGCAGGCTCAGTAGTTGTGGCACATGGGCTTAGTTGCTCCGCGGCATGTGAGATCTTCCCGGACCAGGGCTCAAACCCGTGTACCCTGCACTGGCAGGCAGATTCTTAACCACTGTTCCACCAGGGAAGCCCCAGTATCTATATTTTGACTGTAGCTCCAGTAGGCTGAATAATGGCCCCCCAAAATATGTAGGATATCCCTGGAATCTGCAAATGTTACCTTGTATGGAAAAAAGAGTCTATGCAGGTGTGATTAACTTAAAGATCTTGGGTTGGGGGAGATTATACTGGATTACCCAGGTGGGCCCTAAATGCAATCACTAGTATTTTTTAAAGGGACAGTTACTAAAAAGAGGCGGAGGGAGATTTGACTATAGAGAAAAAAAGAGGCAAGGTGACTATCAAGGAAGAGTTTGAAGTGATGTCCCAAGCTCAGGAATGCCAGTAGCTACCAGAAGCTGGAAGAGGGAAGAAACAAATTCTTCCCTAGAGCCTTTGGAGAAAGTACAGCCCCGTCAGCACCTGAATTTCAACCCAGTGAAGCTGATTTCAGACCTCTGGCCTCCAGAAATGTGAGAAAGATGGAAGTATGTGTATATATCAAAGGGCAACAAGAGGAATCTTTGAATGATGAGAATATTCTGCTCTTCATTGTGTCGGTGTCAACATCCTGGTTGTGATATTGTCCTATAGTTTTGCAAGATATTACCATTGGGGGAAAACTAGATAAAGGGCATATATAATGTCTCTGTAATATTTCTCACAATTGCATTAGCCATTCTGGCAATATGCTATCCTAGTGTGTGGGTATTCTATAAAGCAACTTTACCCAGTGATAAACCATTTGTCCATAGGTCAATGTCCCATGCATTAATGAACATGGACCTTTCAACATTTTGGAAGTAGGATATGGACACATTTCTGCCAGTTTGGGTTGACACTGATATGCACTCTAAGGTTTCAATGCTACTGGGTCTACAGGGCATCAGAACCATTGAAAGGAGTGCTCCTGGTGAGGCAATGCACCTTGTCATAAAGACCTCATATCGTTGTTAAATATCTTTTACCTTTTCCCTCTAATTGTCATTTCTCTCCCCTCTTCTCTCTTCAACAAATGCGTCAGGGGAATCTTAATTTATCCAACTAGGCATGTATCAATTTTGTTTTGTTTTTCTTTTTGTTGAAAAGAAAGACAGTCTGTGGTCCAAATCACCTGTAAACTTTACAGAATCCTTACTAGGATTTTATAATCACAAGAGCTTTCCACCATGCAGATGATGAAGTCTGATGTGCAGTCAAAGGAACCAAGTTGACGTCCCCTTTTCCTTCCTATCAGTTTTTCTGATAGGTTTGCTCTGTTGTCCCAGAAATATTCCCAAGTAGTCTTTAAAACTCTAATGACTCTAATGACTTCTTCCCAGAATCAAATAGAAGTGAGTTAACCATTCATCTCTGGGGTGCCTCAGGAGTGAAGACAATCACAAACTACACATGTCCTATCCACACCCCCCGACAGTGATGTAATGCTCCTGAACTTTGCTCCAGTAAATCCCACAGCTGGGTCTGTGCTCAGAGCTCTTAGTCGAGTACATTCATTCATGACTGGAAGCTGCGTTTTTCACGACAGGCACTCTCACCTCTGCTTACAGTGTCTGTAGAATAAACGCACCACAGGGAATCTAAGGAAAACTTTTTGACAAATGCTCATAGTTTTCTGTTTTTGGACACCCAAATTTTATTTCACAAACAGAAACCAAGAGTATGCACTCATTTATTTATTTTAAAAAAATTTATTGGACTATAGTTGCTTTACAATGTTGTGTCAGTTTCTACTGTACAGGAAGGTGAATCAGCTATACATATACGTATATCCCCTCTTTTTAGGATTTCCTTCCCATTTAGGTCACCGCAAAGCACTGAGTGGAGTTCCCCGTGCTATACAGTAGGTTCTCATCAGTTATCTATTTTATACATAGTATCAATAGCATATATATTATGCACCCATTTATACATTAGAAGTCTACTCATAAATACTGCATTATACACTCTATACAAAGATACTTAGCTTTTGTAAGGGCCTCTGATCGTGGATACTTGTATACAAGTTTATGACTTTCTAGATCTTTTTCATTCTGTGGGTTCCCTTAAATCATCATGAAAGACTGGGAATGTGGTGAACACAGACATATTAACTGGTTTGGAGGTTGTCAGAGGGGTTGACCAAGGCAGTTGTTTCCCTTACTCGTTAGTATTTTGCAAGTGAAAGAAAAGTCAAGAAACATTCACTGAGTACCTACTTAATGTGTAAGGTATTGTGCCAGGCTTCGGGAGTGAGAGCAAGCAGCTTACCTAGTCTTCGCTGTCAAGTAGCTTGCAATTTACTAGCAAGAGAAACATGAATATACTCGATATAAATATATTCAATAAAAATATTGAATAATAGTGCAAGATGGCAATAAAATCTTTCATGGAATAATAGTTCATTCTGAATTAAATAAATTATACTTAAATACTTGGTCTGAGTTCAGTAGAGGGAGAAACAATTCAAGCTTGGGTCACAAAAGGAAGGCCTGATAGAAAGCAGAAAGCTGGTAGGCTGAGAGCATCTAGGCTAGAGATGCTACTTTCTGATTCTCTAAAGAAATGGACATCATCTAGCTTATCCCTGAGGATCGGCTATATCAACAACCAATATGTTAATTTTTTAATGATAAAATTTCTTATTTCCCGAAAGCGATTTCAGAATCATTTTTTCTCCCCTCCCTGCCCCTGCCAATTCCAAACCCTGTGTCGCAGTGTGATACTTGTAATGGGAAAATTCTGTGTAGTTTTCTTGCTTTCCCACAAGTTCTTTGACTTCAGCCTTAGAAATTGTCCTGGGGAGCGAGGATTCCTGGGCTGTGGTCAGCACAAAGACTGGGTTAATAAAATGTTTTTCTCTCTCTATGGGAAGATGGCACACACATTTCTCCTAGTGTTACTCTGAGAGAGGAAGGAGTTGAAAAGCTGGCTTAAGATTGCTGGACAGGTAACAGTAAGCCTCCTGATTTACAGCACACATCTCTCTACCTGTGCCTTTCCAGACACTTGTCTGGCTTTTTAGAACATTTCTCTAGCTGTGATTGCACTACCACTAATGATGAGCATGAGTGAAAGGGGCCTCAGTGGATAGAGCTCTGGGCTGCCATCTAGGGTCCCCTATCTTCCAACAGATGCCCATGAATTATTTCACAACCCTCGCATCTCTACCTGTAAAAATGAAGGAGGTAGGATCTTTGCTATGATGGATACCATGAGGTCTGTTTGGGGATTTGGATTGATTGCAATTCTACACAGGTAAAACGCCTTACCCATATTTAATAGAAACATACAATATGTATATTTTAAATTCCTCTGTACTCACAAATGCAATCTTTGTTAGCTAGATCCTACCTGTGAGTCTTACCATTTTTTTCCCCTCTTTTGAAGGTTTCTGGACATTGAAAGTGAAATGGTCAAGTTTGCCAGTTACTATGCTGGCATCGCTGTCGCGGTACTTGTCACAGGATATATTCAAGTTAGTGACGCCTCCATTTTATTTATAGATCAGCAGCTGGGTTCAAAGACGTGACAATGAAATGCAAAGTGTGTTCTTTAAAGCTATTCAGAAGCCCCAAGGATTACAGCTTTATTTCAGACAGACAATAGACGGTGGGGAAGGATTCTTCCTCTCAGTTGGGGAGGAACGCTTGTCCAGAGAAATGGAGAATAGACTTTTAGCTCCAGTGTCTTGTTCTCCCCTGCCCTCCCTGCTTCATCCTCTCGTCTAAACTCAGAAATAGACAGCTGTGGGTGTGTTTGTACAGGGAGAGCAAGTACGAACCTTCTTCGTACCTGGAAAAAGCTGGGAGTGGGGAGTTGGAGGAAAGCAAGCTTGACTTTCTTTTTCTCTGTTTTTGCTAAAGTCACACCAAACTGCAGTCCAACCCAAGTTCTGTAAACTGAATCCATATTCTAGATTTCAGTTATGGGAGGGCTTGGAGTTAACTCTTATTAAGGAAGAAAAGTATTTCATCTTTCTCCTACTAACGTAGGAAAAATAATAAATCCCCCCTACTCTCCATTCACTTAAGAATTCCAGGAAGTTAGTGTTAGTTGTAAAGAGAAATGAGTCAATTTTCACCATTCTGGCACTGGAGTTTTAATGACAGTCTTATTTTGCTTGCATGGGGGAAACTGTCAGCAAGATTCCCTGCTTATGTCATGTTTGTCTTCCTTTCTCTGAAAGTCATTGTCCAACAGCTGGAAAACAATGTATGAATGCTTATTGGAAGGCTTCTCAGGGGAAAAATTCAACAGAAGTGGCATGCAAAAGTAGTGATTTAAGAGCAATAATTTATTTTTGGTGTGATAAGCCTTCTTTTACACATGAGGGAAGTGAAGATATGGTTAACCCTGCAAGTGGCCGAGCTGGATTCAAACCCAAGCCTCTGGCTTCCCTGTTTACAGTGGATCGGCTCAGCCCCACTTTCAGCAGATGTCAGAGCTCACACCTTAATTCCCAACAGGAGGCATGTTGTGAATTACTTTTGTCCTTTTCTCAACTGTCATAGTGAAAATATTTTCTTCTGAAAAGAGAAGGAATTAATGACTATTTTTATCACAATGCTAAACATTTCTTGCTCCATTTACAGATATGCTTTTGGGTAATTGCTGCAGCTCGCCAGATACAGAAAATGAGAAAACTGTACTTTAGGAGAATAATGAGAATGGAAATAGGATGGTTCGACTGCAATTCAGTGGGAGAGCTGAATACAAGATTTTCTGAGTAAGTGGCTGGTAGGACATTTTAATGAATGTGTGATTTTTCGCTAATGAAACACTTGTTTCCAAATTAAATAACAATTGGAAACACATTTTCAGTTCTTTTGATGCATTTTGTCTCTTAAGTTGCGCTTTTATAGGGAGCATGGCTTTTTTCATAGGTTTCATGGCTTCAACAAAATGACTTTTTTTTTTTTAACATCTTTATTGGAGTATAATCGCTTTACAATGGTGTGTTAGTTTCTGCTTTATAACAAAGTGAATCAGCTATACATATACATATATCCCATATCTCCTCCCTCTTGCGTCTCCCTCCCACCCTCCCTATCCCACCCTCTAGGTGGTCACAAAGCACCGAGCTGATCTCCCTGTGCTATGCGGCTGCTTCCCACTAGCTATCTACCTTACGTTTGGTAGTGTATATATGTCCATGCAACTCTCTCACTTTGTCCCAGCTTATACTTCCCCCTCCCTGTATTCTCAAGTCCATTCTCTAGTGGGTCTGAGTCTTTATTTCATTCCTGAGCCTAGGTTCTTCATGACGATTATTTTTTTTGTTGTTTTTTAGATTCCATATATATGTGTTAGCATACGGTATTTGTTTTTCTCTTTCTGACATACTTTGGACTTGATTAACTATTTCCTTTCCCATATTGGGGAAGTTTTCAACTATAATCTCTTCAAATATTTTCTCAGTTCCTTTCTTTTTCTCTTCCTCTTCTGGGACCCCTATAATTCGAATGTTGGTGCGTTTAATGTTGTCCCAGAGGTCTCTGAGACTGTCGTCAGTTCTTTTCATTCTTGTTTCTTTATTCTGCTCTGAGGTAGTTATTTCCACTATTTTCTCTTCCAGGTCACTTATCTGTTCTTCTGCCTCAGTTATTCTGCTATTGATCCCATTTAGAGTATTTTTAATTTCATTTATTGTGTTTTTCATCACTGTTTCTTTGCTCTTTATTTCTTCTAGTTACTTGTTAAAAGTTTCTTGTATTTTCTCCATTCTGTTTCCAAGATTTTGGATCATCTTTCCTATCATTGTTCTGAATTCTTTTTCAGGTAGACTGCCTATTTCCTCTTCATTTGTTAGGTCTGGTGTGTTTTTGCCTTACTCCTTCATCTGCTGTGTGTTTCATTGTCTTCTCATTTTGCTTAACTTACTGTGTTTGGAATCTCCTTTTCACAGGCTGCAGGTTCGTAGTTCCCCTTATTTTTGGTGTCTGTCCCCAGTGGCTAAGGTTGGTTCAGTGGGTTGTGTAGGCTTCCTGGTGGAGGGGACTAGTGCCTGTGTTCTGGTGGATGAGGCTGGATCTTCTCTTTCTGGTGGGCAGGTCCACGTCTGGTGGTATGTTTTGGGGTGTCTGTGGACTTATTATGATTTTAGGCAGTCTCTCTGCTAATGGGTGGTGTTGTGTTCCTGTCTTGCTAGTTGTTTGGCATAGGGTGTGCAGCACTGTAGCTTGCTGGTCGTTGAGTGAAGCTTGGGTCTTGGTGTTGAGATGGAGATCTCTTGGAGATTTTGGCCGTTTGATATTATGTGGAGTTGGAAGGTTTCTTGTGGACCAGCGTCCTGAATGTTGCTGCCAAAGTCCACCTCCTCAATTTGGGATGATTCGTTGTCTCTTCAGGTATTCCAGAGATGCAGGGTACATCAAATTGATGTGGAGATTTAATCCGCTGCTCCTGGGGCTGCTGGAAGAGATTTCCCTTTCTCTTCTTTGTTCACACAGCTCCTGGGTTTCCGCTTTGGATTTGGCCCCACCTCTGCGTGTAGGTTGCCTGAGGGCGTTTGTTCTTCCCTCAGACAGGACGGGGTTAAAGGAGCAGCTGATTCGGGGGCTCTAGGTCACTCAGGCCGGGGGGAGGGAGGGGCACGGATGCTGGGTGAGCCTGCGGCGGCAGAGGCCAGCGTGACGTTGCTCCGGCGTGACGTTGCGCTGGCGTGACGTTGCACCAGCCTTAGACGCGCCGTGCGTTCTTCCGGGGAAGTTGTCCCTGGATCACGGGACCCTGGCAGTGGCGGGCTGCACTGGCTCCCCAGAAGGTGAGGTGTGAATAGTGACCTGTGCTCGCACACAGGCTTCTTGGTGGTGGCAGTAGCTGCTTTAGCGTCTCACGCCCGTCTCTGGGGTCCGTGCTGTTAGCCGCGGCTCGCGCCCGTCTCTGGAGCTCCTTTAAGCAGCGCTCTTAATCCCCTCTCCTCGTGCACCAGGAAACAAAGAGGCAAGAAAAAGTCTCTTGCCTCTTCGGCAGGTCCAGACTTTTTCCCGGACTCCCTCCCGGCTAGCCTTGGTGCACTGGCCCCTTCAGGCTGTGTTCACGCCGCCAGTCCGCTCCCTGCGCTCCGACCAAAGCCCGAGCCTCAGTTCGCAGCCCCGCCCGCCCCACGGTGAGCAGACAAGCCTCTCGGGCTGGGGAGTGCCGGTCGGCCCTGATCCTCTGTGCGGGTATCTCTCCGGTTTGCCCTCCGCACCCCTGTTGCTGTGCTCTCCTCCTCGGCTCCGAAGCTTCCCCCCTCCGCCACCGGCAGTCTCCACCCACGAAGCGGCTTCCTAGTGTGTGGAAGCTTTTCCTCCTTCACGGCTCCCTCCCACTGGTGCAGGCCCCGTCCCTATACTTTTGTCTCTGTTTTTTCTTTTTTCTTTTGCCCTGCCCAGGTACGTGGGGAGTTTCTTGCCTTTCGGGTGGTCTGAGGTCTTCTGCCAGCGTTCAGTGGGTGTTCTGTAGGAGTTGTTCCACATGTAGATGTATTTCTGATGTATTTGTGGGGAGGAAGGTGATCTCCGCATCTTACTCTTCCGCCATCTTGAAGCTCCTCCAAAATGACTTAAAAATTGAAAGTCGGGATACTATAATTTGGTTTGTAGGTCCTGGACTAAAGTACTAGAAATGAAGTATTATAGAAGAGAGTTTAAAGGATGTAGGGTTATTTGATCTCGAAAGAAGAAATTGAGGGATGTCACAATCTGTGTACCCATAAGGAAAACAATATGATTAGAAAGAATTATCTTGCTTTGCCTGTTGACATAATTTCCACATATAATGACAAAAAAAAATTCAAAATAGTTTGAGAAAGATTCAAACTGAAAAACTAGATTTAAATCCAGTTTACACCTAAATACTAGTT
>NW_020174424.1:1707455-1782900 GCF_003031525.2 Neophocaena asiaeorientalis asiaeorientalis | reverse complement strand
AATTGTGTTGAATTTAAGTTTGAGGTCCAATGAAAGACAGTTAGTTTGTAGTGTAGTGAAGATAAAAGCAGACTGAATGTTGGGGCCCCTACCGTCCAGCACTCATTCTGCCCTTTACTTACTTTGACCTTGAACAGTTACTTAAGCTTGCTAGAATACAATTGTGTAATCTCTCTGTAATGTCTAAGGTCCTTTTTTGCTATCAAGTCCTAAGCCTTGTTTGCTCCATCTGGACCAGAGATTATGGGAATGTTTCCAGGAATATGAATTTAATGTAATGATAGTCAACCAATACTCTGGAGCACTTACCCTATGCAAGGCATAAAGATATACCACAGAGCTCCTGACCTCAAGGAACTTACAGCCTAGTAGGAGGGATAAAGGGTTCAAGCAAATAATCAGAGCTAACATACATTGATTGTTTACTATATGCTAGGCACTTGTCTACATATTGGGTTGGCCAAAATGTTCGTTCGGATTTTTCATATGTTACAGAAACACCCGAACGAACTTTTGGGCCAACCCAATACTTTACGTGTATTAACTAATCCTCACTGCTACCGACTGAGGTAGGTTCTGTTTTTATCTGCATTTTATAGATGAGGAAACTGAGACATAGAAAAGCCAAGTAACTTGCCCAAGAACAGCTTGTGTTTAAATTCAGAGTCTGGCTCCAGAGTCTGTGCTGTTAACCACAATTCTATACCGTGTATAAGCAGAAAGCAATAATTACATACACATACATATACGCATGTATACAGATTAATTACATTGCTATGATAACACAGGAAAGAAGTTATTACTTCTCCCTGGGGGATTATATAAATTTTTATGAAATAGGTGGTATGTGAGTAGAACCTTGAGGCTGAAAAGATTTAGCAGGTATAAAGGAAAGAAGGGCTGTTTAGGACAAATCAAGGATATTAGCTTTAAGAAAGAAAGGGACAAATAAGAGGGTTTCCAAAAGTCTTTGCCTATGTTGAATGAACACCAGTCAGGAAAACTGGATTAAGGACACACTCCCTTGGCTATGAGGAGAGAGGCTTGCTGCCCTCCCAAGCTGCAGCAAAATTTCCAAGATATGAGAAGCTATTAAGTTTCCCAAGGGCAATGGCGTACAGAAATAGGAGTGTTTAGAAAGGAAAGATTGTACTTTCTCAGCAAGATATTGAATTGACTAAATTCAGTTTTAGTGACCAAAGCCTCTCTTGTTTCTAGTGATATTAACAAAATCAATGATGCCATTGCCGACCAAATGGCCATTTTCATTCAGCGCATGACCACGAGCGTCTGTGGGTTCCTGCTGGGATTTTACCGGGGTTGGAAACTGACCTTGGTTATTATCTCTGTCAGCCCTCTCATTGGGATTGGAGCAGCCATCATTGGTCTGGTAAGAATGTCTTCTCACTTCTCTCCATGGGAAGACTTTTGCACTGAGAAACAGCCAAAAATGTGAAGCTTGATTCCCTTCTCCCGAGTATGTTTAGTCAACATCATTATCACCATTTTGATTTATTTTGTTTGATTATTACTCAGTATCAAATAACATTCCATTATTAGATTAGGGATTAATAATGTTTTAATAACACAAATATTATTGTATTAATAACAATAACAACTACGTTAATTGAATATTTACTATTTTGCCAGGCAGTATTAGGAGCCTCAAGGACATGATCTCTAATTTTACAACAATCTTATAAAGTATTAATGCCATTTTAAATATAAGAAATGGAGGTTCAGAGAGGTAAAGGGACTTGTCTGGAACTGCACAGCCAGTGAATGACAGAATAGGATTCAAATTCAAGGAAGCCTGATTCTAAATCCCCACTCACTCTGCAGTGTGCCTGTGGCTTCCCGTGGTCTCCCAAGTTCAGATGCTTCCCTCAGAAAGGCCCAACAAATAAAAGAGATTTCTGCAATTACACTGTGTTCTCCATTCCATCTGATCAGTTTCAGAGAGAGGGTTATCTGACCCATTCAGAGAAGTATCCCAGTCACAGTTTCCATTCCCCAGGTATGCAGGCCAAGAAAAAGTATAGGAGTAGGAATTTGGGGTCATCCCAGTTAAAAAACACTCCCAAGGATTGAGAAATTATTCTATTTTACTTTTAGAGTAGCCACATTAGATAACAGGTCATGGGGTCAGGCACACTAATAATTTGCTGTAAATGAGAATAGAATTTAAGTGAAAAGCTGCACATACATTCACATCATTGAGCAACAGGTACCGATCTCCATGACTGTATTTTCTAGCAAAATACTCTCTACACTCCACTGGCTGTATTACTCAAATGTTTCCCAGGTAATACAGAGTGACAATAGCAAAGAGCTCATTCTACTTAACTAGGCCACCACCTGGCTCTACCACCTGGCTCAAGAAAGATATGTTCAACTCGTCAAAATGTCAGTTTCCTCATCTTTAAAATAAGGTTAGTACCTCCCAAAGTCATTGTGATGACTCAAGGCATTATCCTTGTTATGCACTTAGCATAGCATCTGGCACAGAATTAATTACTAAAGAGATATTAGCTTTTGTTTTTTTCCCAATCCACCAAATCATGCAAGTTTTACAACAGTCTTTCCTACCAAATGCTTTTCAGCTGCACTCCAGGGAAGCCTCAACTTCCACAGAGGGTCACTGGGGAGTCTGCAAACATTTGATTCAGCACTTTTTTCCCTCCAAAAAAATTTAATCTCTTTCTTCAAACCCACAAAAGATTAATATTCACACTCAAATGGATCATATGTCACCTTTTAACATGTTGGAGACCAACAACATAAACTGGTTAACTTGATTTCAAATAGGCTCAAAGCACAGTTTCTCTTGTCTCAGTGTCCATATTTCAACTTCTTGTAAATGTGTCACCGATTTGGAATGTTGTAGCTCTGCACTTGTTTCTTCTTGAATTCAGGTGTGTGCATGTTTGTGTAAAATGATACGAGCAATTTCACTAAGCTCAATTCAAAAGCAGGACAAAAAAAGGTGGAGGGGGCAATATATGACATATTAGAATGTGACATTTAGAACTGATCATAGGTTTTGTATGCCTTTGTATGACTTTTATATACCTACAGTGGGAAACATGAACAACTGTTAGATATTTCCCAATATACATCTTTTAAGTTCCTATATCAGTTTAATTGAAGTATCAAGAGATTCGTTAATGTACCATTACAATAAAAACTGATAACATTCGCAACTACTTAATTTTCTCATTACTATGCTCATTACATATTTCAGAAGTAAATTAGAAGAGGATTGTGGTAAAAACTGCCATACCATCCAAAGTCAAATTTTAATGTTGATTCAAATAGCCTTACTTTCCTTTATTGTTGCCTTTCAATTCACAAGATTTATAAAATGTGGACTTGTGAAATAAATATATTGTAATAAAATACCATTTTACTTATATGTTAAAATTCTGTCTAAGATTTTGTTTGATAAGGGTTTTGCTGCTAAAAGTTTGGAAAACCTTGGAAGATAAACTTCCTTAGTCTGGGTACTATATATATTTTTAGGTTTCTGAGCCAGTTAATCTTTCACAACATTTGCTTTTTCCCCTTCTTGTTTCTTAATCTGTGCCAGGGAAGTCTTTGGTGGTTGATTCTAACTAGGACTCAATCCAGGTCCAATTTTAGAAAAACTTAACTTATTTAATATTAAGTGCAATGTCTTTTTCTTTCCTTTTGTAAAAAGCAAAACTAGTTAGTTGAGTCCCTACAGTTGAGTCAAGTGGTGTAATATTTATCTGAAGCTTTCTCCTATGGAATTACCTCTGCTGCATATGCCTTTGCATGCTCAGAACCTCTCCCTTATTCTATATTCTAATGAATATAACAACACCTGCATGGGCCTCTGGTCTTTGCATGTGGTATTTGTCTGTAAACTGTGACATGGCCTTTGGACAATAGCAATGAACTCTGACATGGTTTGACTTGAAAACGTCATTAATATGTTGACTGAAACACTGTGGTCACATAGAATGCCCTATTTAGTACATACTCTGTGAGAAGTTTCGTTGAGGCTGACTTTTAATGGAGTCATTTTGATATGTCAACAACCAGACACCCATGGATGAGGCTTAACATGGCTCAGACTTGGACCAAATTCTTTCCTCGGTAAACGCTGTTCCAGTGGGAATCTAGTCTTGTATTGAACTGTGCTACATGTTTGCTCTGCTAGATGAATCAATGAATGGCGGAGTGACTTACCTAATTATCTGGTCTTCACATTTTATTTTTTTCGTTTGGACTTCAGAGTGTGTCCAAGTTTACAGACCGTGAATTGAGGGCCTATGCCAAAGCAGGGGCAGTGGCTGATGAAGTCATCTCATCTATTCCAACAGTGGCTGCTTATGGTGGTGAGAAAAAAGAGGTTGAAAGGTTAGTTAATTGAAATGTCTGCCACTTTCCTGAACTTTGTTGATCTGCATACTACCCTGAATCTTCCCCATTTTGTATAAAGTGGCAGATTCACCTTGCTATGGTACCCTGAGGGAGCTTTTGTTCAAGAGGTGGCTAAGCTAAGCAATTAGATTGGTCAAAGCACCTACAAAAGACTCCCAAGACTTTAGCTCTGTGTTCTTGAAGATGATGCAGTTGGTGGCTTTTAGAAAGCCATCTTAGGTTGGATATTTGTTTCAAACTCTGATGGTGTGTGTGTACATACACCATACTTCATGCCAGTCTAAAACACTGTCTTCTGACATTAAGGAAAAGCCTACCTGATCTAAAATGCAATTTTGCACTTTTTTATTGAGCACTTTTTTTTTTTTTTTTTTTTTTTTTGCTGTACGCGGGCCTCTCACTGTTGTGGCCTCTCCCGTTGCGGAGCACAGGCTCCGGACGCGCAGGCTCAGCGGCCATGGCTCATGGGCCCAGCCGCTCCACAACATGTGGGATCTTCCCAGACCGGGGCACGAACCCGTGTCCCCTGCGTCGGCAGGCGGACTCTCAACCACTGTGCCACCAGGGAAGCCCAATTGAGCACTTTTTTATTCAATGTGTTTTATTCAGCTACTGTACTATATGCTCTTTCTAAGTCTAAGATTTCCATTTAATCAAATAACATTTAGCATTGATATATTATAGACCATCATTCTAGGAGATTAACTGTTAATGGAAATCAAAACCTAAATGACCAAAACAACACAGTTGTCAAAACTTTGATTTTATTTATTCTTCCATTTATCTAGTATTTGTTGAGTGCTTATCAGGTGCCAGGTACTGATTTTATAAAACAGCCACCAACTTAACTAAACTTTTATTGCGTATGTTGTAGATCTAGTATGATCACATTCTCAGTTGCTACCAAATTCACCAAATGAAAAAGAGAATAGGATTTACAACCTCTGATTATCCTCTTTTCATTTTTTTTTCTTTTGCTTCTTTTGTTTGTGAAGTGATTACCTTACTTCTCATAAAACATTGCATTAGCATATTTCCTCCACTATGGAAGATATTATCTTTCATGTCATGTGACTTAACGAGAGAATTCAAACACAAATAATACTAGATCCCTCATGGTCAAACATTAGTGTTGAAAATTCTTTTCTCTTGGGGCAAAGCTTACCCCACTGTACTCATCCAAGAGGTAATCAACTATGAGGCTTTGTTAGGCATCATCCTTTCAACACATTGTCACTGCCAGGTTGAAGCAACTTTTAAGGAACTACACAGGCGTTATTGTTGTTTTCTTTCCCTAAAGCTGCTCTGTGTTTGGAATGATTTTATAAGCATTGATTAAAACCACTGCATTGTGGCCTGTTCTAAACATTTTAACTTGAACTGCTGCTGCTGCTGTTGCTGTTGCTGAAATAGACTCAAATGTTTTCTGTTCACAGGTATGAGAAAAATCTTGTGTTTGCCCAGCGTTGGGGAATTAGAAAAGGGATAGTGATGGGATTCTTTACTGGATTCATGTGGTGTCTCATCTTCTTGTGTTACGCTCTGGCCTTCTGGTACGGCTCCAGACTCGTCCTGGATGATGGAGAATATACAGCAGGAACCCTTGTCCAGGTACTTCCGTCTTGATGACCTAGACAGAACATTTCCCGCCGGTATCTCAGCAAGGTCCACAGTGAAGGCATTCTGTTTATCCCGTTAGTGTCTGAAGGAGGAAAGCCTCAACGATTTGATGGAGTCCATCTGTTGAAACAGCAATACTTGTGCCTTTTATAGTAAAGGGATGCTGAGCATTTGAGTTCATGAGACTCGTGATTTCATGCTTTCCAATCAACAGAAGATATTATAGCTGTAAAACAATGATTTTTCTGATTGAATCCAAAAGATGAAAATGGAAAGTCAGGGATCTCCTAGCTAAAAATTAACAGCTTATGTGGTTGAGCTTAATAATGGCATAAGATATGTGCTAATGGACATAGTTGTTAAATACACTCACTCATAGTTACTAAAATACAAAGCCAATAATATCCTCAACTGAACAGGTAATACAAGTATATTTTATTTCTCACTTGCACTGTAGCCATGCTATAGCTAATGTCTTGGCTACTTTAATTTCCAGTATCTTTTCAGTTGTCCTTTCAAGAATTAATTATTGAGCATCTACTATATGCCAGACTCACACAAAGTGTAGAGAATTCGGTAGTGAGCAAAAAAAATGTGATATTTGCCTTGATGGAATTTACAGTTTAGTGGGGAAGCTAAACAATAAATAATCACATAATGCGTAATGACGATGGTGTTATATGCTGCAGAGGACAGGGACCTCGACAGTGAATAGCAGGTGTGGATGGGGTCAGGGAAAGCTCTTTCTTCCGCTCACCTTTCCTGCTTAGCTTACAGCACCTCTCCTTACAGTTAGACTGTTGTCATTGTTCAAATTCCCAACTGGATGGCACTTCCCCAGTCAGGGCTTCCATGCTCATCCAATCTTTTATTCTCCTGCATGGTTTGCTGAACTTTTCCTTTAGAGTCCTTGAATGAATCTGAACACTTGCATTTATTTATATTTGTTCCTGTCCCTTCCCACCCTCACACAGTAAGCTCCATGAGGTCAGGGAGGTAAAACATGAAATATATGTTCCATTTGGTCTGTTAATTATTCAATAAATTATATTAATTTCAAAAGCATGGAAGTGGTTTCATATAAGATTCTTAAAAAATATATTTTGGCTCCAGATTCTAGGTAGGACAGGCATCAATTAAATAATGCAAAATACCAAAATTTTGTGCACCAGAAATTTGCTAGCCAGAAGCCTGCAATTTAAGACCTACTGCTTTTATATAAATACATATCTAGGGAAAGTTGAATAGAAATTCCACTTGCAAATAGAAATGATTATTAGAGGTCAGACCATAATCACTCTAAGGCACTGACTTTATTTCATTAAGAGCATGGTAATACACGAAGAATGACTTTTTAAAATTCAGTTTTTCTTTGAAAGATAAGCAGCTGGCATCATTTGAAGTTTGTTTAAAAAAATTAAATATGATAAGTCATGTTAAAATGTTTTGTAAACCTTAAAGGGATAGCATAGATGGAAAGTGTTACTATTATCGTAATTTAACCACTTTCTTAATAACTTTAATATAGCTTTGCACATTTGAAAAGCCAGTGAAAGTACTGCAGGTCTAAAATCTGACTGTAAAGTCCTTTGTCTTTATTGACCTAATGATTCTTAAGAACTTTCAGCTTTACCAAACTAGAAATACCAGTAGTTGACTTTAGTCTCAACAGCTTGTATCTGCTCGCTCTGCAGAAAGATATGCACTGAGAAAAGACATCATTCTTTTGATTCCTTGCCTGCAAGGAGGGGACAGAAGTGTGTACAAATAACGGTTCAGAGGGCAAAATGAAAAAATGGTATTGAAAATACACAATTCCAGTTGGAATCACTGAATTACCACTGAGTTACCCTTGGTAACTCTCTTCAGTGAAGATCCAATTTTATGGTTCTGTTAAAAGATAAACTGAGGCATATTAAAATTTTTAGAAGTTTGTTTGAGAAAAAATAATTCCTGTTGGGCACACCAAACCAGAAGTGGTTAGAGGGGGTCTATTAATAAAAGCTAGGGGAAAGACTTTTATAGAGAAGAGGAGGAAGCAAAGCAAAGGAATCATTTGATCAACTGTAGCTTAAGTAGTTGCCTTACTGGGGAAAGCCTAATTGGCTGATTGGTTGTCCTTAGGTTTTGATTTCTTAGCCTTGAGGCATGCAGGCTTAGGTTCTGGTCGCTTATGTAGGCTGCCACATTAGGTGGCATTAAAGCCACCTCGGTCTAACGGCGTTCTTGTTTAACTCATTGAACAAGTTCTCACCTTCAAGTTTCCTGCCCGTTGGATTATAGGCTACTCTATACCTTCTGTAAAGAATTCCTTCTCTCAACTGATATTTCTTGAGTACTTACTATGTGCAGACATGGCACACTATGTGTCTCTTAACATTTTAATCATCAATAACTAACCTCAGCTCCTTTTCCTAAACTTTTCCTTGCAAGCCTCCACTTACATCTTAAGAAACTTTTCTTTGGGAAGATGAGAGACATTCTTTAACAGTATAATCATTGGTGAGCATTCCCTTTGTGGTTCTCTCTCTCCCTCTCTCTCTCTCTTTCTCTTGAGCGTGCATGCACTTTTTTGGCCATGCTCTGAGCAACAAACTATAAAGGCTGAGTTTGCATAAGCTGAGTTGAGTGTTTTTAATGCATTAAACTAATTAACAATTAGGTTAATCTAACACATTTTGTGATGCACAAAATCATTATTGGCTGCACAGTAATTGGGCATAAATGGTAAGTATTTCACATAAATGACTGTAATTAGTATCACTTGTACATGGACAAAAAACAGACTCTATGATCTATTACGAAAAAAAGATGAAAGGGAACTGAATGGTGCTGATGGCTGCTCTTTCATGCCCCTCTTAAGTTTCAGGACTCGATAATGAAAAAGTAACAGCAGTAATAGAGAGGAACATTATTCAGTGTATACAAGGTGTCAAGCACTGAGTGAAGTATTTAATATAATTACCATGTGTAATACTCACAACTTCATTCTGTGATTAATGCCATTATGCTACCAGTTAAAAATGAAATGGAGCCATGAGGTTGAGAAATATATGCCAGATAGCACAGGGTGGGATTTGAGCTCAGATCCCTATGACTCTGAGGCTTGACCCATTAACTACTGTCTTCCTGTTTCTGAATCTCTTCCAAGGGGCCACAGATCCCTTTTAATTTAATTTATTTATTTACTTATTTAATTGAACTCTAGTTGATTTACAATGTTGTGATAGTTTCAGGTGTAGAGCAAAGTGATTCTGTTTTTTATATATGTATATATATATATTTTCAGATTCTTTTCCATTATAGGTTATTACAAGATATTGAATATAATTCCCTGTGATATACAGTAGGACCTTGTTGTTTATCTATTTTGTATATAGTAATGTGTATCCATTAATCCAAAACTCCTAATTTATCCCTCCCCCACTCTCCCATTTGGTGACCATAAGTTTATTTTCTATGAACAGATCCCCTTTTCTCCAGCACAACACACCCACAGATAAATTATTCCCCAGAGGTCTCTTTTGCCCTCCCTCTTCTCACACCACAGTCCACAGGGCTGAAGAGTGAGATATTTGGGGTGAGAAATGATGTGTGCTAGCTACTGCGATGGTATTAGGATGCGTACCTCTGTCTGTCTCACTCCCTCTTTCCCTGAGGACCCCGAGAGAGATGTTTGCTTGAGGTAGTGCTTGCAAAGCCAGGCTGAGCAAGGGTTTGACTCTAAACTTCAGTTCAGGCCACTAGTGAGTTGGTCTAGAATCAGCAAACCGTGGCCCACAAGTTAAATCCAGCCTGTGGCCCATTTTTGTAAATAAAGTTTTATTGGAACATAGCCACAGTCATTCATTTCCTACTGTCTATGACTGCTTTTGTACTACATAGTCGAGGAATTGAGTTGAATAATAGCTTCAGCCCATATGGCCTAAAAAGTCTAAACTCTTTACTAACTGGCCCTTTATAGAAAGTGTTTACTGACCCCTGAACTAGGACATGTGGAAGGCTTCTTTTGCTCAGTTAGAAAGACCTCTGATGAGGGTGGTCTTAACACAAATTAGACCACAAGTACTGCTCTGTCTGTTCATCTTCTCACTTCCTAAGTGTGGAATCTCACTTCTTTCATCATCATCATCACTATTATTTATGTGGCTGACATTGGATTAATCACCTTTACACACATTATCATTTACTTCTCATAACAATCCCTTGAGGTATATGCAATCATTATCCCCTGTGTTACAGATAATGAACTACTGGGGCTTGAGAGAGTAAGTAATCTGCCAATGGGAGGAAGTACCTGCCATAATTAAGGAAAAGGACAGATGGACAGATGAAGGACAGTTGAAGAGAGAATGTTTGTCGCCATGCATAGAGTAGAGAATTCAGGGAGAAGGCAAGAAGGAGCTGGCCCACAGCATCTGGATATATGGAATAGAGAGGTTACTGAGAGGGAGGAGATGCCTGACTGGCTTTGAGAAGCCCCATGGTCCAGCCATAAGGGAGAAAGAGAATGGAGAGGGACTCAGGTATTTTGCCCTGATGTGCTATAACCCATGGGAAGAATCCAGCTCATGAAACCACTATAGACTAGGTTCATTTGATTACCCGAAAAATATATGCATTCATGCAGGTGCCAACCTTTATTTTAGCTCAGAAAATAACTCCAGTCCTCAATACATGGTGGCCAACGAAACAGCCTCCATGTGAGTCACGTGACTAAAGCTCATTCTTTGGTTGAAAGGGTGAAGTCTTGTGCTTCTCCTAGAGGCCAACATGAGGAATTGCCTCTTTGCTTCTTTATAAACAGCACTGATTAAAAACAGAATGCTGACCTACTAGAGAATGGACTTGAGGATATGGGGAGGGGGAAGGGTAAGCTGGGACAAAGTGAGAGAGTGGCGTGGACATATATACACTACCAAATGTAAAATAGATAGCTAGTGGGAAGCAGCCGCATAGCACAGGGAGATCAGCTCGGTGCTCTGTGACCACCTAGAGGGGTGGGATAGGGAGGGTGGGAGGGAGGGAGACGCAAGAGGGAGGAGATATGGGGATATATATATATATATAACTGTTTCACTGTGTTATAAAGCAGAAACTAACACATCCTTGTAAAGCAATTATACTCCAATAAAGATGTTAAAAACAAAACAAAACGCAAAACAGAGTGCTGTTGGGTAGGAACATCTGATCATGATCAGGTAGCCTTCCCCTAACTTAATGAGATGGCCAGGTTGGTGAGTCAAAGAAGAGCTTCACCAGCTCTGCACAGGAACCTGGCCACTCCACTTGTGTGCAGCAGCAGTAGATGAGCCTGGGAGCTGGACAAAATGTCAATCAAGAGCCTGGATTCAAATAATGCTCTACCCCTTAATACACGTTGAGACACTGGGTAGGTTAGGCAGCCTCCATACACCTCTGTTTCCTCTTCTGTTGTAAGGATTAAATGAAGTAATACGAGTAGAGCACTTAAACACATACCTTACTATTATTGTTATTATTGCTAGTAGTAGTATAGCAGTAGTTATCCTAAAAACTAGTTCACTAGTAGCAGGAATATAGCAGTAGTAGTAGGCATATTATGCATGTACCAGTCTCTAGGACAATCAAGCTAATCACAGTGTCTTTATCATTTCAACAACCCTTTAACCAGAAGTCTTTAACATTATAAGGCTGTTTATATAATGAATCAATTATCGTATCACTACTCTAACCCACTCAGTGTCTATGTGCTGCCTTGTTTAGACCTCTTACTGATCTAAAAACATGTTCTTCTTTGTAGAATAGTGATGTTCAATCAAAAATAATGTAGTCTTTTAAATCAAAACAGTAGAAAAATTGGAGATACTTTGCAGAACAAAAACTGTTCCTAGTGTTTCCAAAGAGCTATTTAGCTTTCAAACTCCCACAGAAGAATATTTCTGAGAAATCTTTGAGTTCACTTGGGCAGCCCAAATGACAGTGAAGACTATTTACAAATTGATGAAAACTATGTTTGTCTCTTTTTATTACAGATTTTCCTCAGTGTCATAGTAGGAGCTTTAAATCTTGGCAATGCCTCTTCCTGTTTGGAAGCCTTTGCAGCTGGCCGTGCAGCAGCCACCAGCATTTTTGAGACAATGGACCGGGTATGTAAAAGCCAAAAGTAAAGGCCATTAGCAGGTTGGGGCTGGGGGGAGGAATGAACTCACGAGGAATTTATCCTCAATGTTAAAAAATATGAGAAACTATCACAATGCCCTTAATTCAGCAGTACTTAAATAAGTGCTGTCATGAGCCAGACCCCATTCTGAGCTGGCAGTGCAAGAGTGAAATAGAACAAATAAGGCCCCTGCTCTCATATCATATGGGAAATAGGCAATACCGAAGTAGGCACATTCAAAGATAAGATAATATTAGATGGTGATAAGTAAAAGCAAGGAAATAAAATAGGTCAGTGTGATAGTGGTTGGGATAGGGGATGGATTGAGTGACAATCCATCACTCAATAAATTGAGTGACAGTGACAGTGACACCGTTTCTGAGCTGAGAACCGAAGGAGGTGAGTCAGCCATGCAAAAGGGGACTCATGGGAGGGGAGATGCCTGAGAGGTGAGAGCAGGGAGGTATCCATGGAAGAGATCTCCAGGTTGGAAAAGGGCTTGGTGAGTGCAAGGAACTAAAAGTCAGTGTGACTGAACAGAGTGAGCAAGAGACAGAGGCTGGAGGAATGGGAAGGGGCCAGATCACGCAGGACTTTAAGACCAAGTTCATAAGATTAGATTAACTTCTAAATGTGACAGAAAGTCTACAGGCTTGTAAAGGACCCTGGCAGCCTGGCTAGGATTTCCCTGGTTAAGTTATTGAAGGACATCAGTGGTCAGGCTAGAGAGGTAAAAATTCAAGAACAGAAGCGGGGAGGTGGCAATATGTTGTTTTATATTTTGGGGTTTCATTTATTGGGGTATAAAAAGATTGTTGAAAACCACATAGAGCTATCCAAAGTCTACCTCATTCTTAGGGTTGTTGCTTGCTCAAGTAAGATGACGAGTCTGAGAGGCCCCTGAAACGATTACAAAAAATTAAGGCATTTAAAAATTATTTTATTATTTTTACTAGAGACCAAAGAAGAAATAGATGACACTGTAGCCCCAAATAGAGATATGATGATGAATTTCTCTCACTAGTGAGGGAGAGGGAAGAAGTTGACCCTGGAATGTTCTGGTAGATGGAGATGACCCTCACTCTTGTCTGATGACCTAACAACATGGTTAAGTTCTGAATTAGGCTCACCACTAACGACAACAGAGGTGGAATTCAGCATATCAGTTGAAAGTTGGTATATTTGAAGACACCACTTGAGAACGTTAGTTTTAATCATCATCTACAATAGATACTTAAATGTTGGGTACTACTGGACCTTGGCCTCTTGAGATGCCTCTACTTCCTCAAGTGAACAAATGGGCGTATCACCTGTCTAGTTAGGTTACAGTGATGATTACATAAATGAAAACAGCATATTAAAACACCTTGTACATTGTCTTCTGTGGTATCTCAATGTACAATACTCCATAATAATATCAATATATTATATACTAATATATTAATTATAGATCAATACTATATGTTTCCATAACATCTATGGAAAAACCCAAACGAACTTTTTGGCCAACCTATTATATTATTTTATTGTCATTATGTAATAATATATCATAGTAGTATACAGTAAATACTAATTAATTAAATTAATGTGATAATATTTTATACCAATTATATGATCATTGACATTTTATATTAATTATAATTAATTGTATATTAATTATTTACATAAGTTTGGTTATATATAAATATATGTAATATATTAATATTACTATATAGTAATAGTAATTACAATAGTAATAGTCTCACATTAATTTCTCAGTGAATGGTAGTGAATATTATTACTATCATTAATGCATATTTAATGTGGAAGCAACTTATCTTTGGCATATCACTGCAGTGTTTAACCTGGTTGTTGTTCTGTTTTATGAATCAGTTCAAAGCAAGATGGACAGTAAATGCATATAATACATGCTGTTGCTATATTCCTTTTATATTCTACTCCAGAAACCCCTCATTGACTGCATGTCAGAAGATGGTTACAAGTTGGATCGAATTAAGGGTGAAATTGAATTCCATAATGTGACCTTCCACTATCCTTCCAGACCAGAGGTGAAGGTAAGTGCCAATTTCTTCTTTGATGATCCATTTCCAGAGCCACAGAATAATTGTTTTCATGAAGCGTGACTTATTTTCCAGGAACAAGGCAGGGAGACACGTTTCTCTGGAAGTGACCTCAGGTGTCTTGTCATTCCTCAGGCCACAAACCATATTCCTTGTGATAATAATATATGCAAATCTCTCTGGTGGGAACACAGTCTGGTAGCACATTCAGGTTAAGTCAACTGAGTGATGCTCTGTTAAGATGAGTAGCAGATCCTGTCACTGTAAGTACAAGCTAAACAAACTGCAAAACAATCAGAACAATCCAGAAGGATGGCTTATCAACCACCTCCTTAAAACCTGCAGGAGGCGGGACACTGAGTGGGTAGGGTATGAAGTGGCAAAGGAAAGCTGCTGTCTTTGACGTTTTTTATTTCCTATCCATAAGTTCACAAGGATCTCTAGATCCGTCCCTGAAGGAAAGGCAATCTTGTGATATTATGGTCACATGTCTTGTACTAGGTGATTGTCCAGGGCACATGGTGAAGAAAATTTACAGTTTTCCCGCACCTACTGAGCAAATATCTTTAAAGCCAATTTACCCCACAGGAAAACTAGGATCTACTCCCCAAATGAACTGGCTTTGGGAGGAGACTTATCCCTCATTTTTAAAGAGTATCTTTAGCCACCCTTTCTTTTTATTTTTTTATTTGAAATATAGTTGATGTACAATATTGTGCTGGTTTCACATATACTACATAGCAATTTGACATTTGCATACATTATGAAATGATCACCATGATAAGTCTAGTAACCATCTGTCCCCATACAAAGTTATTACAATATTATTGACCATATTCCTTATGCTGTATATTATATCCACGTGCCTTTGTTTTATAACTGCAGGCTTGTACTTCTTTATCCCCTTCACTTATTTTCCCCTCTGGGAACCACTCCTTTTTTCTCTGTATCTCTGAGTCTATTTTCATTTTGTTTTGCTTGTTTGCTTATTTTGTTTTTTAGATTCCACATGTAAGATCATACAGTATTTGTCTTTCTCTGTCTGACATATTTCACTTAGCATAGTACCTTCTAGATTTACCCATGTTGTCACAAATAGCAAGATTTAATTTTTTAGAGCTGAGTAATATTCCATTTTGTGTGTGTGTGTGTGTGTGTGTGTGTGTGTGTGTGTTTATATGTGTATACCACATTTTCTTCATTCATTTATCGATGGATACTTGGGTTGCTTCCATATCTTGGCTATTGTAAATAATACTGCAATGAACACTGGTATGCATGTATCTTTTCAAATTATTGTTTCTGTTTTCTTCCAGTAAATACACAGAAGTGAAATTGCTGGATCATATGGCAGTTCCATTTTTAATATTTTGAGGAAACTTTGTTCTGTTTTCCATAGTTAGCTACCCTTTCTTAATACTATTTCTATTACCCCCACAGAACTCAATCCCATGCAACTTAATTCTAATACTACATACTTATAATGTATGTATATATATATACACACACACACACACACACACACACACACACACACCTCATACATATTTGTATATAAAACATAGTTACATATATTCTGATAACATTTCTGAAGTATATTTTTGATTACTGTAATGTAGCACTATATGTATATATATATATATACACACACACACACACACCTCATACATATTTGTCTATAAAACATAGTTACATATATTCTGATAACATTTCTGAAGTATATTTTTGATTACTGTAATGTAGCGCTATATGTATATATATATATATACACACACACACACACACCTCATACATATTTGTCTATAAAACATAGTTACATATATTCTGATAACATTTCTGAAGTATATTTTTGATTACTGTAATGTAGCGCTATATGTATATATATATATATACACACACACACACACACCTCATACATATTTGTCTATAAAACATAGTTACATATATTCTGATAACATTTCTGAAGTATATTTTTGATTACTGTAATGTAGCGCTATATGTATATATATATATATACACACACACACACACACCTCATACACATATGTATATAAAACATAGATTCATATATTCTGAGAACATTTCTGAAATATATTTTTGATTTCTCTAATGTAGCGCTATATATATATATATATAAACATTAAATGTCAACATATGTAAAAGTGCTTTGTGAAATATAGATCACAAGGTAGTAGTTACTCAGTAAAGATTTTTGAACAGATGACTGAAAGCTTCATTTATAATATCTGTTCAGAGCTAGTTCATAATAGCTGTTCAGCAAATACCGGTTGAATTGAAATACATTTATGTCATTTCTGTTTTATCTTCTATCCCCAATGCCAGTAGTTTGTTTTAATAAAGTCTTCTACTGCTAAGTGGCTTTCTCCCCTAAGCTAACTGGGACAGTCTCCTTGAGGTATCCTGACGTGTCAGAAACATTTTAAATTAGATTCTAGAACATACTTTTCAAATTCGGCCTGGCTTATTTACTTCAACAGTGTTTTATTTGTTGGTTACAGCTATCAGTTTATTACTAAGTAATGTGCTAAATGCTAAAACCACATCCTAGGCATTATTTACTAATTTTTCTGGTTATTGAGGGAAATCAGTGGATATTGCTGTGAGGGCATAAGTAAACACATACACAGTGTCCTCACAAAGCATTCTAACTTGTAGCCTAATTGACAGCAATCTGAACATTGGTCTTTTCCTTTCTCTGCAGATTTTAAATAACTTAAGCATGGTCATTAAATCAGGGGAAATGACAGCTATGGTAGGATCCAGTGGAGCTGGGAAAAGCACAGCACTGCAGCTCATTCAGCGATTCTATGACCCCAGTGAAGGCATGGTGGGTATTTTCTAGAAACTTCTTAATCCACGGGGATAGGAAATTGCAAATGGCTATACATTGGTCAGACACAAAGGCCTAGCATACACAGAGACCATCCTGACATCTGCATAGTTGACAATGATTTTTGATGGAACCAACTGGACTTATTCCCTCCATGGTGGTTGTGTTCGATAAATAACCAGCCCATATGCTCAGTGATGCAACTGAATGTGCAGATACATTCAAAATGGTATTGCTGCCTCTTCAGTGAGGGAACATTTCCATTTCTTTCTTCTTATTGTAACAAAATTATTATTGTTCCCTAAGGTTCTCCAAACGCTAAGTATAAGAAAGCTTTCATGACCAGAATTAACAGAGAACAGCTCTCGATTATTGCTTTGAGAAGTTAGGTTAAAAAACTACTGTTTCTTTCTCCTTGTGTTTGTCTGACTATCAACATAGATTGAAACTAAAAAAAAATATTAATAGTTGCTATTTATCAATATTATATGTCAAGTGCTTTATGAAAATCATCACTTATTTTCACAGTGACCTCCAAAGATAAATATGCCCATTTTGCAAATGAGGAAGGAGAGAGATTGAGATCTGAACCCAGATCTGTTGGATGCCAAAGGCTATGCTCTTTTCACTCTGCCTCAAAATCATTCTTGTCAACATCTCCTTGATGCCTTTAGATAGGATCTTTTGACTGTATATTAAATGACTTCCATGCAATGAGCTCTATATAATGCATGTACTGTCAGAGTGACATGGCAAATGTGATAGGGTTCTCTTTCTTCACAGACACTTTGTTCTCTGATTGGGTATTCTTTGCTACATACCACCATAACTATGTTCTGAATATATAGAAATCATGTTTTCTTGATGTAAAATTTTTACTTTTTTCTAACAGTAATATTTATTTACTTATCACACTTACAGTTTCAATTGCTTTTGAACAGCCAAGTGTCATTTGATGAGTCTGGCCAGAAAGTAAGATTTTGTTCTAAACATATATATACAAGATAGAGATCATTGCTTATTTTCATTGTGTCTTTTGAAGTTCATTTTGGCCTCAAGTCAAAAGATAAAAATATTCAAAGTATGGTGAATAACTGACTCTACTCTTTATTAAGGAATTAAAAACTTTTCTACTCCTGGGCCAATCATGTTAAACTATATCAAGTGAGCTTTATACCAATTGTGTTTCTACAGTGAATTGTCCTACAGCTATACTTGATTTCAATTTATGTTGTCATCCTTATATTAACAGCCACACTGTAAGCGGAATTGTTTCTTTTACAATCTCGTTGGTCTCTTTTTTTTCTCCCCATAGGTCAAGTACAGCCTAGTAGTATGACTCAGAACTCTGAAGGATTCCAAGAGAAGTGACCTTGTATTCTTGTTCTCTAGGTGACCTTGGATGGCCATGACATTCGCTCTCTTAACATTCAGTGGCTTAGAGCTCAGATCGGGATAGTGGAGCAAGAGCCTGTTTTGTTTTCCACCACCATTGCAGAGAATATTCGCTATGGCAGAGAAGATGCAACGATGGAAGATATAGTCCGAGCTGCCAAGGAAGCCAATGCCTACAGCTTCATCATGGACCTGCCACAGGTATCCCTAGCCTCTCATTCCAGAGGGAAACTCAGAAGTCATAGAAGGCAAAAAAATTACACAGTAATGTGCATTTCTTTTCATTTGATTCCTAAATTATTAAAATCTTAATGTCATGTTTTAATTTTATGCCCAGAAATGTATCTTGAGTTTCTCCCCTTTGTCTGAAAATATATTGTTGTTAATATATTAAAAACCTACCAAACTGGGGTAGCTTTCTTTTAAAAGCTACTTTGACCCAGATACAATTTCCTTATTCTGTCTGTTAAGCATTTGTCTAAGCGGATGATAAGTTTGTCATGTGGCAGTAACTTTCACAATGCCCTTTTGATGGCTATCATTGTCACTGCTCTTTAATTTTCTTGTGCTTGGGCAGCTAATACTGTGTCTTCAGTATTGTATCTCACATATTCAAAATCTCCTCATTTATCTTCATTTTATACAACACGACAACAAAAACCAACTCCCTAGTAATATACTTGTACGGATTTTGCGGCCAATGGTCTGCTCAATGGAAGAGTTATTATTGCTAGTTTACACATAGTTAGTGCTTACTACATATCAGGCACTGTTCTAAGCACTTTACATCTGTTAATTCATTTAACTCTCACAATCATCCTGTCAGGCAGCTACTATTATTATCCGCATCTACCGATGGAGAATTGAGGTTCCAAGAGATCAAGTCACTTGCTCAAGGCAGGAGAGACAAGGATCTCATCCAGGTGGTCTGGCTCCAGAGTCCGTGCTCTAGAATACTTCCTACTCAGCCTTCTAAAATGTTTGTAGGAATAGGATTTCAGCTGTGAGTATTATATAGTCTAGTGGTTAAAAAGTATAAAGCTTTAGAATCAGTCTGCCTCCGTACAAATCCCAGCTTCTCTACTTGCAAGCCTTATGAACTTGGGCAAGTTACTTTGCCCCCTCAGGCCCCAGTATTTCCTTATGCATCAGTTGAGCAGAATAATAGTACCTACCTCATGTGGCATCTGTGAGGACTAAATATGATGATATGTGTAGAGGGCTCAGATTCATGCTTTCTACATGGTAGGTGCTCAACTCATGTTGGCTAATAATAAGCAAGATAAAAGTCTGACCACAATGCCCCATTGTGAGATTCCAGTATAACGCTAGACATGCAAGATACTCAGTCACTGTTTGCTATTCATGATAATGATTTTAAAGCTACTTTGATCTTTCATTCATAACATATAGACAGTTTTAGCGTTGTGTTTTCCTGTGTTGTCTAGCTAGAGAAAAGAGACAATGCTTTGATACATGCTCTAATCCTCTAAGATGGATTTTCAGGACCCTGATCCACTTTTATTGTGGTGGAAACATTTTATTTGAAGTTGAGCTAAAGAGAAACATTTTTACATCCCAGAATGAAAGGATAAATCAATATCTTAATTTTATACACAAATATTGATTAGATAATATCCTGTTTCAGGAAAGAGTCTTTTTAAGTGAAAGGCGGACCTGTGAAAATTCATGCTTGAGGAGGAAGCTAGAAAGGACCTTTGTAAAGAATCGGTCAGGATCCTTCAAATTCTTCCTCTTCATTACTGATGTCACCTTCTTCCTAGCAATTTGACACTGTTGTTGGAGAAGGAGGAGGCCAGATGAGTGGTGGCCAGAAACAAAGACTAGCCATTGCTAGAGCCCTTGTCCGAAACCCGAAGATCCTACTTTTGGACATGGCCACCTCGGCACTGGACAATGAGAGTGAAGCCATGGTGCAAGAGGCACTGAGTAAGGTTTGTTGAAAGTCTGAGTTCCTTTCATAAGTCTGTGTGGAAATTCTTGTGTTGCTGTAGGAAAGGCAGCTGTGGAGAGAGGAGAGACAGAAAGAGGGACAGAGAAGGACTACATGGGTCAGTGTATCCATCTGGAACATATTGGCTCCCCACTATGTTCCTTACAGTTGAATGGAAGACATTATGATGTGCTTCTAAAAGCTGCACATGTAAAATTTTAAATCTTGTTAAGTCTAACATAAAATATGTGATTTAAGAAATTTCCATTTTGGTTTTCAGCTGTTGATTAAGAGCAGCAACCGGACCAGTTGCTGATTGGTGTGATGTGATGTGATGGCGTTTATTAGCCACAAGAAAGCACGCTGGCATTTTCTAATGTCTGTACGGCCTCTTTAAGGATCTTCCCAGGAACTGAGGCTCTGCCTTACTTGTGGATTCAGAGACTGCCCAAATGTCAGTGTCAGCTCTGTCTTACAGTCTGGCTTAACTGTGCACTGTACACTCTTACAGGTTCAGCATGGGCTCACAGTCATTTCTGTCGCTCATCGCCTATCCACGGTTAGAGCTGCAGACGTCATTATTGGTTTTGAACGTGGTACAGCAGTGGAAAGAGGCACCCATGAAGAACTGTTGGAAAGGAAAGGAGTTTACTTCACTCTAATGACTTTGCAAAGTCAAGGAGATCAAGCCTTTAATGAAAAAGACATAAAGGGCAAGTGCCTTTTCCATTATGCTTGTACATTATATTAAATAGTTAGCTATATATAATGGTTTTTGGATTTCTATGCATTTTAATATACAGTATCTTATTTGTTCTTCTCAAAGCCTTGGGAGACATTATATAGATGATAAAGGAAAGAACAATGCTCAGGAGGTTTATTTATTGATCAAGTCATAGAGCTAAAACACAGGTCTTTTGTGGAAGAACTTTCAATTCCATCCCTTTTTTCCCTCACAGTTTGCAAATAGGAGAGTCTTCCTAGAGTGTCCTGCACTCAGTAGGAGCTCTCCTCTAGTTGGCTGAGTGAATTAACCAATGGCTAAAAAGGTTTATGCTTATTTTCACTAATGTAGATAGATACTTCAGGCCCTAGTGTACCTTCTCTTTTTCAATCTGAATTTTCAGGTTTGGTGGTTTACCTCAACCTACGTTAACCAAACATTCCATACTTTCTGTACCATATCACGTCTGGATTTGTGAACGCTATTGGGTAAAATGACTGTATACGTTTAACACATGTGATTTATTCTGAAAAGTTTTGGTTTTGTTTTTTAACTTGGTACGTCTATCTTTTTTTTTTTTTTGCCACCTCTAGTAGGCTTCTCATAAGTTTTTTTGTGGTTCATATCAGCTATATCTATAGATTTTCTATTTCTGTGGTGATAACACATAGGCTATCATATAGTTCAAAAGATTCAATCTTGCTCAGTATTTTGATTTTTTTGTTGTTGTTTTTGTTAGAATGTGCTGGACAAGTGCTAACTTTCATTTATTGCAATAAAGTTAATAGACTGTTTTAGCATCAGACATAGTAATGATATGCTAGGGAAATATAGTAAATAATAATTTTATTTTGATATGGTTCTGTTTATTGTATACACTAAGGGATCACTTGTGTTGTGTTGAATAGGAAAAGATGAAACTGAAGATACCTTACTTGAGAGAAAACAGACCTTTAGCAGAGGGAGCTACCAAGCTAGCTTAAGGTAAGCTCAAGTCACAGGGCAGATTTTAAAGTTTTCAGATGTTCTTAGGAGCCCACTGCAGCTAAGATCCTCTGGCAATACCTCAGGTACAACCTGGAGAGCCCTTACTTAAGCACAGCCCCAGGTCTTGTGTAATAATGAACATGCAAATGAATCCTTGCTTGCTATATTGACATTTCTGTCTCCAATTCATAGAGATTTTCTGTTTAAATTTGGCTTCTCATTTTATTGAGGGTAGGGGTCATGATAAAGATAATCTGTAGTTAAAACGTTGTTTATTAAGCTTAGAAAGGGGATTTAAAAAAAATCTCTTCAGACTTGTCTGCCAAAGCTAACTGTGGTATGAAGCACTGTCTTAAAGGGAGTTCAAATTGATGCCTTTAGCTTCATTCTTCAACCTGCTGAGCTGTAATTGAATTACAAATATTTCTGCTCCCAGAGTTACCCATCCAAAGTCAAATCATTCTTTAACTAGATGAAATAAGAGAGTCATTGTCTGGCGTTTAAAGAGAATTTTCCTAAACATGAATTTTTTTTTCCCTAGATCAATACATGGGCATTGACTTCCAAAGCATATTTTTGGAGCATGCTATGTAGCAAGACTATAAATCTAGCTTTGCATTCTGGTTTAAAAGTTTTTAAAAAATAGTTCCTTTAATGTTAAAAGTCTATGTATTAAGAATAATTCTGCCGAGGAGTATTTGTCTATATTTGTGAAAATGTTATTCAGGATCTTTTTTTCTTAAGGTAGGAAACTATTTGTAGGCAACAGACTGACAGCATATTTCTCCACCATGGAGTTTACCATTTCTAGGACATTTAATTCAAGGCTGTGCTCTGGACAAAGACTCAGTTTAGGACTTGCTCATTCAAGGCAGCTAATTGTTTATTGAAAAATGGTTAAAGAAGCTTAAAATATAATATTCAGGTAACAACTCCAAGTAGTTCAAACACAGATTTACTTATTTTTAATATTCACTGATTTTTATTTTTCCTTTTAAGAACAAGTCTATTCAGAAAAATTCTGAGAAATGCTAGTTTTGTTGAATTTTTTGAATTTGGAAAGTAATAAAGCAATAGCTTCATGTTTCTCTGTAAAATAAAAGATATAAAAATTGCCAAAAGTGTTAGGCAATTTTTATAGACATCTGGTATTATGTTTAACCAGCTTTTTTTCTGATTGGAAGAAAAAAAATTATAAAGGTCATTAGAATCACAATCTGAAGATACCAACTAACTTCTTAAACACAGAAAATGACTAGGCAACTCTTTTGATCACTAAATTAAAGGTTGCAAAGAGATGTATCTCATGGTCATGTCAACAAGAAAATTAATATTTTCTTAATTTTTCAGATGAACAAAATTTTTCCCATTCTACATAGTTTACTTACAGTTTACTATTAGGAACAGATAACCATTTTTAATATAAATATTTCCTATTTAGCTATTAGTTCTCACAAATTCTCCATCTGGGTGACTGGGAAGAGAAACACAGAAATACCACCTATACACAGAAAGTAGCTATTAACCTCCTGCAGAGAAAGATTTATAAGTTTGAGTAAGAAGGTCTGTTAAAAATATCTTATTGTGTATGCTGACAGATCGTTTTTTTTAGATGACTCATTGAAATGTTCATTTGTATCATATTTCCTTGGCTTCAGTCCTTCTGATGCCTAAGTCTCTCTTTAGTAATGTATTTTAGGTTCAAGAGCAATTTCATGGATGACAGTAATTTCTTAAATAATAATGTTGACAGAGAGAACATATATTCCCAAATTAGCTGTTTTTATTGTGGTGGGAAGTGGCACTCAGCTTCTGAGGAAGGGAGGGGCAGATGTTGTAGGTTTCTGAAAAGGGGTGTGATAGAATTCTAATGCTGGTGTTTATGGCAGGCCAGAGGGGGCAGGTCAGGCCCCTGTCTCACACCCTTACTGCCCATGGTCTCACTGGGACAGCTTCTGCTAGACAGGTGGAATGTTGGGCAACAGGGAATGAGAGAAAGAGAGATTTAAGAAATATAAGATGAAATAGTAGAAATTTGAGGGGACGAGGATCAAGGTCTTCCATGCTCAGAACTGGGCTGTAGGCAGCTATATTTTGATGCCCTCTTCTTCTGCACATACTCCTACCTTGGCTTCTACTGCTCTGAGTTTCTATTTAGGCCCACAACCTTAAGTCTCAGCCCTGTCATGCACTCTGCTCTCTCTAGCTGACACATACCTATTTCTCACACTTTTGGGAGATGACCTCTCAAGCTTAGTTAACCTAACTTAAGGAGATGACTCTATTGCTGCAGAGTTTCAGGCCAAGTGGGAGGGGATTGGGGTGTCCCGGAGGCCAGTGTGGTAGCAGGGAATCGGGGTGAGGTGTGGTTTCATGCCTGATCACAGTGAGACTTGGCAATAGTTTGAGCAAGAGCAAGGAAGATGGAGGACTTGACATAAATGCGCCTGTTGAACCTGGTGACTAAGGGGACGGCGATGCCATCAACAGAACATGGGAACAAATTAGAGTCATGCAGTTGATGCGTTGCTGCCTTCTCAAGAAGGCTAGATGAGCATCAATAATAGGCAGGCACCACCTTGGTATTTGTTTTAGTCTAACTTCACCTGCATACGGATGACAGAGAGAGACTTATGAATAGCTCCATCTAGATCACACTACCACAGCCGATGCAGGTCTCCTCATCTCTAAATCATTGTCTTTACGCCGTACTTCTTCAGATTAAGTGCTTTGATAGTGTAACTTCTATCCTCTCAAGTCTTCAGGATTGCCTCTATCACTTAAGACTCTATTTGCAAATGGCTGAAAACCTAAGTCAACCTGGTTTAACCTTTAAAGGGAAAGAATAAGTTAACATAACTCAATAAATAGTCCAAGGAGGCTTTGGCATCAAGTAAGGCTGGGGCTTCGATGATTTGTCCAAGATACTTACAGTTTCTTTCTCTTTCCTTCTCTGCTCTACTTATTTTTCAGCATTCATTTTTCAGGAAGCTTCTTTCCTTGACATAATTGCCAACAGCTTCCAGTGTCACATACTTTCAAGTTTAATCTAGAGGAGAGCAGGAGTCTCCTTCCCAGAAATCTCAGGGAAAAAACAAAACAATTTGAATCAATTACTTCCTGTATCTGCTCTATACTAAGTATATATAACTAGTAACTCTGTCTCCATGCTTCTCTTTATACTGTTCTGTCAATCAGCAATGCTCTTCCCTCCAGCCTACAGATACCCAGAACCTACTTTAACCACCTCCTCTGTGAAATCTTTTATGGTAACACCTGACATACATTCCTTTTTCCTTTAAATTTCCATACTGTTTATTTAAATCTGCCTTATAGCACTTACCACATTCTCCCTTACATCAGGGTTGGATGCATGCACTGCTCTTCTATAAAGCCCCTTAGGGAGAAGTCTGTAATTGACCAGTCTTTGTATCCCCCAAAGCACCTGGCACTGGTTTGCATGTTGTAGGTGCATGGTAAGCTTCTGTCGAGTGAATGAATGAACACACCAAGTTAAATTATATTTCAATAAGAGATTTGTTAACTGAATCCATCCCTATGGGCAGTATATAGCCTGGAGAAAACCTCACTAGTGGCCCTCTTTCCTCCTACTGGTCCATTTGTATCCAGGTGGCATTATGCTAAAGCAAACATCAGGGTGAAAGAGAAAGAGAGAGAGGGAGAGAAGGAGAGATAACAAAACTACAACCTACAAACAGAAGGGAGGTAACAGTGATGGACCATTGCCATTATAGCAATTAGTAGAACCATGTGGGTTTGGAATGGATTTGAGTCTTGGACCTTCTTTTGGTGGACTAGTTGAACAACTTTGCCCCCCTTCTCTTTCTCCCTCCTCGGTTATACTCTGAATCAGGGTCTAGCCTGCTGTCCACAGCAACCAAACTGATTAGCTTTGCCTTAAGAATAGCTCTATCAAACTTGATCAGGAAGCTCCCTTATCTGGTTACCATGTAACCTAGCAAACATTTCTGTTCATTTGACACAAGTGATGTAAACTCGGAACCAGCTGAGTCCTGTTCCAACCTGCCCATAATTTATAGGCTAATTCATCTTTCTGTTTACTTACAGAGCTTCCATCCGGCAACGGTCCAAGTCTCAGCTTTCTTACCTGGGACCTGAACCACCATTAGCACTTGTAGATCATAAGTCTACTTATGAAGAGGACAGAAAGGTCAGGTACCGATCGCTCATGGGGGGATGGAAGAAGTCTCTCCTGGAGACTACTGTATGCCCTTTAAGCGAAGATGAGTTTTCAAGGTCTTTATCTAGTATTATTTCACTAAGTCAAACTAAATGGGAGACTCCACTAAGACCTGATGGAAACTCTAAATTTTACATAATGTTTTACATGATATTTTAAAAGAAACACAAATTAATTAGATACTTTTAAGAATACATGGTAACTAAAACTGAGCTATTAAGGCTTAATTGATAGTTCTTAGATGAACCATTCTAATAAACACAAGCAAATTACAGGTACTTAGCAGATTATTTGATTGTGTAGGTATCCTTTAAAAAATTTTAAGGGTATCTGAAAACTATTTTTGTAAAATTTTAAATCTCCTTCTTAAATTATAGTAACCTTGGCAAAAGTGTTTGACAACAGAAATGTTTGATATACAAGTTATCACAAATTTTAAATTAATGGGGACTGATTAGGTTTTATGGGCATTTGTTCAGTTCATACAATTTTATAATAATTGTTTAAGAGTGCATTTCAAATTAACACTATTAATTTTAACATCATTCAAAACAACATAAAAATGAAAGAGATAGGAGAAGAATCAACACATATAACAATATTAAATTTTCTTCATCAGGATGTCTGTTGCTGTGGTGGGTACAGTCTAACTTTCACATAAGGTGACCATCCCTCCTTCTCAAATCCTTGCTTAATCCCTGAACTTCATTCTTCAGCCCTGATACTCCCATTTTCGATCCCCCATTACTCTTCATTTGAATCTTTTCATGGCAGTTTTCTTATTGAGGCTTATTTCAGGTCATGTTGTCTTATCCTGTTACTAAATTATAAGCTTCTTAAAGTTGGTGACTATATATTATTTATGATTGTATCAACTTGGGCACCTTGCCTTGCCCTGAGAATAGCTCTGTCAAACCTAACCGGAAGGTCCTTTATTTGGTAACCATGTGACCTAGCAAACATTTCTGTTTATTTGACACATGTAAACCTAGAATCTGTTGAGTCCCGTTCCAACCTGCCCATGATCTACAGACTCTTTGATCTTTCTGTTTAGTTACAGAGCTGCACATAGTAGGACATCAAGGGATTTTAAAACTAGGATGAAAAATTAAATTTTTATAGTAAAATAAGGTCCAAACCACAAGATATATAAAGAAAATGAGTCAGAGAATATTTTAATTACAAGCACATCCATTGTACATGATGTAATTTTAAATTGTCTTTAAAGAATTTCAGTATGAGAATCCATTTTGGGAGTAATTATAAACACTGATTCACAGTGCCAAATTTGGAATAAAGTACTACTTAACAATCTTATAACTATGATGGAAGGATTATTAAGGCTCTCTTTTGGCTTTAATATATTGATAATAAATAGATAGAGGTCTCAATATCTAATAGAGTTGGTTTAAATAAATTTCATAGAAGAATACCTTGTCTCAGGAGCAGAAGGATGAATCCAGTGAGAGAAAATGTTTAGCAAGCATGGTTGCTTACTGCATCTTGCAATTAAGGACTCAGCACCTCTTCTAGTTCTAGAAACAGGTTCTTCATTTATGTCCATGATGCTGCCACTCATAACTACAAGATGCATTATGTAAGGAGTTTAATAAGCTTCAAGGGAGAAGGAACGAAACACTACCCTGACGTTTCAAACATAGCATAACATTGAATCGTATTCAATTTTTTAAAATAAATTTATTTATTTTATTTATTTATTTTTGGCTGCATTTGGTCTTTTTTTTTAAACATCTTTATTAGAGTATCACTGCTTTAAAATGGTGTATTTCTTCTTTGATTTCTTCAGTGATGTCTTGGTTATTAAGGTGTGTGTTATTTAGCCTCCATGTGTTTGTAATTCTTACAGATTTTTTCTTGTAATTGATATCTAGTCTCATAGCATTGTGGTCGGAAAAGATACCTGATACAATTTCAATTTTCTTAAATTTACCAAGGCTTGATTTGTGACCCAAGGTACAATCTGTCTTTGAACTTGGCTCTCCCACCTCAGAGGCACAGCCCTGATGCCTGGCTAGAGCACCAAGACCCTTTCCTCCACATGGCTCAGAATAAAGGGAGAAGAAAAAGAAAGAAAGAAAGAAGAAGATAAAATAAAATAAAGTAAAATAAGATAGAGTTATTAAAATAAAAAATAATTATTAAGAAATAAAATTTTTAAGTGATTAAAAAAACGGACAGACAGGACCCTAGGACAAATGGTAAAAGCAAAGCTATAAAGACAAAATCACACACAGAATCATACACATACACACTCACAAAAAGAGAAAAAGGTAAAAAAATATATATATATCGTTGCTTCCAGAGTCCACCTCCTCAATATGGGATGATTCGTTGTCTATTCATGTATTCCACAGATGGAGGGTACATCAGGTTGATTGTGGAGATTTAATCTGCTGCCCCTGAGGCCGCTGGGAGAAATTTCCCTTTCTCTTCTTTGTTTGCACAGCTCCCAGGATTCAGCTTTGGATTTGGCCCCGCCTCTGTGTGTAGGTCGCCTGAGGGCGTCTGTTCTTCGCTCAGACAGGACAAGGTTAAAGGAGCAGCTGATTCGGGGGCTCTAGGTCACTCAGGCCGGGAGGAGGGAGGGGCACGGAAGCTGGGCGAGCCTGCAGCAGCAGAGGCCGGCATGACGTTGCACCAGCCTGAGGTGTGCTGTGCGTTCTCCCGGGGAAGCTGTCCCTGGATCACGGGACCCTGGCCGTGGCGGGCTGCACAGGCTCCCGGGAGGGGAGGTGTGGATGGTGACCTATGCTTGCACACAGGCTTCTTGGTGGTGGCAGCAGCAGCCTTAGTATCTCATGCCCGTCTCTGGGGTTCACGCTGATAGCCGTGGCTCACGCCAGTCTCTGGAGCTCCTTTAGGCGGCGCTCTTAATCCCCTCTCCTTGCGCACCAGGAAACAAAGAGGCAAGACAAAGTCTCTTGCCTCTTAGGCAGGTCCAGACTTTTCCCCAGACTCCCTCCTGGCTAGCAGTGGCACACTAGCCCCTTCAGGCTGTGTTCACGCAGCCAACCCCAGTCCTCTCCCAGCGCTGCGACCAAAGCCCGAGCCTCAGCTCCCAGCCCTGCCCACCCCAGCAGGTGAGCAGACAAGCCTCTCGGGCTGGTGAGTGCCGGTCAGCACTGATCCTCTGTGAGGGTATCTCTCCACTTTGCCCTCCGCACCCCTGTTGCTGTGTTTTCCTCTGCGGCTCCGAAGCTTCTTACCCCCCTCCGCCACCCGAAGTCTCTGCCCGCGAAGGGGCTTCCTAGTGTGTGGAAACCTTTCCTCCTTCACAGCTCCCTCCCACTGGTGCAGATCCCGCTCCTATTCTTTTGTCCTACCCAGGTACCTGGGGAGTTTCTTGCCTTTTGGTAGGTCTGAGGTCTTCTACCAGCATTCAGTAGGTGTTCTGTAGGAGTTGTTCCACATGTAGATATATTTCTGATGTATTTGTGGAGAGGAGAGTGATTTCTGCGTCTTACTCTTCTGCCATCTTGAAGCTTCTTCATTTGGTCTTTGTTGCTGTGCACGGGCTTTCTCTAGCTGAGGGAAGCAGGGGCTACTCTTCGTTGTGGTGCTTGGGCTTCTCATTGCAGTGGCTTCTCTTGTTGCGGAGCACGGGCTCTAGGCACACAGGCTTCAGTAGTTGTGGCGCAGGGGCTTAGTTGCTCCGCAGCATGTGGGATCTTCCCGGACCAGAGCTTGAACCCATATCCCCTGCATTAGCAGGCAGATTCTTAACCACTGTGCCACCAGGGAAGTCCCAATCATATTCAATTTTTGCATTTTAATTTTTTCCCCCTAGTTTCTGGGTAAATATTCGACAATAAAAGCAAGAGCATTAGGAAGGAAGGAAAAGAAAATTCAATTTTGTTGTTTTTGTTGAAGCTGGTAGATGGCTCAGCATTGTTACAGAGAACAATCAGATTTCCTGGAGGTCTGAAGATCATGTTCCCAGAGTTCTCATGAGGCAGGGAAAACTCAGAAGAGAGATATTTAAATAAATGGAAACCTAAATCAAATATAGAGATTAGTTTTAGAGAAACAAAAATGTTCCATAACCCAGTGTAATTTTATTAAGTTGACACTCTGATTTCTCTCTCTAGTTAAGGAAGGAAAAGGAAGAAAGGAAGAAAGTGACAGGGACACCAATGCAATTTTGCTAAAGCTTGAAGCGAATAAAGGTCTTATGCTTATATTAACACTGCTCATTTGTAGGATAATTATATTAGAATCTTTTTGATTTAAAAATTAAGTATCTTTTAAAAGTAAACAACAGAATCAGGGTTAATAAAATTTAATCCTGTTTGGTTAAAGTATGGACTTTCTCATCCAAGTACATTTTAAAGTTTTTTAATAGTTAACTAAATTCTGTAAGATTAAGCACTGGCAAATTTTTTTTTTTTCTTATTTTGATGAAGAAGCTCTAACCTGACCTGTTAATTGGGAGATGTTCTACCTTCTGTGGCAGTGCAAAAGTTTTACTTATATAAAGGAGTTATCTCCACCTTGTGGTCTCTTAGAGTTTTGACTCCAAAAACTTCAGGAAATGGTTTTAAAAGTCTGTCCTTCCAAACTCTAAGTGGGGTGTCTGACCTAACATCTCATAGTTAGCTGGTGACAGAGCCATGACTACAGCCTGTTTTCTCTTCCTCTCCAAGCTATACTCTTGGCTCTCATAAATGGAGTCAGATCTTAGTTACAATGCTGACAACATTAAGAGTAGGATTAGGGGAAACCTGCAGGCTAGAGGTTCCAGTCTCTGATATCTAGGCATCTCTTTTAGGGAAACTAAAAAGGTAGAATATATAGGAGATTGAGTCAAGGTCAAATATTAGAAATCCATAGCTTCATCACAGCTAATTTGGAGACATGGTTTAGGCAATGGTTGAGAGATAGGGCAGAGGATCTATAAAAATGACTATCAGTTTTTGGTTATTTGGAGAGTCCCTGCTTCTTGGTCATAGTTACCATTTCCTATCATCATATCTTAAAGTCGTTATCGAGGCAGGAGACCCCTATGGATTGGCATGACAAAGTCATTGTAACAAAGTATAGAAATTGGGACATAAGGTTTAAGTAGAAAGTTATATTTTCACCTATCGTACACAAGGAGATGGAAGGAAGGAAGCTGGAAAAAGCTCATTGTCTAGCATTATACCATCTACATTGTAAGTGAGTGAGCAGTGTTTTTTAAATAAATGTTTTGTTGCATGTATGCGCCACGGGCATAAAAGCTTCATTCATTCTTTCATCCAATAAACACTGATTGCACACCTATCACGTGCCAGGTATTGTGTTAGGGATGCAAAGATGAACAAGAGCCACTGTCCTTCTCCCTGCACTGGAGCTGCTAGCAGGATCCTTCATGACATATGATAAATAAATGAGCACTGTGCAACTTGACATTGACACAATAGAGGCAGGAACCCTGCAGTGAGGAGGCATATATAAACTTTTATAATTGTATTTTTCTGTGAGTTACTGGTTTGCTATATATATATATAAAATCTTTAGCTTTTTAGCTTTTTTTAGATGAGTAAATTCATCTTTAGCTTTGCAAAATCCCAGAGGTTAAAAACCCTTCTGTACATAGTGACTTTAATTTTCTTTTATTCTTCTACTGTCTTTTAGCAATATTAAATGAAAGTCAATCAAAAGTCAATTACTCAGGGACAGATTTCCTAGTTTTTGCATCATTCAGTCTTAATAGCCTCATCTTTTTGGGGGTTGGGGCATAGTTTCCTTTAAAGTCAAATTTTTAATAAAAGGGGAAAAAAGAAAATTATTCAAATTAATTAAATTTTGCTTCCTGTTAGCCTATCTTGGAATGTTAACTACTGGACAAAAGGTACTTCATACTGCTTTTAGATGTCTTTGGTTTTGTTGTTAAGGTTTAGGGATACCTTCAGATATCAGAAGACCAGGGAGATTTGTATCATGTCAGACTGTGGGTGGACCATCCTGTGGGACAGTGGTTCCAGGAAATGTTGGAGTTTAATGTCCCTAGATGGTATAGCACAGCTGACACTTTCAAAATGTTCAAACATGGCACCCCAAACATTTAGTTCTGGAAGGAGTTTTGGAGATTGTGTACTGCTGAGGACCTCAAAAAATGGGCTTTGTCATCAGAATTACCTGAGGATTATTTTTTAAAACACAAATTCACACTTAGGCTTCCTAAAATAGAAGTTCTGTTGGTGGGACCCAGGTGTCTGTAATTTTAATCTTCGACCCACATGAGTCTGGTAAGCATCCAGAACTGGACACCAACCACTGTTTAGAACTGTAAAGGGTCTGATATTTTGCTCTGTTGCAAGCTATAGCCTGACCCAATTTCATGGATGCTGGCAGAATACACAAGAGCCCTGTGTCAGAGACAAATGACCTTTTACTCAGAGCACAAGCAGGAGCCAGGGTAGAGCATTTGCACTAGTTCCCCAGCCCAACCCCACTTCCCGTTAAGTTGATGCAAAGAGAGCCAGACGATACCAGCAAATGAACGGGGAGAGGAATCCTGGGCTTGAGGAACCTGATGTTTTTATAATGGGCAAATTTTTATAATGTCCTTTTCTTGGGATGGAGAACACTACCTCTGTCCTCCAAGGCTATTTGCTGTACAAATATCCTTGAAGAAATAGCCTGAACAAAGGAAGTCAGTGCCTCTTTTCACAAGATGTACAGAAACATGAGAGACTCATAGAGAATTGTCTTCCCCACACAACTTTCCTTTTGAGGAGGAGGTAACTGAGCCTCAGAGAGTTAAAGAACTCAGTGATATATTCCATTAGTGGCCATATGAGGCTCATCCAAGAACCCCATTCTTTCTACACCTGTTTCCCTCATGCTTTCCCAGCCACCTGTCTTCCTCTCTGCATTGATTTCCTAGAGTTTAGTAAGATGTCAGAGATGAAATCATTGAAGGATTTGCTGCATGAGTGAGTAGTAATGACAAGTGCAACTGTTGAGGGCAGGCCAAGAGAGAACTTGAGACTGAGGCATTGACAAATCTATCACCAGCTGAGCTGCCTTCCTCCATCCTATTTGGCTTGCAACTAGAATGAGAGGGACACCAGCCTTTTATTTCAATTGACTTGGTAATGTAGACTTTGACTTCGGAAGCAAAAGGATAGTATTTGAAGTTCCTTGCTGTCTTCTGTTCCTGGCATTCAGCTCCCTAAGGGGTAAATGCGTATTAAGGAAAGAGAGCACTAATAGTTTTGTAGTCAATTTGCTGTAGACATTTTTAGTATATTTTAATAGAAAAAGTAAAAAATAAACCAATACAGATCTATATACGTCACCTAAAAGCCTTTCTCAAACAAAGTGGGCAATAAATTTAACAGATTATTGAATAATGGGCCTAAAGACCAAGCACTGAACAATATCTATAACAAGGAAAAATGATGGTAAAAACGATGATGTTCTGAATATATTTGCCTTTAAGAGGATAAAAATTTGCTAGCTCTGACACTTTAATGGCAACTAAAGAAATTGGAGGGGCTTCCCTGGTGGCGCAGTGGTTGAGAGTCCGCCTGCCAATGCAGGGGACATGGGTTCGTGTCCCGGTCCGGGAAGATCCCACATGCCGCGGAGCGGCTGGACCCGTGAGCCATGGCCGCTGAGCCTGCGCGTCCAGAGCCTGTGCTCCGCAACGGGAGAGGCCACAACAGTGAGAGGCCCGCGTACCGAAAAAAAAAAAAGAAATTGGAATAGGGAAATTTTGAAATAGTTTTTACTCCTTGTGAAGAAAATGCAGAATTTAGAAATCCAAATTGATTACCATTTACTTCTGGGCATTAATTAAGGAAAACCTTAGAGAAGACATGCAATTGATAACCGTCGACACCACTTAATACATTTTTAAAATTATTTTGCCTTGTTTAGATACACTGGCCTGCCTTAGAGCTTTAGCCAGTTACAAGATTTTAGAGCTTTGACATTTATGAAGGACATATCTTGAAATTTTCACAAGTCCTCAAATATGTCAATACCACTCTAGCACAAAAACTTTTTAAAATTGGGGGGTTATTTTTCTTACAGATCCAACATATTTATTACTCCCCAAGAGTTAATACCTATGCAATTGTGAAATGAGGACTACGAGCTCACCTTCAGATGAGCAGACACTCTAAGATCGATCCCATCCAAGTCACAGCATGGTGGCAAGCAATTCAGAAAGATTTTTCACAAAATAACGAATCACTTCGTCTCATAGATCTTTAAGGCCACTCATAACCAATCAAACCATGACTCAAATCTGTGAATGCCAGAGGGTCTGCTGTATAACAAAAGAGTATATGCAGAAATTTAGATGATTAATGTAACTCCCTCTTCCCTCAAGGACAAGAACATTCCTGTGGAAGAAGAAATTGAACCTGCCCCAGTTAGGAGGATTCTGAAAGTTAATGCTCCAGAATGGCCCTACATGCTGGTAGGGGCTATGGGCGCAGCTGTCAATGGGACAGTCACACCCCTCTATGCCTTCTTCTTCAGCCAGATTCTTGGGGTAAGCAAACAGCTGGACCAGCTTTATTCTCCTCCTGCCTTTGGTTTGTCTATCAGTGGATATTGTCATTTTTGATAGGTTGGCTCTTTGTTGTAATGGACTTAGCTCTTTTTTATTTTTAAGCTTTTTTTTTAGCTCTTTTTTCTCATCTCTAAAGGATTAAAAATGTCTCGAGTCTCCATCACACAGGAGGCAAGAAGGTGAAGCGGTATTTCATTTGGGCTGGCAGCACCCTCCAACAGGCATCGTGTCTGTAAAAAAAACAGCACTATGGCTGCAAATTTAGTGTCAAAAGAGGGCAGTTTACCTATATGCAAACCAAATCAGAATGCAAAGCAGGTTGGTTGAATAATACAAAAGGATTGGGGGGCCATTTTGATCTTGCTGAACAGCTGAGGTACAAAGTTTGACTTGTAATAGCAGGTGTTCATGCATGTTGTATAATGCTCTTCTCTTCCGCTGGTTGCACCATTGAAATGGGGAGGTGGGGAGGAAACAGGAAAAGAAGAGAGAAGTAAAATAAGGCATGGATAAAGGATAAGCTTATTTCAGTTTCTCACCTCCTAGGAGTTTTGATATTCTCCATCTGACTTCATTGTTATAATACAATAATAATAATGACTACAAACAATAACTAGGTGCTATCTAAGAACTTGGTATACAATAGTTCGCTAAACTTTTCTAATAACCACCTGTGGTAGGTATCCTTATTGTTCCCATTTGACAAAGGAGCAAACCAAGGCGTAAAGAACTTAGGGGAGTGACTGGTGGATCTGGGATTTAAATCCAGGCAGTGTGACTGCAGAGCCAAGTTCCAACAAAACCTTCTCATTGCAAAATTAGTTCTCAATAATTTTATCACATTTTCTTAGTTGAAATTTACACACACACAAATCCTGTGAGATCAACAAGGAGGCAAACCTAGAATCTAGAGAACTGTAACAACTTGTTCAAGGTGACACAGGGTCACGTTGGGTGATGGGACCAGGACTAGCACCAGCTTTTTTGAAGGATTTGTGAGAGTCCTAAGTTTTAGTTTCCTCCTCTGCTGTTCTTTCTCTCTTGCAGTCTCTCTGGCAGAGTTCCTGACCAGAAGTTAAGTCCCCTCAGGCATGAGGTGTATAGAAAGACTTGTATAGTCCACAAGCAAGATCAAATTAATCCTATAGGGATTTCCTGGTGGCACAGTGGTTGAGAGTCCGCCTGCCGATGCGGGGGACGTGGGTTCGTGCCCCGGTCCGGGAAGATCCCACATGCCACGGAGCGGCTGGGCCCGTGAGCCATGGCCGCTGAGCCTGCGCGTCCAGAGCCTGTGCTCTGCAACAGGAGAGGCCACAACAGTGAGAGGCCCGCGTACCGCAAAAAAAAAAAAAAAAATCAATTCTATAGGGATGGCCTCAGCCACCGCTTCAATGTTCACACTGCCCCCTTGTGTTAAGTGAGGAAATCATCAGAAAAGTAGGAAATTGGAAACACAGGGGCCAACTCTGGTAAACTGAATTTCTGGTTATGCTGAAAATATTTTAATAATTAATTTATATTCATTAATATCTAGTAAATACCATACCCTAAACATAATAGAAATGTTCTTTTATTCACTCAATAGGTGTTTGTTGGTTATCTCCCCTAGATGAGGGACTTGGGAACACAGTGTCAGTCAGGGTGCCTTCCCTAATGCAGTTTCCAGTCTATGAGGAAGACAGACATTAAACCAAAAAATCCACTCATCAGGGCTTCCCTGGTGGCGCAGTGGTTGGGAGTCCGCCTGCCGATGCAGGGGGTACGGGTTCGTGCCCCGGTCCGAGAAGATCCCACATGTCGCGGAGCGGCTGGGCCCGTAAGCCATGGCCGCTGAGCCTGCGCGTCCGGAGCCTGTGCTCCGCAACGGGAGAGGCCACAACAGTAAGAGGCCCGCGTACCGCAAAAAAAAAAATACACTCATCATTCATCAAATATTTACACATCACTTACTGTTTGCCAGACACTGTTGCTGGTATTAGGAGGAGCAAGAAAACCAGAGCCCTCCTGCTCTCATAAAGCTGACATTCTACCAGGGATAGGCTCTGGAAATGCATTCCACTGAGCAGTGATGCAGATGTAGAGCATGTAGGGGGTGGCACTGAATCTGTTAAGACCCAAGACTATGCCCTAGATGTTCACTTTTAAAATAATTCCAGGATGCCAACTTCTTTGCTGATCATCTCTTTCTCTCTTATAAATGCAGAGTATGGAATGCATTCACTCAACTTCACCCAAACCCTGTGTATGAACTGCTTTGGGAAGAGTCCTGGGTTCCCTGCCAGGAGACTTTTTTTCTGCCCTGGGGTCACATCATGCCACTTCTCTGGGTCTCAGTTGCCTTAACTATAAAAGGAAGGATTGACAAAGATGATCTGTAAGATAACTTCCAGCTCTAGTGGTCTATGAAATGGCCAAGTCAAAAAAAATTTGATGATCCAGTTATAACCCCTGCCCTTGGTTATTGGTGGTGAGAATATTCTCTGTGATTCTTCTGGTCACAACCAGAAAATCCTAGCCTGAGCAATTCAGCTTTTCACGTAAGGACCGAAGGATCAGAGTAGCAGGATCTAGTTGGTTAAATCCAAAATCTGCTCATCGTTAAGGCTCTCACAGGGTTATATTCGCTAAGAGGATGAAGCTTTACTATTTTTCTTCTTTGATAAAGAAGGTTGTTTTTGTGTGCCTCTTAGCATAATTATCACATATTCATCAGTGGGTTCATGAGGCTTTCTTTCATCTCATAGGGTATAATCATGAGTCAGATAATAGTCTGGTTTTAATTGCACTGTTTTCATTCTGACATATCTAAAGGGCACAGTATTCACAGTTGGTACTGAGACCACAGTTTGGAACGAGGACCCAGCAAATGATTGGGCGTTAGGGGCCTGGTTGCTAATCTAGCGAAGCCTCAATGTACACGTAAAGCATAATTTCTCTGGTGCACTTTCCCTGGGTTTATTTGACTTGGAAAAGGTGCCAAGTGTTCCAAGCACTGCAGTTTGGACATAGCATGCTGGGGAAAAGCATGAACGCTGGAGTCAGCCAGCCCTGGGCTTGCCGCAGGTCTCTGCTCTGTGCTGTCTGCATGCATCTGGGCAAGTGGTTTCCCCTTGATGAGTCTTAGCTTCCTTATCTATAACATAGGGTGAGAAAATCTACCTCACTGGGTTGTTTTAAGAATCCTAATTTAAGGAAATCCTCATTTAAGTTAAAGTAGATTAAGTAACACATTTGCATCTGGTAAATAGCAAGAGTCTAGAGAACGTTCATTTTCTCCTTAAACAAACTTACCTTTACAAAATGATGTAGATGTGTGCTTGAACTACACCTAGTCTAAAAACAGAAGAACCGGGGGATGGGCAGCCCTTTGGGTTGCATTTCAGTAAGAATGTACAAAGAACTCATGCAGTAGAGTTTGTCAGCGGGGGTGGGGGTGGGGGGGGAGGTTACAGACAGCTGATGCCCAATCTTGAATTTAATATTAGCCAAACATTCTTTTTTAACCCTGAGAAGACGGGTAATATCAAGAGCCAAGAGAGCGTGCCCAGAAGAAAACCACTGCACTGGAATCTGGAAACCGGGCATTTCCTTATCTAATAATAACCACCAGCTAAATGAACTTGGATAAAGGACTTGATCTTGTGGGCTTTAGTTTCCCATCTATAAAATAAGAGTTAAACTGGCTAATATGCAGTACGATAGTCCATGATTATAATAGGTGACCTTAGAGGGGAATGAGAATTGTGGCATCACCGTGTGGGGTTTGTGGGGATTTGTATAGTGATTTTTAAAACCAAACTGAAATATATCTTTAAGTCCTTGTGTTTGTAAACTGTAAAGTAAACTTACATGAGTTATTCCATGGTGGGGTGAATGACTGTGGCATCTTTTGAACCCACTTCATTCGTTAAGAATGAATGTATTCTTCATTGCTAAGAACCATAATGGGCCCAAAAGCTCTGTCCTAGAAAGAGTACATCTCATTAATTTAGAACCCCTCCCCCTACTTTGGAATTTGTGATAATTTCAACGGGTTACTTCTGCTTTACAAAAAAGGATTTGTTAATGGAGTAGTTTGCATTGTTTACAGGAGATTTATTTGGCATATAGCAGGCATTCGGTAAATATTTGTTGAATAAATGGTTTCCTTTGAGCAACTGCTTTCTGGCATTGTTCTAGTTACTCAAATTAATGCAGAGCAATAAGTAAGGATTTATTGTGCGGCTCTCTAATAAATAGCTTTTCTGAACTCTCACAGTTCCCTCACTTAGTCTGAATTAGGAGGGTTTTGATGTACCTAAGATCTATTTCACTGTAGGGCGATGTCATTAGGATATGCAGCTATCCTTTCCATTTTCTTATTGCAACAGCGTGGGTCCCAGTCAGTTACTTGAGCATGTGCCTGTAAGTTCAGAATATACTTATGAGTATAGTTTACGACTTATTATAGACTGAAAAAAACCCACTCATAACTTCCATAGTTTCTTGAGGGGAATGTTTTCAGCTTCTGGTGATTTAGAAGCAACAATTTCAGCCTCTGATGGATGGAAGCTTTTCTGTCCTAAGACAATTCCAGTCAGTGCCTTGATAGCTAGTTGCTTTTTTGTGTGTGTGTGCCAGCTGCTTTTATAATGATGCTATTATTTGTATATATATATAAGTAACCTATAAAACTAATAATAGGCGAGGTACCTGAGTGTGAAAGCCATCTTTATTATTGGGGAAAGACATAGGTCATATTACTTTGAGTTTTGTCCCAGAATAATATTCTCAGATTCTCAAGTAACTTCCCCACTTCTTTCCTTCCTCCTTTCCTTCTTCTTTTCTTCCTTCCTTCCTTTTTTTCCTTGCCTTATTATGTAAAGAATTTGAGGCATTTCATCATATTTTTCATCTGTATCAAAGAAAAGCCAATAAAATTGCCTACATCAGGCAAAGAAACGAGACAAAAATTCTGTCAGTCATAACCACTGGGTTTCGTTCACCAGCCTTCCTTCCCCACAGAGAATTAAGTGCACATGTTCATAGTTAACTTTGGTTTAACACTAGTATGTTTAAAGTGAACTGGTTTTTAACCCAAAGCCTAAGAGAAATTTCTCTTAAACATATTTGAATTGATTTATTTTGCTATTGTTTGTTAATACTAAAGTTACTTCCTTGCTTACTGTCTTGCAAAGATTTTTTCAATTCCTGATAAAGAAGAACAAAGGTCACAGATCCATGGTGTGTGCCTGCTTTTTGTAGCAATAGGCTGTGTATCTTTTTGCACTCAATTTCTGCAGGTAAGGAATTTTATTTTTCAGTAAGCGATTTAGTTATTTTCCCCCTTTTCCTGTTAAAATATCACTAAAGACTCCTTTATGTTTCAGGGATATGCTTTTGCTAAATCCGGGGAACTCCTCACAAAAAGGCTACGTAAATTGGGTTTCAGAGCAATGTTAGGGCAAGACATTGGCTGGTTTGATGACCTCAGAAATAGCCCTGGAGCACTGACAACAAGGCTTGCTACAGATGCTTCTCAAGTTCAAGGGGTAAGCCGTGGTGGAAACCAGGCACGTAGTAACTGGAGTAGACTTTCTTTCCTTTATGTATTCCAATAATCACGTAATTCCAATAACCACGTACATATTTCCTATAAAACAGGAACTCGAGGGAGGATACCCCAGAGCTACACTTTTGCCCATTTCCAAAGTTGACAAACAGCAGCTAAAGCATACTGTCTCCTAGGTAATGCCCAGAATCAGTGTTATGGCATGAATCAAAATCTGTCAGAGTTTTGTATTTCCTCTGAGTCTAACAATTGAGAAGAACTTTCCCTCCTTTCTCAGATCGGTTTTTTTTTTTTTAAGGCCCAGAGGCTCAGATTCCACAAGACTTAATGGCACCCCCAGAGGGTGTGTGTGGAAAAAAGCCTCCTTCCACAGGGGCCTGGCTTGTAAGTTAGTCTTAGGAAAAGAAGCTGTTCTAAGCAGCCCAGCCGGGAACCTGAGGGAAAGACAGGAGATGATTGCTATCTAGAATCCTGACACATTCCAAGGGCTGTCTTTTCTGACTAAGGGAGACTAAGCTGTGGTTTCTAAACCCCAGAACCTGTAGCCTTGTTCAGGAGATTTAAACATGTGTACAAGATGAGGCTACACCTTTATAAAACCAGGCATTTGGGTTAAAGGGGTGAGAGTTCAGTTTGCCTCTCAACGCCACTGCTCACTTTCCATGAAAATCAGAAAAAGAGGAAAAAGAAAAGTTATGGTTTGCCTGTGAGGCTCTTGGAAGAAAAAACTCACTGGATTGGTAGCGCTGTACTGTATATCTCGACTTCTACCAGTTCAACCAACAATATGAACCATGATATGGAGAATTTCAAAGGAACATGGAATCCTCTTTAGAGGAAAATCCCTGTAAATTTTTCATTTTGATCATTCTACGCTTTTTCTATTGTATAAATAGAAAATGTGTTTCCCACAGTCATTGGGTCACACCGTACATATTATTTTGTAATCTTTCTTTTTTCTCCTGAAACAATGTGATGTGAGCATATTTTGGTCCTTATATACCCTTCTACAATGAATTTTTAATGAATGCTTAATTCATCATTTTAATATATCATCATTTCTTAAAGAATTCCCTGTTTAGGTCCTCCCTCCCCACATAAGCAATTTATATCATTTTGCATCAAGCTTGTGGCATACCCTTGATTATTTTTTTAGTTCTCAAAATATAATCACTGGATCAAAATGTATAATCATTTTGAAAGGTTTTAATATACATTGTCTTACTGCTTAAAGTTTTTACTAATTTTACTCTCAACATTTGAGTATTCCAGTGTCTAGTTCACCTTATTCTTGACCTTAGATTAAATAAATAAGCTATAGTCTCATCTCTTCTATTTTTGCAATCTTCAATCTGCAAGGAGCTTTTATAGGTTATTCATTATCACTAGAATTAATCTCACGCTGACTGGTCTAGCTCTGATACCCATGAAATGAGATTAGTCAATACATGAGCTCCCAAGAAGGTGTGAATAAGATGTACTTTTATTAATCCAGCCTTCAAGTGCATTGTGGGGGGGCTCTTTAATTAAAAGACCCTCCCTTTTTAAAGCATAGAACTACCATATGATCAGTAATTCCACTCCTAGGTACATATCCAAAAGAGTTGAAAGCAGTGACCAAACAGATACTTATATACCCATATTCATAGCACCATTATTCATTATGGCCAAAAGGTGAAAACAACCCAAGTTTTCATCAACAGATCAATGGATAAACAAAATATGGTATATACACACAATGGAATGTTATTCAGCTTTAAAATACATGAAATCCTGATACCTGCGGTAACATGGATGGATCTTGAAAATATTATGCTTGATAAAATAAGCTAGACACAGAGGGATAAATATTGTATGATTCCACTTATATGTGGTACCTAGAATCGGCAAAGTCATAGAGATAGAAAATAGAATAGAGGTTAACAGGCACTGGCTGGGGAGAGGGAGGAAGGGATGTTATAGTTTTTGTTAGGAATGATGAAAAAGTTTTGGGAATAAATGTGGTGATAGTTCCAATTTTGAAGGTATTTGATGCCACTGTCTTGTACATTTAGGAATGGCTAAAATGGTAAACATTATTATGTATATTTCATCAAAATAATTTTTTAAAACCTATCTGTTTGCTACAAAATAGCTTTTTCATGATATTTAGTTAGAGACTGTGTGTCTGAAATTGGTTGATCACGTTTGGTTTGCAGGCTGCCGGCTCTCAGATTGGGATGATGGTCAATTCCTTCACTAACATCACCGTGGCCATGATCATCGCCTTCTTCTTTAGCTGGAAGCTAAGCCTGGTCATAGTGTGCTTCTTCCCCTTCCTGGCTTTATCGGGAGCCATACAGACCAAAATGTTGATGGGATTTGCCACTCATGACAAGCAGGCTCTGGAGGTCACAGGACAGGTAATCTCCCAGACCCACTTTTCAGACTGCTTATGGCTGAGTGGCTGTCAGACTGCTAAGAATGAGGGGTGCAAACAGACTTAAGGAAACTGTCAGCCTACAAACATTCATGGTTAGAAACTTCCCATTAGCCTTTTTCATATATGCCTCTGATGATATGAGATTGAGCGGGTGTGGAGAAATAGTGGTGAAAACACAGAGGGTTACATGTTCAGTTTCCTGTCAAACAGTTATTTTTTATACGTCCCAGTTAGGTGTAGTATTCTCCTTTGCAAGAGAGGATAGTTCACTTTCCTCTTTATTTGGTTTTTTCAGCTTAATGGTTTCTCCAGGTCATGCCAACCACACAGAGAGGAGTTACTATCTTTTTAATGGCACATGCTTTTAACTTTCACACTTCAGGGTCTGCCTGACTTGTAGCAAATGTCTTTCCCAAAGAGAACCATGAGATATACATAGTTTAGGTCTCAAATACACTTAGGATTTAGCTATGCACTTTTTTTTTTTTTTTGCGGTACGCAGGCCTCTCACTATTGTGGCCTCTCCCGTTGTGGAGCACAGGCTCTGGACACGCAGGCTCAGTGGCCATGGCTCACGGGCCCAGCCGCTCCGCGGCATGTGGGATCTTCCCAGACCGGGGCACGAACCCGTGTCCCCTGCATCGGCAGGCAGACTCTCAACCACTGTGCCACCAGGGAAGCCCAGCTATGCACTTTTAAGAGTATGTTCTAATTAAATCTGGTTATCAGAGGTAAATGAAGATATGGTGGCATGGACAGATATCAGGGATAAAGAATCATGCACACACACATATACACACCCTCACCTTTTAACAAATTTACTCTAAACTAGGTTTTTTCTCTTTAAAGAGGGAATGTGAACATCGCCCAAGTAGGCAGAAGCCAAAAGAATTTCGTATGCCGATAGTAGGAAGTAGCCCACTTTTGTACCTTTTTTAGGATAGGACCGTAATTCAGAAACAGTGGTTATTTACCTTAGAGGAGGGATTGAAACAAATACAAATTTGTAGTATAGACTAAAAGATAAACTTCATACTCAGTTTTAATCTATCTTATATAGTATTTGGTCATAATTTTTTAAGAAATAGAATCTAATATTTTAGGTTTCTATTATTAAACAATCTTTTTCTCTCAGACACATTTAAAGATACCATTTTGAACATTTCAAATGAATTCACAAAGATAGCCTTGTGTACCGTTTTTCCCCCTCTTCTCTCTTCCTCAACAAGTAGAGGCAACAAAGCCATGTTAGGATCAAGTAGAACTTGTTTTGAACTGATTGAATGTCTCAGGGTCCAGTCAAATTGATCTCCAGCAACTTCTCTATGTTCCCAGATGATGCCCCCATCTGTGCTGTATACTGCCTTCTGTCATTTGCACCAGATCTAATCCATGTAACGGTTGAAAATGTCATGAAAGCAGTTATCTCTGCTCTTTTATTTCTAAAACTCTTTTTCATTCTTCAGATTACAAACGAAGCCCTCAGTAATATTCGCACTGTGGCTGGGATTGGAAAGGAGAGGCAGTTTATAGAAGTGTTTGAGACTGAACTGGAGAAGCCATACAAGACAGCCATCCGAAAAGCAAATGTTTATGGATTCTGCTTTGGTTTTTCCCAGTCCATTGTGTTTGTTGCTAATTCTGCTTCCTACAGATATGGAGGTTACTTAATTCCCAATGAGGGGCTCCATTTCAGCTATGTGTTCAGGTGAGGACTACCTGGCCAGAGTCATAAAAGATCAGCACTCCAGGGAGGAATGGTCTGGTTCTATCCGTTAGCTTCTGCTGCTTAAACCATCCCAAACATGGTGTCTTAAACAGCTCAGATTAATATTTCTTAAAGATCCTGTGTGCTGTCAGGGTGGTTCTTCTGGACTGGGCTGACTCAGTCAGGCTTCTGAGTGCCGTTCTTTCTCCACATGGCCTCTTAGCAGCTGAGCTTGTTTTCTTCACATTGTGCTCTCGGAGTTCCAAGTGCAACAGAAGATTGCAAGACCCAACATGCAAGCACTTGCCAACTCTGCATGCATCACATTTTCTAATATCTTCTTTGGCCAAAGAAAGTCATACGACCAAGTCCAGATTCAGAGAAAAGAGGAACGGACCCCATCTTTTGATGAGAGGATCCAATAAGTGTTTCTCCTTTACTCTCACATGGCTATCACATGGCACTGACACCTGATGGCTGTCCTACAGTTCAGTTTATCCTGACACTATTTACCTGGAGATAGCGTTGGGTCCTCCCACAGGACTGCCCCTCCCCCAACCCTCCACACCAAAGCAAGTCCAGGTCATCACCTGTGCTTCTGACCAACAAGCTGTAGACCCAAGGTTCCCATGACCTCATCCTCAGCTTTGATTAATATGCTAGAGCGGCTCACAGAACTCAGAGGAACATGTACTTACTAGATTACCAGTTTATTACAAAAGGATACAACTCAGGAACAGCTAGATGGAAGAGATGCATAGAGTGTGGTATGTGGGAAGGGCTTGGAGTTCTCATACCCTCCCCAAGGATGCCACTCTCCTCAAATCTCCACGTGTTCACCAGCCCAGAAGCTCTCTGCACCCTGTCTTTTGGGTTTTTATGGAGACTCCATCACGTAGACCTGACTAATTAAATCATTGACCATTGTCGATTGAACTCAATCTCCAGCCTCTCCCCTCCCCTGAGGTTGGGGAAGGGACTGAAGTTCCACCCCTCTAATTGCATGGTTGGCTCTCCAGGCAACCAGGCCCCATCCTTAGGTTATCTAGAGTTTTTACCAAAGTCACTTCATTAACAAAAGACACCTCGGTCCTCTCAAAACTTGGGAAATTCCAAGGGTTTAGGAGTCTGTGCCAGGAACTGACAAAAGACCAATATAGTTTTCTTATCATAAGTCACAATATCACAGAGGAATAAAAAAAATCATATTGCAAAAGGGTGTGTACAGAGTAATAGGACAAATTAAGCATTTTCACAATCTACCATACTGGTTAATGCTGAGAAAATCTAAAGTCCTTGAATAAGATGGTTCCTAGAACTACCTTATTTGAGCTCTACTTCTTGTAAAGAAGGCACATGTCTAGCTGACTCTTCCTAGGTAGAGACAGCAAAGACTAGTCAGGGGAATTTTGTTCTTTTGTTTATAGCTGGAGTCTGCTCTTCTAATAAGTTTAGCTTTGAGTCCAGTTTCTCACATTTCCAGACACCTAAGTGTGTCAAGGTACCAAGGGACTGGGTGCACATGCATATGGGTGTGGCGTGATAGGGCAGGGAACCTTGAAAAATGCGGGGGAGACGGTCTGAGAAAGCCTTGGAGGGCATTAGGAAAATCAGCGCTAAAAGAAATCTCTTCTCCAGCCACGAGTTCTGTCTGCTCGCCCTCTATCTTCTTCTAGAAATATAGAAGAAATTCTTTTCTCCTGCCCCACTATGCCCACCTCAACCAGGAAAGTCTCCTTTCTAAATTTTTACATATGTAGAGCTACTAACCCCAAATCAGAAATCACAAACTCTTGACTTGTTTAGTTTATGTAAGACTTTTGAATAATTATTTGCCAACGTGTAAAAATTGGGACACTGCAGAAAGCTCCCAATTTCTGGCTTCTCTTTAAAAAATGAAAGATGACCTTCCATCATTTCCTATTTTATTCCGGGTGCTTGTCATAGCTTTAAGTTTTGGACTGGGCTCCTAGAGATGTCTGGCTTTGCCAGTCTGGCCTAAAACAATTTCTGCTTATGAACTGAGCAGTAAAACACACAGAGACACCCCACACCACCCCACCCGCACTGAGGCAGGCCCCATGGTGCATTGCAGTGCAGGTGGACAACTTCGGGGGGCGCCCCTCGCAGCATGGTCTATAGAGCAAAAGGGCTACCCCTTATCATGTTTATCATTCATTTATTTATTCACTTATTTGCTCGTTAATTATGCACACATTGAGGCTGGGACAAGTAGAAGGATACAGGCAATTGCATCATGTTGTCTGAAGCATGAATCACATGCTTGCTTGGTACAGAATTGATGCTTATATCGCCAATAATTGTCTTTTACACATTAATCATAGATTCATAGAATGTTAACATTGTAAAAATGCAACCCAATCCAGTGATCTTTCAACCTCCCTCTTCTTTTTTTTTTTTTTTTTTTAAGAAGTCTTTTTTCCTCAAACAAATTTTTTTAAAAAATGCTGTTGTAGTTGAAGCAGGGTTTGGAGATCTGAGCCCCCTTTGTTCAATCCTCCCCTCACCCTTTCTTCTTAGAACACAATTTGAAAAAGGCTAATCTCTCCAATCTCCCATTCCCAGACAAGTCTAAAGAGACCTGCTCAAGGCTGCTCAGTCCTTTCCAGGGCTAGACCCCCAAACTCCTGCCTCTTAGGCCATGACACCAACCACACCGCGCCCTTTCTACCTGGGTGTCTGTCCAACTACAGGGTGATCTCTTCAGTTGTACTGAGTGCGACAGCTCTTGGGAGAGCCTTCTCTTATACCCCAAGTTATGCCAAAGCTAAAATCTCAGCCGCACGCTTTTTCCAACTGCTGGACCGACAACCCGCAATCAAGGTGTATAGTAGTGCGGGTGAAAGATGGGTAAGTATAGAGGGGTAAGAGGGTAGTGGGGGAGGCTTGTGCTTCTGTGTGTGTGCAGAGCAGCCATTGGGGCTGGTTATTCAAGACCACTTATCTTCTAAATTCTGCAGTGTTTGGGTGAACTCATATGCCCTTGGAATGGACAGACAGTAGATTTACAAATGTAAAGGAATGAAGTACCTTAGCATTAAAAGTTCTTCATAAAGCTGGAACTTGAATAAGGCAATGATATCCAGTGAATACTTGTTTTATAGTACACAGGTACTATAAAACACACTTAGTTCCGGAATGAATGAAGCTACGTGTCTTTTGAGACCTACCCAACCACCAGGATTTCTACTGATATCCTGGTACGGAATGTAGAAAAACCAGTTTCTCCTGTCCAATAATGCTGATTTAATTCATGTTTATCTGTGTTCCACATGAGTTCATGTGGACTCCCAGAAAATTATTTTGATCTCAATGAAATATCACTTTTTCTAATTGATAGTCCCTACAGGTGTTTTTTAATCTTCCCTGCCTAATTTTTAATATCCCAGTATGTTCAAGAGAGCCAAAAACCCCTAAACCCCAGTAAAGTCAACTAAATTCAGAAATCTTTTAAAATTGGTCAAATGCCCTATTTCTCCTTCAGCTCAATAAAAGGTAAGTCTCTGTGTGGTTTATTAAATGTCTATCCATTTCTAGAGTTTACACGTCAGAGAGTACAACTCAAGGTATTTCACCTTTGCAATTCAGGGCTCAAGTAACTTTCTGTGTAAGTCATTTCAAGTGTAATGCTATTATTTTAAATCTCTGGGGGAACAGAGCTGTAGGAATTTGCACAGTTACTGGCTTCTGTGATGTAATCATATCCTCTATTTTCTTCCATGCAGAATGTCAAAGAATGGGTGACAAGGAAATCCCCTTAGGTTAGAATGGGAATAAGAGATCAAATATCTTTAAATTCAATGCTCAAGCCTCCTTTTATTCTACATCTGCTGGAATAGAATGCCATTTCATTAAGTTGCTGTCTTTGTACTTTGCACTTCAGCAGCTTGGTGTTGAAGGTATCTTAAGCAAGGATTTAAAACTCAGGCTTATGTGCATTTTCAATAGTCTAGATTCTAGTAGAGCATATATAATTCTAATCTTCCCGTCCACAGGACAACTTCCAGGGGCAGATTGACTTTGTTGACTGTAAATTTACATATCCTTCCCGACCTGATATACAAGTTCTGAATGGTCTCTCAGTGTCTGTTGGTCCAGGGCAAACCCTGGCATTTGTTGGAAGCAGTGGATGTGGTAAAAGCACCAGTATTCAGCTGTTGGAACGTTTCTATGATCCTGACCAAGGGAAGGTGGTAAGCAATGCAAAATTCTCAATGCATTTGAGTATCTCCAACCCCTAAAAGTCATCTTCAAGGTTGTGTCTTGCCAGACTCATTCCAAAGCGCTTGCCTTGGACAGTATTTTCCAGTTCCAGTCATTTGCTGGTTGACCTGATTCTACCTCACAATTTCTAACATTATAGTCTTCCCAGTTCCAGATGGTCTGCTGCCCAGTTAGGCAAAGAAAACTGCAAAGCTGGAGATGAGTGTACTTAACAGAAGCATTCGCTTACCTGTAAATGGGGCAGAAAGTGCAGACTAATCAGGAAACTAATGACTGGGAATGGAAAAAGTGGGGGTGATAAGAAACACAATGATAAATGAGTAAGAAAGGGAATTTAGTATGAAAAATCCGAGACAATCCTGGTTCAGGAAGCTAAAGCCTAAATAATATGAGGACCTCACATTGGTAGTCATATGCCATAAATCTTTGGTTAGGATGTTTGAAAAATTGGTGGTTTGCTTTGTTGCTTATTTTCCACAGAATTTCTTCCTCTTTTCTCTTCTTTTCTTTTTCCTTTCTATTTTTTCCAAATAATATATGCAAAGGAGCACAAAGTAGAATAAGAAAGATTTGTTAAAAAAGCCAAAACAAAACCAACCCCTTATTCCACCCTTTCCACCCCCCATTCTCCATTTTCCTGCTCAAAGGCAACTATCTTTAACCACTTTATGTTTTTAGATCTCCCAATGATTACCTCAAAGTCCCTAAATAATATGCTTATGCTGCTGTTTCACGATTTAACGAATTTAGACCCTCTGTTGATTTATTCTCAAGAGATGGAAATTTAGCTTACCCTCACTTCTCCCCCTCCCTTTACCCACCTCCTCCCAATATGGTTACATTACTTTTAAAAGTTCTTTTATTTGTAAATTTAATCAATACAATTCTGTTTCTTTTCCATCACCTATAGATAACATCTCTTGAATTCTCATTTTCTAAGATGAGAATATTAGCAATTCTACCTCTATTTTCACCTCTTCCTCCCTCTTTTTACCTCTCAAGTCCTAATAACTATACTTTTATATTATCTTTTTTTTCTTTAATTGGAGTATAATTGCTTTACAATGTTGTGTTAGTTTCTGCTGTACAGTGAAGTGAATCAGCTGTATGTATACATATATCCCCTACCTCTCGGACCTCCCTCCCTCCCCCTGCCCCACCCCAACCCCCCATCTGGGTCGTCACAGAGCACCAAGCTGAGCTCCCTGTGCTATACAGCAGGTTCCCACTAGCTATCCGTTTTACACATGGTAGTGTATTTATGTCAAACCTAATCTCCCAATTTGTCCCACCCTCCCCTTCCCCCACTGTGTCCACATGTGTCTGTTCTCTATATCTATGTCTCTATTCCTGCCCTACAAATATGTTCACTATTTTTCTAGATTCTACATATATGCGTTGATATACGATATTTGTTTCTCTCTTTCTGCCTTACTTTACTCTGTATGACAGACTCTAGGTCCATCCACATCTCTACAAATCACCCAGTTTCATTCCTTCTTATGGCTGAGTAATATTCCATTGTATATATGTACCACATTTAAAATATATATATAAAATGCTTACCTTTTGTTTATAACATTTATTATCTTTCACGCTTTTCCTCTAGGTTGATTCTAAAAGTTGAAAATCTATTAACAACTTTTATTATGGCTAAGTAAATATTGTTCATCTCATAGTTAAGTAGTGAGGTACATTAGCATTACATTTTTCTTTCTTGATTGTTTTTCTGAAAGACTTTCTTTTTTCTTGCATTCTCTGCCTTTATAAAATCTTTAGTTTCTTCCAATGTCTCTCTCCTGATACCTATTCAGAGGAACCTGCTTCTTTCCCTTATTTCTGCCACTGCCTGGACTAATTACATCCTACACCTGCTGAACAACTGTCAGCCTATGAGTTTCCTGCAGTATCTTTTGCATTAGATCCATTATTTCCTAGTTCCCATATCTTTCTCTTTCTTCGGTTTTCCGTCTCATTTTGTTGGAGTGCATCTGCAAGTAGTTTTCTAAGAAATGATTCAGAGGTGTGGGTCTGATTGATTATTTAATCCTTCTTTTTTGAAAAAGGACTTTCTGATATCCCTGAATAGTATAATCTTCATTGCAATGAGGATAGATAACATGATGAGAAATGCTGAAAGAAACTTGAAAGAGGCAACTAAAGTTTCCCTTGCATAAAGCAAAACAAGAAAGCAAGCAAACACATAGTGGTAAAATCCAGGAAGTTATGAAAATAAGGAGTAAGAGTTGATTATCTGTAGTTTATAATTACTTTTATTAATTTTAGGTATAGAGATTTTAATTTGTTTGAAAGTATTTGGTGATTGATGAATCTAGAAAGTACGTTGCGCTGGGAGTCTGATCTCTACAAAGGAGAGGATCCAGTTTCCCCAAATGTCAGATCTTTCATGTCTATCACCCAGGTAGACTGTGAACTACATGACATGCAGGGACCTGAATCCTTCATGTTTGACTTCTTCAACATTAACATGTATATTAAGTATATTTCTCTGAATGTACTCAGTGAATGTTCTGGTCACAGGTAGAAAGCAATGCCCATGAAGAAATCAGTATGATTCCTTGCATTTCATAGACACAATATATTTTGTTACATCATCGTAAAATGTTTCTACAAACATTTTTCAGTAGGAAAAATACCACCGTTAATGCAATTTTTTAAAATCCTCTTTGCTTTTAAGGAAGATAACAAACGCAAACATTCAACGTTTTCAATGTTTAATTGGGTACCTGTGATGTGCCCAGCACTGCGTTAGGCCCTGTGAGAAATTCTAACGAGCATGAAGCATGTCTTATGTCTTCTAGGAGCTTACAATACTAGCATATAGACAACAATTAGCAAACAGCTCCAGTAGTTAATTGTTAAATCGTGCTTTGCAGTCTATAAGTACTATGGAAAACGCATAGAGGAAGATGAGCGAGGGCTAATTGTTGAAGAATGCCTTATATTTTTTCTAGTAGTGTTTGTTTTTTACACTGTGAAAAAATTATCTAAAACATCATATATTTACACCATTTAATATAATCTTTTTCTGAAATCATGGGGCCAAATACTTTACAGTATTACAGTATGTGAGACATATTGTACCTTTACTATTCTAAGCCTGTTAAGTGAAAGAGCTCAAATGGTAGACATATGAGTTCCTGTAATTAACTGCCTAGATAGATCATGAGTTCTTAAAAAACAGAGATTTTTTCTTTCTTTATTATTGTTTTAACATTTTTATTGGAGTATAATTGCTTTACAATGTTGTGTTAGTTTCTGCTTCATAACAAAGTCAATCAGCTATATGTATACATATATCCCCATATCTCCTCCCTCTTGCGTCTCCCTCCCACCCTCCCTATCCCATCCCTCTAGGTGGTCACAAAGCACCGAGCTGATCTCCCTGTGCTATGTGGCTGCTTCCCACTAGCTATCTGTTTCACATTTCGTAGTGTATATAAGTTCATGCCACTCTCTCACTTCATCCCAGCTTACCCTTCCCACTCCCCGTGTCCTCAAGTCCATTCTCTACATCTGTGTCTTTATTCCTGTCCTGCCCCTAAGTTCTTCAGAACCACTTTTTTTTTTTTTTTTAGATTCCATATATATGTGTTAGCATATGGTATTAGTTTTTCTCTTTCTGACTTACTTCACTCTGTATGACAGACTCTAGGTCCTTCCACCTCACTACAAATTATTTTTTCTTTATATAGCATACAAAAGACTGTCTAGGATGGTGCCTTTGTGGCAGGTAATTCAATATATGTTTGTTGGTTGACTACGTAAATAAATGTACTCCTTTCTTACTGGGGTCTGTTATCTCAATTATTCAGAGGTTAGTATCAGCGAAATCAAGGAAACAGGTTCGATTCTTACATTGTCCAACAGCTTTACATAGGAAACCCCATTTCATAACCCATGGAGTCTCAAAATTGAGCAATTCTGTGTACTTGGAGAGGATGTGCTGCACCAAAGGATAAGGGGAAGTTGTTGTTTTTTTTTAACTAGATACTGTCTGGAGTGCCTTTCCTGTTTGTATAATGCTACCCGTAGAACTAGAATTTGGGAAACAAACAACCATGTCTGATCACAACTTTGACACCACTTCTGGCAGACACCACCTCCAGAGGTCAAAGGCAACATAATTTATTTGCAAGAATCCTTAGATTGTTGTCTGTTAAGCAAAGCAAATATCTTGCATAACACTAACTCTAGGATACAAACTTTCCTCACTGCTGGAATTCTAAAACTCAGTGCCCTGGTTGTCACCTCTATTTGGCAGATGATAGATGGGCATGACAGCAAAAATGTAAACGTCCAGTTTCTCCGCTCGAAGATTGGAATCGTTTCCCAGGAACCAGTGTTGTTTGCCTGTAGCATAGTGGACAATATCAAGTATGGAGACAACACCAAAGAAATCCCCACGGAAAAAGTCATAGAAGCCGCAAAGCAGGCTCAGCTGCATGACTTTGTCATGTCCCTTCCAGAGGTGGGTACCAAGTCAGAGTCATTCCCTGTGGCAGACAGGGAGGAAGAGAGGTAGAATGACTAAAAAGTATTATGACTGTGGCTCACGGAGAAGGTCAAAGGCAACACAACTTATTTCCCAGTGCCCCGAGATCGTCTCCGTCTTTTACGCAAAATGAATGTCCTTCATCAACATTATCTTTAGTTTTGGAAAGTAGTATATTATCCAACGCAAAGGATGCTCTATTACTTGTTGTAAGTGAAGCAGTACCGCATTGAGCATCAGCTTAGCATAACGGAAAAACATCCTGAGATTTGGAACAGACATTGATTTGAATCCAAGCTTGGCCACTTTCTAGTGTAAAGTTACTTCTGTAACAATTACTTTTCTGAGACTCAGTCGTCTACAAAATGCAAAAAGTAACAGAATGAGAGAGCATACATAATAGCCTCAGAAAGAAAGCTGCTGCTGTTACTATTATCATCCTGATCATTTCATTACTTGGCAGCAACTCCTGTGCGTGGTGAGTAAGTTGCATTTGCCTTGGAGTTCCTCACTTTCCCAGAGCCAAGTTTGAATGTAGTGTGATATTGACTCTGCATTTTTCCATCCACCAAGGGTCTTTCTTGGTGGTTGATCACTAAGAAAATTAAGACATGGAAACTGAAAAATAGTAATCGGGAGAAAATGATTTCTGTAAACATTAAATGATAAGCTGGCTAGAATAGTTAGTATGGTACCTGATGCATAGTAAATACTCTGTGAATGTAACTGTTTTTTACGTAGGCGTCAGGTAGGGATTTTCCTTCATAATTTCATCTAAAACAACAAATATGTTAACTAGTTATGAAGCTCACAGAAATTTAAATAATTTGTTCATGATCACAGAGCTGGTATGCAGCAAGGGTAAAGATTGAAAGTTAGGCTTGTGTTCCAGAATGAGGCTACCTCAACAAGGGAATGGACCAGGAGATCTCTTGAAGGCCCTTATATGCCTAGGATCATTCTGTCTTGGAAAGATATTCCAGACAGCAGTTGGGAAATCAGGGAATCTTAAATCAGGGAGGATCTCATACGCAAGGAGAAAGAGATCAAAAATACAAACCTAAAAGAAATGCAGAGAAAGGGATACAAAGTCCCCATGTTTCCCAACATGAAAAGTCATAAAACGCCATATTTTTTTAATATGCCTAAATGGATTTGACATCCTTTATACAAATTATTCCCAATTTCAAAAAAAACAAATTGTTTAAATCCTCAGAGGGGTCATTGATGTGGGCTCCCTACAGCACAGGAACAATGGCTGTTTCTGGTTCTCAAACTTACCATATTTTTTTCCAGAAATATGAAACTAATGTTGGGTCCCAGGGGTCTCAACTCTCTCGAGGGGAAAAACAACGCATTGCTATTGCTCGGGCCATCATACGAGATCCTAAAATCTTGCTACTAGATGAAGCTACTTCTGCCTTGGACACAGAAAGTGAAAAGGTAGGTACTGACTTTCTAAAGTCTTAGATCATTATAAATGAGTTTTTTGCTGTAATATTTGTCCTTATAAAATGGCAGTATTGTTAATTTTCTGATTCATTAGTAGTAGAAATTACCACTCCTTTGTAGCGCCCAAAGACAATAGTCTAGAGAAAGTGACTTGAAATAGGATTGCTTCAAATAAAAAAATTTTTTTCACTTTAAAATAAGAATTGTTTTCAAGATTGTTTAGGCTAGGTGACACTTTTTTCATGGGCAAATAATGAGCTTTCTTAAATAAAATAAAATAATCCAGGCCATCTGATAGGCATTTCATATTTTATAGTTCTAAAGTTCCATGGCAGAGCAGGTGGGAAGCATACAACACAAAGTTAGAGGCGGTATCTGATGTGCAGTTTGCATGAAAGGAAATGTAATTGGGCGAAACACAATTATGAAATTTACCATTTAGAATTAACTCCCTAAAAGTCAGGATTCTGTTTTGGAGAGAGCTAAAATGTCCTCAATGAGGAACAGTATCAGGAGTGACCTTTTTTTTTTTTTCCTGCGGTACGCGGGCCTCTCACTGCTGTGGCCTCTCCCGTTGCGGAGCACAGGCTCCAGACGCGCAGGCTCAGCGGCCATGGCTCAGGCCATGGCTCACGGGCCCAGCCGCTCCGCGGCATGTGGGATCTTCCAGGACCGGGGCACAAACCCGTGTCCCCTGCATCGGCAGGCGGACTCTCAACCACTGCGCCACCAGGGAAGCCCAGGAGTGACCATTTAACTGTTACCTTACATTGTTTCCTTGGTTTCATTTTAGCAATCTAGACCCTCAAGTATTGTAAAATTACTTTGTGATCTTGTAGTTTGGTTCATTCTGGCTTCACTGAAATTTTTCAGCTTGTAGACTGCAATTTAAGTCACTGATGCATTGCATTCAGCAAATATTTATTTAATCCTCTCTCTCCTGTCAAGCCTTTGGGTTTAACCCCCGAATATAGAGATGTTAATCAAGTGGTATGAAACAGAACTCTCACGATGGTGGGCCAGGGAACAAGCATGCGTCTTTGCATCAACTTTCCATCTTCCCTTTGCAGACGGTGCAGGTCGCCTTGGACAAAGCCAGAGAAGGTCGGACCTGCATTGTCATTGCCCATCGTTTGTCCACCATCCGGAACTCGGATATCATTGCTGTCATGTCACAGGGGATAGTGATTGAAAAGGGGACCCATGAAGAACTGATGGCCCAGAAAGGAGCCTACTACAAACTAGTCACCACAGGAGCCCCCATCAGTTGACCTGACTTGAGAACTTCATGCACAGTTGGTGCACCAATTACAGAAGTGCTGTGGGTTTTTTTTTTTGTTTGTTTTTCTTTAAGCAGAAATAATGATATTTTACTTTTACAGACGTGGTCATACATTGGCATCCGAGCTAATTTCTAATGACTTTCAATAGTAATTTAGTTTTAAATGTCTGTATATAGAAAATGAAAGAAACTAGGGTCAGTGGCAGTGAGAATCCAGTGTCAAGCAGCTGCTCAGCCATCACCCAGTGCTTTCTCCATGCAGGAGCCAGTCCCAGTTACTACGTGGGTATTAGCAAGATTTGGAAGAAATGAGGCTTTGAATTTCTCAGGGACAGAGAACCATCCTTTGCATTTTTGAACCCTCAGTGTACACAAAGCCTGGTTGAGAATAGGCACTCAACAAATGTTTACTGAGCTGGGCCAAGATCATATGGAGAAGAACAGAAGGACTGAAGACCAACTGTATTTTCTGACTGAAGTTTTCTTGCATGTGTGAAAGCAGATTCATTTATGTCTAAGGATGAAGATGGGGAAAGGAGGGCTTTGATACTCTGGATGCTCTCAGGCTGAAAGGGGCAGAAAAAGGCAAGTATTAGCAGGAGCTTACCAGTCAGGGATGTTGATTTACAGATTCAAGGTGTAGTATGTGGGTGGTGAAGTCCCCATTTACTGGACTAGATTCTGCCGGTGTGCCTGGAGCAGGGGGCTCTATCCCAAGCCTTGTCCCCCTCCACATTGGTTGCTGTCCTTTGTTTCTTCAAATCCCAGCGTGAAATGAAAATAGTGAATTTTACCTTGTATGAGTGTTTTCTTCCTATGGCCAACAAATGAAATTCTGCCTACAAATTAAGACTGAGCTATTGTTTATTGAGGTATATTATTTGTTTCTGGTCCAGTGTTTCCTGGTAAATAACCACACAGGTGGTTTAACAGGTTAACTAGTTAGGTCAGGAGCATTGATGGTTGCAAGGTCAGGGAGGGAGAGGGTGGAGGACAGCATTCTAGTTAAGTTATGACAAATGGCAGTGACAAGTAAGTTGCAGAATAAAAATGCCATGAGAAGGAATTAAGCTTTGCAGTAAGCATGTGCTCATCTTGTAATATTGAAGAAAGAAGACCAAAATCTGTTTAAGTTTGCATTTCAAAGAGGAGGAACATAAGCTCTGTGCTGGGAGGCTGCCAGTTTCCTGGAATAGAATGTGTGGGGTGAGAAAAACGGATGATTAAGAGTTATTTTTTAGGGGTTTCCCTGGTGGCGCAGTGGTTAAGAATCTGCCTGCCAATGCAGGGGACGTGGGTTCAAGCCCTGGTCCGGGAAGATCCCACATGCCACGGAGCAGCTAAGCCCATGAGCCACAACTATTCAGCCTGTGCTCTAGAGCCCACGAGCCACAACTACTGAGCCCATGTGCCACAACTACTGAAGCCCGTGCACTGCAACGAAGAGTGGCCCCCACTCGCTGCAACTAGAGAAAGCCCACAGGCAGAAACGAAGACCCAACGCAGTCAAAAATAAATAAATTAAATTAATAAAAATTTTAAAGAAAGAGTTATTTTTTAAATAAGGTCCTTGGAAGTTATTGATGAGAGGGAAAATGTTGACTGGAGAAGGCTTGAAATGATTTGGGAAAAACATTGAATTACAACTTCAAAAATATAGAATGAAGTTGCAAGTTTATTTTGCAACACCAGGAGTTCCAATGTCTTCATTTTTGTTCCGTATCCTATATCACTCACAAAGTTTTGGTTTCTACAGTTTTATATTATTGTTTCTCAGGTGATGGAGGGACTTGCTTAATCTGTTGTGTCTGACACTTGTCTCGTCTTTCTGTAATTTCTAATGCTTTCAGGATGGGTTCTGCTGTGATCAAACTCTCCCTGTTACCCCAGTTAATAAAAGTTTACAGAAGAAAAAAATAGAAGGATTGGAAGATGAAGTTGGGGAAATTTCCCTGAGGGTAGGACAGAAAGAGATGAAGAGTTAGAAAATAAAATTTAGAGGAACAATTCAGGAGATGCAATAATTAGCTAACAGCAGTTCCAGAAAGACAGTGTAGAGAAAACTGAGGGGAAAAATGATTAAATAGTCCAAGAATATGTCCTATAATTGAAGGATGTGAATTTCCAACTTGAAAGAGTTCACCAAGTGTCAAATAAAATAAATAAACAAAGATCCTACCTGGGCACACTATTATGCAATTTTGGAAAACTGGGGGAAAGGAGAAGATACTAAAATTTTCTAAGAGACATATAATAAAGAAACATAATGACATAGGATCTCTTGACAATGACACTAAAAGTCAGAAGACATAAAGATTCGCCTTCAGAGTTCTGAGGGAAAAATTATCTCCATCCTGGAATTGTATACCTAGCAAACTATTCTCAAGAATGAGAGAGGCCTAAAGAAATTCTGTCATGTAAGTGTCTCAAAACTGCATGAAAGCAGATACCCATAAACCAGAAATGCTGCTATTTGAGAAAAAAATAGAAGAGTTGGCCTCCAGATCCTTTTGTATAGAAACACCTTTTCATACAGTTACTCTAAGTCTGTTCTACATGTGCTGTTAGGAAATTGTTTCAATAATAAGACTTTGAATTTAGTAGTGCAGTCATGCATGCAATTTTTTGGCAATCATACACTCACTTAAAAAGGTAGGTCCTTTAATTTTTTGATGCTATGTCCTGAAAGAGGAAAATACATAGGATCATAATTAGGTATAGTTTGCCACATATTTATTCATGAATTAAATGTAAGTTTCCTATCCTAAGATAATATCAGAATATTCTATTCAGGTTGTTTTGGGATCCTGCCTCATGTTTCCAACTAAGAGTTGGATCTATTAATATCTCTCATGCATGCAGAATCTCTCTGCAGTCAGAGCACATAAGGATATTAGTGGAGATAAAAAATTGCAAATTTGGTTGCTGTTTCCAAACACATTTTGAGATAAATTTACATATGTGTGTGTGCCATTATAAAATAAGCATTATGTCCATTTGTATTTGCTGAAAATTTCCAGATCAAGTGAATAATCTCACCTGCCTATAAGAGACGTCAGGTGAAATTAACTTAAACGAAATTTGAAACACAATTCCAATTTCTTTCACACTGTATTCAATTAAATGTCAAATTAATTTAAATGGATAGACTGTAAATAAAGCAATGCACATGATTATCATCTAATTAGCACTGGCCAACATTATAATGTGCTCATTAGTGAGTTGTATGGTATCCTAAGGCTCGTAATGAGTAACCAGGGTACGCGTGATTGGCATGTAGCTGTCTGGATGCAACTACTCAACCCAATAAATCAGCGCTAAGACAAACTGTGCAGTAGAAAAAGGAAGAAGAATATATAGCCAGTCAGTGAGTTGGCAGTTCCTTCCTTCCTGTAATTCAGGTACAGCTCCTACTCTCAGATACAAAGAGACAGATGTGAGAAGAACAGAATAGCTGGAGATAGAAAGGGAGCTGTTCACTGAAGGTGACCCAGAGCTAGTGTCTACAGTTAAGAATGACTACAGAAAAGAAAGAAAATTGTGCTATCTTACTGGTTGAGAGTATATATTCCTGGTATATCAAGTATGGAATCAAAGTAAGAGACGAGCAATGTTTTCATAAAATACCTTAGAGGGCTTTCCTGGTGGCGCAGTGGTTGAGAGTCCGCCTGCCGATGCAGGGAACACGGGTTTGTGCCCGGGTCTGGGAGGATCCCACATGCCGCGGAGCGGCTGGGCCCATGAGCCATGGCCGCTGAGCCTGCGCATCTGGAGCCTGTGCTCCGCAACGGGAGAGGCCACAACAGTGAGAGGCCCGCGTACCGCAAAAACAAAACAAAACAAAACAAAACAAAAAAACCTTAGAGTTTGAAAATTCAATTAATCATTTAAATATACCCCATAGTAACATTCACAAAGCATTTCATAATTTAGAAAGCATCTTGCCTTCATAATTTTTGTGTGTTATTGTGAAACCATTTAGTAGGTTGCAGAGGAGGAAGGCAGATGTAAGTTGCATTCATTGTTATATACGTAAGAAGTTGTAGGTTGACACCCAATCCTACACCCCTTCCCTTGCTTACCCCTTGAGATAGAGGGGCCTCTATCTCAGAGGTTGGAAAGTAAAATATTTACCTTCCCAGACTCCTTTGCAGCTAGGGTAAGCCATGTGACTGTTCTGGTCAATGAAATATAGACACAAGTCTCTATGGAGGCTTTCCCTTCTGGAACAAAGCCTGGGTTAAGAAAGCCCATTTGCATTCCCCTCTCTTCTTTCCTGGATGCACAGCAGCCATGCTGTGGCCATTTGGATAGAAGCCACACACTATGGATGGCAGAGCAGGAAGAGAGACAGTGCCTGATTCCTGGACATCCTTAGGCAGCTGTTGCAGCCCGGACTGCCCACATCCAGCCAACCTGTTACACAAGAAAAAGACACCTCTCACTTGTATAAGCTACTGAAGTAGTTTATCATAGTTGTAGTTTTTGTTGTTGATTATGGATTAACACACTCAGTAGATACACTTAGATTTTTATTAATAAAAAATGTTGAAACATAAGTATAAAGACAATAGAGCAATGTTGAAGTATTGATATGTGCACAAATGACCTCAAAATATGACTTTTATATCCAGAAGTATTCCAAAAACATTGAGTGAAAGAAGAAATTACTCAGTCTTTTTGCAAAAGTCACAGCTATGAGAAGGAGATGTCACTGGATGGATGTCCTTTGCAGCTCATTCTAGTGGCTTTTCAGGAACATACCATATACCCTGCTTTATTACACTTTAAGTGAATGAGGCCTTTACTCAGAAACTTAGTGTTTTGTGATTATGCTTTCTCATCCTCTCCCATTATAAAATTGGTCTCAGACTGGGAACGATCTGGATTCCATTGGCAAGATATAGCCAGAGTCGAAAAGAAAGTGATTCAAGAAGAGGATGAATTTGAAAGAGGGGCAGGCAGGGGTTTAGAAGAGATGGGGAATAATGTTACCAGCTAATTTGTAGCTGGAGACAGTGTCAATCCAAACCTTCCAAGCCCACAGGCCAGAGATATCCCTGGAGTCTACCCAGAGCCTGGAGCCTGTGGGGATCTACCCCAAGGAAAGGCCTATATTGAACTTATCCTTGATTCTCTAGCACCTAAAGGCATTTAATAAGTGTTTGTCAGGTGGGTGGACAGAAGGGGTTAGAGAGAAAAAAGAGCAAAGACTGAAGGGGCCCTATTTGAGTCTGAGAAGATTTTAGAAGCTACGTGGAACTGAATCTCTAATTTATTTTAGCACGGTCATCCTCAAAAACCTTGGCATCATAAAATTTGGTGTTAGAATTTTTGTTGTATTCAAGAAGTACATTTCAACAGCCATATAGAATTTAAAAATAAATATTATCTTTATTTCTTTGAGAGATCCACAATTAGTCCACAACAAACTTACTAAAATGCTATTTCAAAGTTCTAGCACTTTCCTCACATAGCAAGTTGGTTAAATCCTTCCTCCCACAGAGTGAATTTTCTTGTTTCCCTTCTCACTCAGCATGTTACTGTACATATCCCATTAGTATCTCTTCCAGCAAGAAGAATTTCTTCTTTACGATGTTAAGGAAGGGGAAGTGGAGCTGGTGATTTAGTTACAGGATTTCTTTTGTTAAGACACTCGAGCAGGAAGTCTGTGAATACTTTCATATGAATAATTTTGCCCGCTAAGATCAGTTACATTATTTCACGTCTCCATGCATCTCCTTTCATAGCGATACAATTCAGATGCTAATAGGAATAGGATGTTTTAAAGACTTAAATGTATTACATAAATCTAAAATTGTTTATTAAAGTAGCAAATTACAAAATGGAGTACACTTTAGAATTTACAGCCTTGTTCATTTGCATGTAAGTAAAATTTAATGTACTCTAGCTCTTCTTCCAGTTTTGCTGAATGAAATCCTCAGAGTTGCAGAATGTCAGAGCTGGAAGGAGCCTTTCATTCTAAGCCCATTTTAAGCCCCTCATCTTAGAAACTGGTCAACTGAATCCACTAACATTAAATGGACTCCCAGTATCCCAGTGGTTAGACGCAGAGACAGGTTAGAACCCAGTCTAAGGACTCCATCCTGGGTGCTTGCTGCCAAACTCCAAGAAGTCTTTTGTACATCTATCTGTCTGTGAATTCTCTAGCACCTGCCCCCTTGAGTTCTGACACCTTTTGGGATCCATAAAGGGATGTGCGGCACCATCTCTTGATTGGCCAGAGTGAGCAGGGCACCGATACTCCAATGCTAAAAGGATAAGATGCACACAAAATCTCACAAACTCGGACAGGAACGTTGACTTCCCCCTTGTTAAGTCAATGCAGTCTTCAAATAGAAAGGCAGCAGGGCCTCTACAATTTCTTTCCCTCAAAAAAATTATAAAAAGGCGGAGTTTGGAATGATTCTGTAGAAAAAGAGATCTCGAGGATCAGATGCTTTCAATGAAGAATTACTGAGTTTGAGGGCAAGAGCGGCATCTAAGAAAGGCAGTGATGGGTGAACTCAACGCCCACCTTTAGAAAACCCCTTCCATTAATGGCAGTGCGTGTGAGCAGGGATGACAGTCTGGCCAGTACTGTTCCCAAGACTGAATTCAAGAAGAAGTCAAGTCTTTGAACAGCAGTTGGGGCGTGATTGGCCCAACTGATATGGAAGGCAGCGGGGAGCTAGAGGAGAAGGAAGCTCTTCATCTTAATCAGCTCTGGGTTACTTTCCCAGGCACATATGTGGACTGCACCTCCTGCGGAGTGCCCAGATTGTCCCAGGGCAGTGGTTTCTGCTCTCGCTTGGGCCAGCACTGGAAATGGGCCAAGGTGGGTGAGAGCAATCGCTCCTGTTGGCAGCCCCCGGTCTGTGCCACAAATCCCGCTCGGCAGGACCACAGCTGCCACTCTTCTCGTTACCTTCCCCGGGTCCCAGCAGCTTCTTCAGGACATAGTGTTTTGAGGGGAAAATACCACAGTTTTTGAGCAGAAGATAGATTCAGAAATCACCTGGCAAAATGTTCGAAGAAAAGATTCTAATAAATTAAAAACCAAATAATTAGTTAGCTTTGTGTTAACCTTTATAACCTCAACCTTTGAATTTCTTCCCTCCTTGAGTGCAATCACATCTGTGCTACCAAAAGAAACGAGATGCGATTTCTTCCAAGTCATTACTGTGATCTCCATCAAAGAACAGCAAAGACAGTAATTAGTACTCCACACCAAATCAGCCTCACATTTGACATAAATTGCATTCGTCCTCTGCAGAGCTAAAAGGAAGCGTTTCTAATTCTTAGAATTTTCTTATGAGTTGCTGTCATTTGGCAGAAGTTGCTGGAGTGTTGCTTCTTACAGACCTTTCTTGTTAACTGTTTTTTTTTTTTTTTAAGAAAAACAAAATGAAGACTTCAAAAAATAAACAAGTAGCACCACTTTACCTTTAGTGTGGAATCACCATCAGAAAGCCTTAAAGGTAAGGGGAAGGAAAAATTAGGAACACCACCTTAGTTTCTTGGCAGCGTTGAGGTCCATTCTTCCAGAATGCTGTTTGCAATTTCCAGAGAGGCTAGGACAGTCAGTCAACAAGGGCCAAATCCTCAGGTGCAACTAGATACCAGCGATCCTTTTTGAATAGATTCTGAATATCTTCAGAAGTACTGATATCCAGCATATGGGTATGAGAGACACAGACAAGCAGGAAAACTTGGTCAGAAAGTCATCCAGCCGTGTGAATATTGGATAAAGCCCCACTCAGTTTTGTGACCCTTCAAGTGTTTCTGGGGCACAGTGCAGGGAGGGGGAACTCAGACTCCCTGATTTGAGGTGACAGAGCTAAGAGTCCTGGGACACCAAGGCAGTTAGAGCTCACAGGACAGAGTAAGAAAAGAGAGCTGCACAGAGAGAGACTCCTAGATCTGCAGAGGATTTCTCTCGAAAATGTAGCAGAGTTTACTATTAACTTTTTATGGTCACTTTAATCCTTCGAGCCCCAGAAATGTTTCGTGTCAGTTACCACACATGTTAAAATTTCTTTTAAAATGTGTGAAGATCACAATGGGAATTACTTATCACCATGCATGTTTTGAACCTGTTGACAGGAACTATTATTTTTTCAATCTGGAAAGTAACATCCATGGGCTAATCAAAAGATCTCCTGGTTGGAATAAACATACCTTGTCCATGTTCCGCCAACAAACCACTGACACCTCAGTTTCTCCATATAGAATAAAGCAGTTAATATTGATTCATGCTGTCTCACAGGAATGTGGTACAGGTGACAACATAAAAAAATTTTTTTTTCAGGGAAAGCACTTTGGGACTTGATCTGTGTTATCCAATTCAGTAGCCACAGACACATATGACTATTTAACTTTAAATTAATTAAAAGTAAATAAAATTTTTAAATGCAATTCCTCAGTTGTGTTAGCTGTGTTTCAAGAGTTTAATAGCTGTGGCTACCATACAGATACAGAACATTTCCATCATTGCAGAAAGTTCAATTGACGTGCTGGAATATAGAGTCTTCATATCCTTAAGAAATGACTCACATTTTAAATACCAAGTCTTTTGACTTTCTCTTATACCAAGGTTTTTTTGTATGTATATGTACCAGTTTGATCTTGAATTTATTTACAGGGTGTGAATAAATATAAAGCATTTAGAGATATAACTTTGAGTTTAAAGGGCACCTTATAGTAATTTTTGTGTGTGTGTGTGTGGTACGCGGGCCTCTCACTGCTGTGGCCTCTCCCGTTGCGGAGCACAGGCTCCGGACGCGCAGGCTCAGCGGCCATGGCTCATGGGCCCAGCCGCTCCGCGGCATGTGGGATCTTCCCGGACCGGGGCACGAACCCGCGTCCCCTGCATCGGCAGGCGGACTCTCAACCACTGCGCCACCAGGGAAGCCCTATAGTAATTTTTTAAATCATCCTTCTGTTGTACTGAAATAGGCATAGAGAAGGCATCAACTTAACCCGCTAAGGCAGACATCCATTCAAAATGTTGTCAAAGGGAAGGGATTCCACACTCTTCTTGTTAATTTGCATATCTTTTCAAATGTATGTTTCTCAAGTCACTTGTCTAGATTTTCTCGTCTTGAAAGCTCATGGTATTGACATTTTTCTTCTGAATATGTAGATATGTGGACATTATGAAAATATGGTTATAGTTACAGTTAAGTCAAATAAGCTCAATTCCACTTAGTTTTGGCAAATAAATTGGAAGCAGAAGTCTTTTCCATCATTATTAAAGGCAGGCATTTTCGCCAAGGCTGTTAGAAGCTCTTCTTCTTGCTGCCTAAGCGGTTTCTTTCTTTCTTTTTTTAAATTTATTTTATTATTAATTTATTTATTTATTTTTGGCTGCATTGGGTCCTTGTTGCTGCGTGTGGACTTTCTCTAGTCGTGGCGAGCGGGGGCCACTCTTCATTGCCGTGCGCGTGCTTCTTGTTGCAGTGGCTTCTCTTGCCGCTCAGCACGGGCTCTAGGCACGCGGGCTTCAGTAGTTGTGGCACAGGGGCTCAGTTGTTGTGGCTCGCGGGTTCTAGAGCACAGGCTCAGTATTTGTGGCGCACGGGTTTTGTTGCTCTGTGGCACGTGGGATCTTCCCGGACCAGGGGTCGAACCCGTGACTCCTGCATTGGCAGGTGGATTCTTAACCAGTGCGCTGCCAGGGAATTCCCTAGTTATCAACTTAAAGTCCAGAATTACTAGGTCCAATGAGGGGAAAAAAACTTTACTGAAAAATTTTTAGTATATTAATATTCCATCAATAATAATTTTCTGAAATAAAGCTGTGGCTTTTCATCACAGTTCAGTACACACAGAACCCAGCTAATAGATATAAGCATTTCATAGTTTTCCTGGGTTAGAGCATGATCTTAAGAAAGGCACTTGATTTCCCTGGTTTTGAAAGATTAGCTCCTAAAAATAAAGTATAAGGATGTCATAGTGAAGAGATAAACCTTTGGGGGATAAATAATGTTCTAAGCCGAACATCTTCAGCAGAATTTATTAAAATATTGGAAAGCACTACCATAAAACAGAGACCAAGAGTTAAGCAGAGATTCAAGTCCAGACAGTAACCTGCCTGTTTCCTTTCCTGTGGATATGTAACCATAACTAGAGCTACTGCTGGCCCCATCAAGACCCTGCTTGCATGGTCTAAGTCAAACAGCATATGGTATTTTAATGTCATTTCTGAAAAAATAGCTGATTTACATGGCAAACATCATAGAACCTATGTAAAAGCATTCATTCTTACAGATTTTTACCTCTTGAAGAAACAAAACATGGTGTCATGGAAATACATATCAGAAGATTGGGTTCTAATTCCTGTTCTGACCGTGGTGTGATAACGGTGAGTTCTTTCACCTGAATAAACCTATATTTCCTTATCTGAACACTGAGGGGATCAGGTTAGATTGCTGTTAAAATGCCCACAGGAGCCAGAAGCAGCCTGACTTTAAGATATACTGGGGGGCCTGTAGGGTACTGAAAACTGTGATAGCCTGCAAAGAGCATGTCTCCTACTGGGGGCAGTCAGCAACAGTGGATTGTCTCCAGGTGGGAATGCAGGCCCTGTGTTACCATATTGTCAGATTTTTGGGGAAAATACAGAAATTCAGGGTTTTGTGTCAAATATCCTGGTTTTAAATGTTGGCAACTAATCTAAAATAGGAAAAAAAAAAAAAAAAAGACCACCCCGAAGGCCAAACTAATCATACATGTGAATGGATTGGGTCCTATGGCCGCCATTTTGTGACCTCCAAACGGAAGCTTCCAGTCTCTCCCTGCCCTGTGGTCTCACTGGAGGATGGAGGAGGAGGGTCACCCTGGGGCCACAGGGCACTAACCCTCCGCACAACTCTAATTAATCTTTTTTTCACTTGGTTTCATTAACATATGAATACAGTAGGGAATCAGGGCAACCACAGTCAGTGGGATCGACGCACTTTTACAGAAAGACAGCATGTAAAATAAATACTCCGCATGAGTCGGGATCTTGACGAAATGGTAGAGCTGCAGTGTGGTCAACGAGGCCAGGGTGCAGAGCAGCCGGAAGCTCAGCCTATAGCCGTTTTCCCCTCTGCAGCTCCTAAGGAACATCTCCGAGTTGATTGCAAAGCCCAAGCCAAAGAGGACCCCAAGGTTTCTCACGAGTCCAGCAAAAGGCGTGGTGTCAATGTGGATCCAGTCAGGGTTGGCACACCACTTCTTGGCTACGGGCACAGACCACAGCAGGTCAATGTCAAGCAGTCTGAGAAGCAGGTAAAAGCCAAGTGCAAACAGGAAGAGGAAGAGGTTGGTCTTCAAGTATGTGCTCAGGCTGGCCGTTTGGATCCTTGGAGTGTGTTCAAAGGCCTCTGCCACAAGCAAGCCTGGGGATTGGAAAGAGACACTGAAGATAACTGTCTGCCTTTGAACCTCTCAGGAATTATTCCTCTCTGCATTAACGAATTTAGCCATAGTTTTCAATGATAAAGGGCTGTAGAAACCTAGGTTCTATCCATTTTCCAAAGCCTTTTTTTAAGGCAGTAACTAAAACCACACTTGCCCCATGTCTTTTCACCATCCACATTAGTGCAGGGGCATGGGTCAGGAGTCCAGGGCACTGAGTGACAACAACTTCATAGGCAGAGCACTGATCTAGGTGCTTGCAATTCATTTTTCAATTGCCACAGCCAATTAACGTAGAGAGCCTTCAAAAGGTACATGGGGCAGAACAGTGTAAACTCAGTCATGGTGAACGCTGCCTTGGAAATACATAGCAGCTGCTGAATGAAGTCCACAGTCAGGTAATAATCACTGCAGGTGTTTCAGAGAGAATGGCATGGTGTGCAGGTTGGAAGGCCTTGTTAAGTCCCCCAAACCGAGACACAAGCACGCCGTCCTAAGTGGTGGTTTAAGACTTGGACTCAGCTCTAGCCACACTTCAGAGAAGCCCATCTCATGAAGAGGTAATGGGTTTATCCTACTGAGTGAGAATGTGCATTGTGTCCATGGAGAATTTGAGAGGTGTGTGGAACCCCTTAAGCTCCCAGGGTAGCATTAAGTATCAGTGGCTTGATAGGATTACCTGAGATTGGGGAACATTAGCAGAGAGAGTCAACAAAAAACAAAGGCCACTAAAGCATTCAATGACACAACTAAAGGTAAGTGATCATATTTACCACCAATTACTCCAAGAATAACTTGATGAGGAAAATGTGTTGCTATGAATACTCTGGAGATGCAGACACTGATTTGAATCAACCAAAAAAGACTCCAAAGAAATGACCAGGTGAGTCTACGATGGAAGAATAGATACAAGCATAAAAGGCAAAGAAATTGTATCATTCATAAAAATGCGGGGGGTGGGGGAAGTGACACCAGATGATCTCTCTCAGAGGAATCTTCTAGCTGTGATATAATATCATGATTCTAGAGTTTTTTCTTCCAAAAATTTTTTCTATGTACTCCATAGGATTTGAAAAGCTTTAACAGATGTTTCTACATTCATCAATGCATTAAACTTAACCAGTGCTATATCCTGAGATTTTTAATAAATGCTATAAAAGGAAGCCAACTTGGCATCCTGATAATTATTTTAATGACGTAGGGGAGATTCAAGTTTGGGGGAATTATTAATGTCCACAACGATCAAGAATGAATTATATATATTTTTTGCTCCTTGTCATATGTGCTTCCTCTTTCCTCTCTCAGCCTCTCTTTGCTTGAAGAAAACTCACTGGAGAGGCAGCTGCCACGCTGATGAAAACACATGAGCGTTCCATCAAGGGCAAGTTTTCACTGGGTTTAATTTCACAGACTCTCAAGAGTCCTGGCTCCTTGTTTTTTGACACATAGAAAATAAGGAACAGAAAAGTGACCTATGGGTTATATGTCTTGGATTAGAAGCAGCAGTGTGCAGAAAACTTATAAAAATATTTAAATCCAAGCAATGCTCATCATTTTAATAAAAAAAGAATTAGCAATAATGAGTTCTAGGAATCCTTGAGTGTTCTGAATGATTTGTTCCTGATAATTGGACCAAACTTTGATTACTGAAAAATTAAGGAATAGAGAGAAACAAGACTTTCAAAGAGAAAGTAAGCAGGAGTTATCCATATGGAAGAAGAATCAATAAGGGTGTGGTAATGTTTAGGTAAGGTGTAGGCACTCAGTACATTTTGATGGCTGAAGGAAATGTTGCAGTTATAAGAATCAAAGAGGAGTCAAGAGAATTTCTTTTTAGAAGAAACAAATGATTTTCCAGGTTTGGGAATTGGAGGAGCAAATGAACTGACAGAGAAAAGGTGAGGCTTAGCTAGATTCCTACTTTGAAAAACTGTCTACGGATAGAAAATGCTAATTTCTTTAAATTACAACAACTCTCTACTGTTGTTGTTTGAGATAATGAATACTTTAAGGCATACAGGTCACAGCCTCATCAGGATAAACTTTAAAGATACCCAAATTCCTTTGGTTACTTGTTTTGTATATTACCCAATATTACTCTGAAAAGTAGAATATGAGATGGATCTTGGAAATTTTTTATTATGAATAACTTATATAATGGTGTACGTTTCAGTATTTTTTATGCAATTAACTGACAAATCTTATCTAAGGTGGCCTAATAATTTATGATTAAAGTGGTGCTCAGAATTGTTTTAATGATAAAGTATATCAGGAAAGAAAAGAAGGAAAAAGTCTAATTTCTACAAAAATTTTGAATAATCTTAAAGGTCTAGGCCTTTCGGAATGTTATTAATCTACTAACATTAAATCTACTAACATTCAAATTTAAGTTTGTCTCTAGAATGTTTTTAATTAAAAAGGTTGCGTAGTCTTTAAAGCTAGAATATATTTTATTGACTTCAAAATCATTGGCTGTTCAAAGAAGAAAGCATAATTGTACGAAAGTAACAGATACATTCAAGGGGAATGATGCTTCTCAAAATGTCTAGTTAATCTTAAAGCAAGGGAACGTGCATGCAAAAATACATCATTATATACTTTTAGATGACCTATTTGTGAGCTACCAAAGTGATTATTGTATTATGGATTACATTGTATTATTGTATTATGGATTATTGTATTAATGTACCCAAAGGCACATTTAGAAAGTCATTAACCAATTAAACATATCCAACCCTATAATGTAATTGCTGTGAACTAATTAAGGTATTATCTTAAAGCAGAATCTTAATTTTCTATTCATTTTGCTATTTTGGATATGATAGAATTGAATAAGCACATTTCAATAACTAAAAATACACTAAGCTGAATTTTTCAAAAGACTTTCTGTGTTTGAAACTGTCATGTTCCAGGGCTACAGAGACTGGAGCAAAGCTGACCTGTGCAGAGTGGTGAATGACTTATCCATCCGACTGCTGGTGTGGCCCAGGGCAGCTGTCACCATGACATACCAGACACATGATGAGCCCATTGCGTGGCCAGATGGACTTCCTGCAACAAGAAAGTGGCAATCCATTTGAAAGGTGGTTATTAGGGTATCACTATCAGAAATGGACAATAGAATAGAACATTAGCCATGAAAATTACAAATAACTCAGAAAAAAAAGCCACAGGGCACAGGCTCTATGTAATGTTTAGAAATAGGTAGAAATAAAGAAAACTGAGTCAAATTGAGCCTCAAAATACTATTTCAAAAATTCTCCCCAGGTTATTCAAGTTCATCAAAGTCCAGAAATCAAAATGTTCAAGGGTAAGTAAGAACTCAGGCTGCTGCATCAGAAAATCTGCCACATCCTTAGTCATTCTTCATATCTGATTGTTTTTAATTGATGAGAAAACTGAAGTACTTGGATTGGATCTTGAATCAGCTTATTTTCCTTGGGTTGAAAAGTCAAACATCTAAAGGCTATCATTGCTATGTCTGATTTACCAACTGACTGCTGGGTACCAACAGCTACCCCCATGCCTATCTTTTGGCTGGCCGCTGCAGAAGGAGTCTTTGTCATTAAAAGGATGAGGGAAGCTATAAAGGGGTATTAATCCTGGCAGAAGAAATCAGCAGACAGGTAGCCTTTCTATTCCCAGAATGCCTTTCCCATGTTGCTTGATCTTTTTTAAAAAATCACTTTACTTTGATGTCCTCCCTGAGTTTTTACCAAGGGGAGATTCATTCAAGTTAAACATCAGTCTCTCTCTCTTTTTTTTTTTTTTTCCGCGGTAGGCAGGCCTCTCACTGCTGTGGCCCCTCCCGTTGCGGAGCACAGGCTCCGGACACGCAGGCTCAGCGGCCATGGCTCACGGGCCCAGCCGCTCCGCGGCATGTGGGATCCTCCCGCACCGGGGCACAAACCCGCGTCCCCTGCATTGGCAGGGAGACCCTCAACCACTGCGCCACCAGGAAAGCCCAACACCAGTCTCTCTGAAAAACACTAAGTTAAATAAAGACTAATCTATTTCTTATAGATCTGTTTCTTTCAAGTCTATTTCTTAAACAGGAATTTTCAGAGCCTTTTATATGCTTCATGACTTGTAAATCTTCAAGGAGTGAATGTAAAATGTATTATTTCTTTTCTTTTCTTTTCTTTTCTTTTTTTCAGAAAATGTCTCATAAGACAGAACACATGCTGGGAAGTTCTGGGGTAAACCAAAGTACCATTTCAATTGTCTGAAAGGCTATCCATCCATCCATCCATCCATCCATCCATTCATCCATCCATCCCACATTGCTTTCACAAAGATAAAATACACACCACCCTGACATGATGGAATGCACAGTCTATTGGAGGAGCCAGATATTAAAGAATTAACTCTAATATAGTTTGGTAAGTACTATAACAGATGGATGTCTACTCTTATGAGAGCAAAAAATAAAGATATTCAGAAAACTTATTAGGAACTTACACATTGACTGTATTCAGGGTTAGTCTCAGGATGTCAAATGCCAAGAATTTTAGTCTATGTAACAAATTGTGGTGAGGTACAATATAACACAGTCTTAGAAATTAAAACAACGTGTAGTTTTTAAAAACTTTTTAAAAATCTTAAACTCAACTCCCATAGTAAAGATTTTACACTCATACAAAATCTTATAATAAAAAAGAAAATGGATCAAGAAGTCTACTTATATACTGTATACACAAGAGAAAAAAGAAATTTAAAAGAAATAATTATAAGCTTAGAGAGAATTTCTATAGGCAATAGTAATACCAGGAAGTCCTTATCTTTCTTACGGAAACTGTGTCTATTGTCTCCTCATTCATGTGATTCTCAGAAGATCTATAATAACTTTGAAAATTGCACAGCAGCAGATAAAGCTACATTTCTAGAATTTTAATATAGTTTTGGGGTAATTTGTTCTAGCTAATTGTTTTTTGTTTGTTTCAGTATCAAACCATGACACTTTTCTAAAAAACACCAACTATAAAATCATGTGGGGCTTCCCTGGTGGCGCAGTGGTTGAGAGTCCGCCTGCCGATGCAGGGGACACGGGTTCATGCCCCGGTCCGGGAGGATCCCACATGCCGCGGAGCGGCTGGGCCCGTGAGCCATGGCCACTGAGCCTGCACGTCCGGAGCCTGTGCTCCACAACGGGAGAGGCCACAACAGTGAGAGGCCCGCGTACAGCAAAAAAAAAAAAATCATTTGGGGAATATTCTCTTAATTAACCCTTTTACAAATAAAAAAAATGAAAATTTCTTACTCATAAAACTTTTGTCCTTTTCATTAGCAATTTTTGTTTATGGACTTTTAGCATCCTCATGCATGACATTTTCTTTAGTACGCTTTATGATATCGTCCAGTTATTAGCTGATAATCATGCACAATGGCTCTCTATTGTAATATCTTTAGTTAACCTGCGGCTGCTATAATTGCTTACCTGGACCTGTTTCACACGTAGTGGGGAACTGTTCAAGGCATGGACTTGAGTGATTTGGGTAAATCTGAGTTTCTTGGACCCACCAGTAAGGCCGATGACCAAATAATATCCTGTATTTAAAGAAATATAAATATGCATATATATTTAAATATACAACTATTACTTAATTGGAGACCAACTATTCTCTCCTATAAAAATGAGTCAAGCAGAACATTGATGGGGAAAACTCGTGATTAAAAGACTTTGAAAGAACTTGCTTTCTGGCCTGTGTCTCAATACAGAGGATGACAGTCATTTGGAGTTTGGGCATCCTAGGTTCCAATAAAAACAGGGACATTTTTCCTTGCAGGGGAAGTCCTTGGGTGCTTAGGATACTTAGACTGGAAATTTCAGAGTGGTTCCTGGAATTATCCATCTGTTCATTACGATGCTGCTCGTTTAACTCACTTCTTGGTTAATCACATCATATATGTAACAGGCTTTCGGAATTTTCTTCTAAGTCAGGTCAAGTATACATTTCTATGCCTTTATGTAAGTTCTATTTAGGAATAGGTGTTTCAAGTTAACTGGTATGTTTGAAAGATTTTCCAGGTAAAACTACACACATCTGAAATGTGATCATTAAGACCAAGCTACAAATTTAAGAATAAGCTTTAGGAAAAATGAAACAAAACAGAAGGCTTACCATTTAAAAATAAGATTGAACCAATCCCCAACGACTGCTACCCATATCATCTTGGTTCCAACTGCCTGATTAAGTTGAAACCAAAGTGGAAAATAAATAGAAAAGATATTCCGGGGATCTCCAACATTGGACATAAAATTTAGAAAACTGTAGTAAGCTCGGTAGTCCTTCTGCAAATGCTGAATAATGAGCACTCCGTTCCTATGAAGGAAATCCATCTTGAAAGAGAGGCAATTCTACACATAGAGCAAGTGGAGCCGAAGTTCTCTGAGTCCCACTGTTTTTATATGGTACCTTCATGGCGTGTCCAGCCATTACTGCAACATGTGATACCGACCATCTGTGGAGAGGGCATGTCTGCCCTCCTCTACTGAGAAGCTCATCTGTTTATGATTTTAACTGGTGCCAAAGAGGTGAAGTACATGCTGATCTGTGACAAGTAGAGGAGAAATTTGGGTAGAGACACAATGCATTTCTTATGCAATCTCTCTTTTGTGTGAACAGTTGGATCATGTTTGCTTGAAATTTTTTGCACAGCTCATTTCCTTCAAGGGCAGAGACATTAGCAATTTCTATGCTTGGCTAGAAGACTATGCAAATAATTACTGCATGTCAAATAGCCCTTAAAGCCATGCATTTTAATTTAAAATAGACTGTGGCTCTTTGACTATTTTATTGGGTCTTTCAGGAAAATGGATGAGTAAATATCTGGGCATGAAAAATTTATATGATACGACAGATTGTTTTCTGATTGCAGACTTTTAAATAAAAAATATTTTGAGATTTCTTTAGCAAAGAGAATAATATGATGGATATGGAACAGAGAAGGAAATACATGGAATATATGAAATCTGGAAGTAAATGTGTTGCTTTTTGACCATGAAGCCAGAAAGCAGAGCTAGAGATCACTGGGTAGTAGATCTCCTGGGTAGTGGAACCGTTAGGAATGAGGCATATTTTTATTGACTAGAAAATACACTTGAGAGCACGGGAGAGTTGCTCACGTGACAGATTTCAAAAGGCTTTTGACCAATCAGGAAAATGGTTTGCTGAAAACAGAGCGTGCATTACGAGTACCTGGGAAGCACCAAAACAAACACGTAGATTGGGAATAAACAGAAGGGCAGCTCAAGAGGAACTATGAATCCAAGTCAGAAATGAGATGCTGGATTTCAGAGAGCAAAGTTTTCTCTGCAAGGATGCCTGTGAAAGCTATCAAGCCCCACCAGGTGGCGGAAGGTGGAGGTAGGTAACCTGACTTATTTTACCATTCATAGTGTTGTCTTTGCTACTCCCAGCCACTTAGGCATCTTCTTCACAGGCTGTAAGTATCACTTTGAGCTTCTCTTGGAGCCCTGCCCCATCATTTAACGGCATCTTGCTACGGGGATCCGGTGTCCACAGGTACCTCCCCAGGCTCTGTGGCTTCTCCTAGAGGAAATGTCTTGATTGACCATTAATCAAGGGGTCAATTTGGGGTGCTTCCAAACATCTCACGTCTTTGTCCTACCCAAGATAAATTAAATTTCTGGTGATGGGACCTAGGCATTGGCATTTTAAAAATACTTTCCAAATGATTGCAATGTGCAGTCAGGGTTAAGAATCACTGGGATAGGGGCTTCCCTGGTGGCGCAGTGGTTGAGAGTCCGCCTGCCGATGCAGGGGACACGGGTTCGTGCCCCGGTCCGGGAAGATCCCACGTGCCACGGAGCGGCTGGGCCCGTGAGCCATGGCTGCTGAGCCTGTGTGTCCAGAGCCTGTGCTCTGCAGCGGGAGAGGCCACAACAGTGAGAGGCCTGTGTACCGCAAAAAAAAAAAAAAAAAAAAAAAAAAATCCCGGGGA
>NW_020174424.1:1689109-1707439 GCF_003031525.2 Neophocaena asiaeorientalis asiaeorientalis | reverse complement strand
GGGGAAGGGCCCCGGCAGTGGGAGGCCTGGTTTCCCCAAAAAAAAAAAAAAAAAAAGAATCACTGGGATAAAGCATTCATATATAACCTGTTCTCCTTTTGATCTTAAGCCCCTCTCTATGCCAAAAGTCAACCTGAAAGAAACTTCAGTGACATTTAATATGTCAGCTATTGGGTGTAACTGGATTTCCTGTCAAATTCGATTTTTGCACTAAGTGATTTATCTTGTTATCAAGGCTTCGGAGAATCTATCTCTAGAATTAAAGAATAAACCACCCTAATTTCCAGGAGAGGTGAAGCAATGGTGGCAGTTGAAATGCACTCCTCATAAAACAGGACGTAATGATGGCAACTTTGCTCACTGAGTTTCCTGGGCTGCTCACCTGGAAGGAGCTTAAAATACAGCCTGGTTTCTGTGGATGAGAACTCGGGTCTGATAGTCACTAAGTGGGATGGCAAATGGCACCAGGTCATTTTCCAGAAAGTGACTTTACAAGGCTTCCAGGAAGTAAATATTAATCTCTGTCCACAGTGAGAGCCTTACCAGTCTCCTTTATTATTCTTATTGCAGTGGGAGGAGAACCAGGGAGTAGTCAGCCAGCCCTGGCTCTCCCCACATTTCGCTCTTCCCTCAGGCAGCCCATGAATTACACTCACCCTCCTTCTGCCAGTAGTGTGCTAATCTGAATCCAAGTGATGTAAACGCTGGGATAAAATCAATTGTGCTGAAAACTCATTTGTGCTTTAGAATGTCTTGCATTTATGCTCTGCCAATTATTTACCTTTAAAAATACTCCATCTTATTATCCAATTTTAACTTCACAGAGGTCTAGTAATCCTCATTTTGGGGATGAGGAAATGAACAAGTAACCTGCCCCAGGTCATTTCTTTAGTGCAGGAGCCCTGTTTGGAGATGAAATTTTGTTTCCAGAGCAATGTTTCTTCTTAGTCTAAGCCTTGGCTGGGTTGCTCAAGGCCAACATTGGTGAGATTTTTAAACAGCTGCAAAGTGAATAAAAGCTGATGCTATAACCAGCTTGTTTCAAATGCTTTCAACCACCCAGAACTCCAGTTTACCTGGATCATGACTGGTTGACACTGAAGCACATCTGGCCAGCTGCTTGATCACTAAGAACTTCACAGATACATTCACCACTTTGAATTGTTGGCTGGCTTATCCCATCATTTGACAGCAGGGACACAGTGGGGATTCAGTGGCTATTCTTACCTTCCCAGTCACTGACATCTTCCCTGAAGGAAATATCAAGCGGCATGAAGGTGGGCACCTCAGGGCTTGAAGGGGGCTCTGATTCCCATCCTCTACTGATGGCCCTGGGACCCAGCACACATTTTCTTCTCTGGGAACAGTCATGTATAGAAATAAATTAAAGCCACCCAAATGAGAGCAAACAGAGGTTATTTACTATTCTGCTCACTATAGCAAGAGTCAGCCACCATCTCATGCATCTGACACAAACTCAAAAATGGGCAGAGGAGTGGAAACACTTTATAGTGAAAAGAAGGAAGGCCTCAGGTATGTTCTGATAAGAGGTTGTTGGCATGGGCAAGCTAGAGAGGAGTTTACAAGAAACAGAGCATCTTAGGTGATTGGTTTGGGAAACATATTTTGTTTTCTCTGGTTGGTCCTGAGTTGAAGCCAGGGGCGAAAAATAGGGAAGCTAACAGTCACTGACCAAGTCCTGACCATTCTTGGCATTTTGCTTCAGAGGCTGTGGTCAAAGTTCTGTTGTCATATTTGGTCCAGCCATTGTCCGTTTGTATGTTCAGTCTTTCACAAGACAAATTGAATAAGCATATGTCAGAAGTAGTTTATGTGGCATCCCACCAAGAAATGAGGGACTCCCATGTCTATCCTGTGGTTCTATAATTCTTATTATTCATTGAGTTAAAATGAAGACATACACTTCCTTGCCAAGGACAAATCAATTTATTCAAGTATATCACTACTCTGTGAGGCATTAGCCTTGACTAATCAGAGTCTGTGCTCCTGGCTTTTTTGTTTTTGCATATTCAGGTTCTATAATTTCCATAATCTCTTTAATGAACCATAAGGAAGGACATTGTTTTATTCTTTTTCTAAGAAGCGTTTGAGCTACATATTTCATCATATGCATTTTCTTCAGAAACATCCTTAAATCAAGGTGTGAATGATATCAATACATTGTGTCTTATAATTAAAAATTCAACTTCCTGCTCATTCAGTCCTTCAGCGTCTGTGGACTGTACGGAAGTTGGCTGCACATTAGCTTTTCATCTTAGGTGGATAATTTTAGAAGACTGTCGCCTGGGGACCATCTGGTTCTGTAGACTGTGGGATAATTAACCATAGCAAAGCACCTTGATTTCTTTTGCCTTTTAACAGGATCTGCAAAATCGGTTTCTTCCCCATAGTTCATCATTTTTCGTCTTTTCACATCTTAGCTTATATGAACTTTCTCAGAGTTGCCTTCTCTGATCAGCTTCCTCACCATTCCTGTAATAGTGCTTTCTCTCCAACACTCTTTTCTTTTACGGATTGTATTAGTCTTCCAGGGCTAATATATGCAGTACCAGACTGGGTGTTTTGTTTTCATTTTTAATTAATTAATTTATTTTTGGCTGTGTTGGGTCTTCGTTGCTGCACGCAGGCTTTCTCTAATTGTGGTGAGCAGGGGCTACTCTTCGTTGCGGTGCACAGGCTTCTCACTGCGGTGGCTTCTCTTGTTTCGGAGAACGGGCTCTAGGCACGTGGGCTTCAGTAGTTGTGGCACACGGGCTCAGTAGTTGTGGCTCGCGGGCTTAGTTGCTCTGCGGCATGCAGGATCTTCCCGGACAAGGGGTCGAACCCGTGTCCCTTGTATTGGCAGGCAGATTCTTAACCACTGCGCCACCAGGGAAGTCCAGACTGGGTGGTTTAGATAACAGAAATTAGAGCCTACAAGTCTGAGATCAAGGTGTTGGCAGGGTTGATTTCTTCAGAGGCCTCCGTCCTTGGCTAGCAGGTGGCATCTTCTCCCTGTGTCCTCACATGGTCTTCCTTCTGTACAAATGTGTCCTAATCTCTTTTTATAAGGACAACAGTCGTACTGCATTAAGGCCCACCCTAATGACTTCGTTTTAACTTAATTACTTCTTTATATACCCTAACTCCAAATAGTCACATTCGGTAGTACTGTGGGTTAAGACTTCGACATATGAATTTGGGGGGGATGCAATTCAGCGCATAACAGGAATTTAATTACAATTTGTAATTGTATATTTGTCTTGAGCTTATGTGTTTAATCTCTCGCTCCTGCACCACAGTACAAGCTCCACAAAATAAGGGATCATGTTTGCTGTGTATACGAACCACCAGTACAGTCCCTAGCACAAGCCCATGCAGGGGCTGATTTCCCATGATGCTGGAAAATCTTGCATGGGCCCCTGGCAGGGCAGGTTATTGCTGAGAGCTGCTGCAAGTTGTAATACTAATTTTATAGTCTTTTTCTTAAAGAGAGCACCCAATATTAGAGAAGCTTTAGATCCCACAAGATCTGGAACTAACCCTAGGCCTGTTATAGTTATTTAGTAAATGTTTCTTGAATGAATGGATTTATTAAGTCACAAAACTTGATATGACTGCTAACTTATACAGAGGCAGTTAATCTAAACTCGAATGCATTTTTCCACAGAGATGATGTTATAAGGTGTCCAGATCAGGAAAGCTCCTTTAAGGTAGAGAAAATTATGTAAAATGTTTATCTAAGAAAAGAGTAATATTTGTAAGCATCTGCTTATGTTTAAAGATAATAGAAGAATAAACAATTTTAAATGTTTTAAGGTTATCTATAAAGGAGAGAAGGGAATAGAGTATAGGGAATGGGAAAAACTAAATTTCTTCCAAGACACTTATTTTTTAGATTTGAATTAGAAGCCATGTAAATAGTTTACATAATTATAAAATTAAATTCAATTTTAAAAGCAATTCCTAAAAAATGTTAAAATGGAACACATGATGAAAAGGAGAACTGTGCTTACTTGACCCATTGTACCTGTAAACTCTTCACTTCCAGCTCTACAGTACTTATACGTGTTTATGATTTTGTTCCTGTGGGAACCCTGTTTTAAAGCATTTCCTTGGTCCTCCTCAGTTTGCCATCTGCCACCCGTTGCTTGGGGTGGAGATGCTCCCCAGAACTTTTCCTATGTGGGTCACAGCAGGAGGGAGATTCAGGAGGTTGGTTCTTTTTGGTACTAATAATCTTTGAGTGGATTTTTCCCACCAATAACGGAGCCTGCCTGGTAAGCTGGGTCATTTTGAAGTAAAGGTTGGTAGAGTTCAAGGTTTCTCCCAGATCGATTGACCAAGTGATGGAGCAAAGCCATTTCTAAGCTCTGTAGATCAAGATCCAAAAATGGATAGTTTCCTCTTCCTCCTTTTCAGGTTGTCTTTCTCAAAGTGTGGTCTATGGACCACCTGCATGCAGATTACCAGGTGCAGTCCAGATCAGCTAATCAGACTCTTTGGGAACATGGTCCAGATATGTACATTTTGGTAAGCTTCCTATGTGGTTCTTATGCGCATTAAATTTTAGAAGCTCCATCTTAATTCACCTCTCCCTTGATACAAGGCACCATACTCTTCCTGTGCATCCTATGTGTAGTTTACCCTTCTTTATAGAACTTTCTCACTTCTATCCTAAGGCATTTTCTCTCAATTACCTTATTTGGGGCCTATACTATCCCACTCTTTCCCGTGGATGTAGGCTTAGTGTGTTCTGGCATTCATCCTTTTATAATCTCATTTTCTTTCTTTTTTTATCTAAGGCCCATGGTAGACACCCCAAAAATCTTACCTATAATTAACATTAGTTTTTCTTATTTTGCAAAATAATGTGTATAAGTGGAGTTGACTTCCAATTGTGAGATTCTTGATCAGAGTAGAGTAGAAGTAGGGCAAAGTGATAAAATTTCAGTCTTCCACTCAATTCTTCTGTTGCTTCTCCTTTGCACTGTGACACCTCTGCCTCTTCCTCCCTCTCTCCCTTTTCTCTCTCCTTCTTCCTCTCTCTCTCTCCTTGCCTCTGTCCCACCCTCACACTAAATACTTATTGAGCTCACTCTTTGAATCGGTCACAAACGTCAACCTTCTCCTATAGCCTGAGAGCAAAGACGACTCGAAGGGAGCAGACCCAAATCCATACTGTTCACCGTTGTATCTCGGAATCAAGCCAGGTGTGCTCCACATAATGAGGGGCTTCAGAAAATTGTACAGCCAACCACCATCCCCTTTAGGATCAACACCTTTTCTTCCTGCTGTGGTAGAACTCTGCATTTAACATGTTCTGTTCATGTTTTGTACGATGACTAGAACTCTGCTAGTCAACTGACATGTGCCAGTAACAGCATGTCTGAACAAAAGAAATCTTTAGGAGTGTGTGCTTTGGGGTCTAATATTAGCCAAATCTGGTCAGTAGGCTAGGAGTCCCTTACCTGAATTTGATTTATTTAGAAGTCGTTGAACTTCTTGAAATCATATGCAAAATATCAGTGCATGTGCACATTTCTTTGAAGAAGGCCATAGCTTTCACAAGATTCTCAACGGCATCCCTGACTCAGACAAGTTAAGTAGAACATAAGGTTCACTGGGATCCCATCCACTCACTGTCCATGGTGCTTATGCCCAGGATCCCCTCATTTCCTCAGTCTCTTCAGAAATATCTTCAGTCCTCCAGTCTCCTCAGCACAATTTGTTTGTCTTAATGCCTTTTTTCCTCTTAACAGCTAGATTAAAAAAAATCTTTTGTTTGGGGGGCAGAGATAAATTAGGATCTTGGGATTAACATATACACACTACTATATATAAAATAGGTAAACAACAAGGACCTACTGTATAGCACCGGGAACTATACTCAATAGCTTATAATAACCTATAATGGAAAAGAAGCTGAAAAAGAACATAGCACTGTGCTGTACACTTGAAACTAACACAACATTTTAAATTAACTATATTTCAATTAAAAAAAAATCTTTTAACCCGATAGCCAGTCTCAAAACCCTGTACTTGTTGCCTTATTTTTAGTTAATTCCAGTAGCCGAATGATTCCAGTTCTTCCCAGAACATTCTTATTCTGATTCATTTAGATTTTCCTGAGGTTTTGATTTTCAGTAAATCTTGCCTGTTTTACTTAGATTGCAACCTGTAGGGCAGAGGCTAGAATTTCTTCGATATGCTTTGCCATGCCAAATATTATATAACCACAAGATATATTCTTATAACATGAACCATTCATCTATGAGTTATAGCACTCACTGCAATTCAACATCATTCAGAGATATTTGATTTTAGCTTGTGTCACTGGTGCAGTGGCAATAAACAATAATTTCTTTTGGAGGCGTTGACCTTTAATGTCTCTGTGCATGGTCGTTATCCTTTTACCACAAGCTTATCTGCCTTCTGCCAAATAAATTGTATTTAAGATCTCTCCAGTGTCACCTTGCAATGTAAAATGGATTTATTTCAGACCGAGTTTATACCCTAGTGACTTTCAGAAAATAATTACCTCCACTCTGGCTAGCATCCCAGGAATACTGGCATTCCATAATGACACTATTATAAGTGACCCAGCTACAGCTGTTCCAGGTACCCCCTCCATGAGTCTCATTATGCATTCTTCCCTAGAAATGATCATGAATTATACATTTATAAACTTTTTCCTGGATCACCAAAGGACCCAGTGGAGTTACCCTTGGACAATACTATTCATTTTCTTCACAGTAGGGTTAAGATACTTTATAGCTGGGTTCATATTTTGTAGATGGTCTAAAGAATTCCTACTGTGGGCTTCCCTGGTGGCGCAGTGGTTGAGAGTCTGCCTGCCGATGCAGGGGACACGGGTTCGTGCCCCAGGCTGGGAAGATCTCACATGCCGCGGAGCGGCTGGGCCTGTGAGCCATGGCCGCTGAGCCTGTGCGTCCAGAGCCTGTGCTCTGCAACGGGAGAGGCCACAACAGTGAGAGGCCCGCGTACCGCAAAAAAAAAAAAAAAAAATAGAATTCCTACTATGTGTATTCTCAAACTTCAGTGTGCATTAGAATTACCTGGATAACTTGCTAAATCACTAATTACTGGGACCCACACCCAGGGTTTTCAATTCAGTGGGAATGGAGATCAGTCTGAGAAGTTGCATTTCCAACAAATTCCTAGATGAGGGTGATATTGTTGGGTGCATGCAGAACATCACTTTTGAGCAGCACTAGTGGTGCAAGACATAATTCTTACCTGTACTGGTCAGGACAGGGCTAACTCATACCTCAAGGAGCTTGTGGTCTCACAGGGAAGATATTTATGTAAATGACATACTGCTGTCTCCTTAGGGGGTAACAGATAGAGTAAGTGGACAAGAGGAAAAGCAGATTTAACTTTCAGCTTATGAGATCAAGGCAGGCTTTGTGGAGGAGGTGGCAAGTGACTGAGCCTTGACTGATGGGTAGAATTTAGAAATGCAAGACAGCAGGATGAAATGGAGAAATGCATTCCATTTGAAATATATTGCATTAAAAACTGTAAAAAAAAAATCCCCTTTTTTGATATTTACGAGGCAATTCAAAATTTGAAATTGTTAAAAATTTCAATTGTCTCATAGATGTCAAAATTGTTTTTTTTAAACAGATTTTTAATGCAATATGCTAATCAATTAATGTTAATGTTTTTAGTGTTCTAATGGTGTTGTGGTTATGTCAAAACGAGTCCCTAACTTTTAGAAAGTCATACTGAGATATTTGTGGGTGATATGACGTGCTGTCTGGGAAAGTGGATGGGGTCTGGATAGAGCAGTGTTGGCCAGTGGTTGATGATAGCTGGGGCCTTGTGACGAGTACATGAGAGATTCATTATACTATTTTATTCACTTTTGTGTATGTTAGAAATTCTTCATAATAAAATTTTTCAAAAACAGAAATTATATGAGCAAAATTAACCTAAAGAAGTGCAGGGCTCATTGTTTATTTCTATCAGAATATAAAGTAAACAATTGAACAATAAGGGTAAAATGGTAACTTGAGACCAAGTCAATCAATGATTTGACTTGAATGCCGCTAAGGAATATGGATTTTTAAAGATATTTTTAAGATAATGAAGGAACACTGAAAGCGTTTTGAACAGGGAAATAATATGAAAAAAGTGCACTTTGAGAATATTATTGTGGCAATGGTAGGCAAAACTGATTGGGAGGGCAAGAGTCTGAAGGTAAGGACCAGGTAGTAAGGGCCTGAATAGAGATCTAGAGAATAGAAAAAAGGGAAGGTGGGGGTGGTGGAATATAGGTGAATCTGTAGGTGTTGGCAACCAGTTAACTATAAAGAAGTCATGGAAGATACCAAGATTCTGAACTGGAGGACTGGGAGAACTCCAGTGCCATTAAAAGAAAGGGAATATTGTGGGCTTCCCTGGTGGTGCAGTGGTTAAGAATCCACCGGCCAATGCAGGGGACACGGGTTCGACCCCTGGTCCGGGAAGATCCCACATGCCTCAGAGCAACTAAGCCCGTGAGCCACAACTACTGAAGCCCGAGTGTCTACAGCCTGTGCTCCGCAACAAGAGAAGCCACTGCAATGAGAAGCCCGCGCACCACAACCAAGAGTAGCCCCCGCTCGCCGCAACTAGAGAAAGCCCACGCACAGCAACGAAGAACCAACGCAGCCAAAGATAAAATAAATAAATTTTTTAAAAAGGGCATATTTACCAAGAAAATGATAAAGTTTGTTTTTGAAATGTTACTAGTGAGGAATCTTTGTGATATGACCAGAAGATAGCTAGAAATCTGTGACTGGAATGCAGAAAAGTGGGCAAAACAAGCTGAATCTGAGAGACAACTATATGAGATGGGATGAGATTGCCCTGGGAAATAAGTTGGTGGGAAACGAGGGTCAAGGACTTTGGGAAGCATCTAAATTTAGGGATTAGGGAAGAGAAGAGGAACCAGAGAAGGGACTAGTAGAGAGGTAGAAGGTATAAAACTTCACGTTCGTGTAGGTACTTTAGCTTAGTGGCATCAACTATTCTGCCCATAACAATTAGACCAAAATTAAATTACGAGAAATAAAAACTGAATATTCGTTGTACACGCATGTTCATAGCAGCGTTATTCTAAATAACCAAAAGGTGGGAACAACCCAAATGTCCATCAATGGACGAATGGAGAAACAAAATGTATATGCATATGTATTAGTCAGGGTGCTACAGAGAAACAGAACCAAGAGGATGTGTATACATGTGTAATAAGGAATTTGCTTCTGTGAGGATCTTTTGGATGTTTCTGCCCACTCATACTAGAAGTCAACCTAACAAAAATAGTCCACTAAAGAGGGCAAAAAAATGTCAGGTACAAGATGTTCACCTTAGTCTAAGAGACGTAGTTGCAGCCTGTGTCAGTCTTGATTATCTCAAAGCCTTGCTAATGAGCAGTTTTTCCATTTTGCTCACGGATCAGTCATGCGCATCCAGATTCCATCAAAAATACATTAGAGAGATGGTGCAAGCATTATTCTAATCTGAAGAAATAATTTATTATCTTGAACTAGTAAATGGCCTAAAGAAATTGCTGAAAATGTTTTTGATTATTGTTAAAAATTTAGTATTCATTATGCTGAAACTAAAATTGTGTTTGTGAGACACTGGCAAATTATTAAATGGATAATGCTAAATAACCACACCTAACTGATTAATTAATTCAACTTGGATTGGGGTGGAAGGGTTGAATTCTGTATTTATCCAGACATAGCAGAATGCATGTTTCCTTAAAAGAAGAATTGTACAAGTAGTGTGATTGTCTTGTTTTGGGAGCTACATGCATCGCCTTAGCTAAAGTTAGTAATGAATTGCAACAATTTCTCTATTTCTTTGCTAACTTAGATTTTGTTCTATTTAAAGTCTTATTTATATGTGTTTTAATATGACAACCTATTGTATAGGAAGTAGGTAGTGTATAAATCATAAAAACAAGAAGGCATTTTGAGTACTTACCTTATAAGGACCTAGTCCAAGGTATTTGCATTTACTTTCTCTTTTAGTCTTCACATTGGGTATAGGAGGAAGATACCACTCTTACTGTTATTATTATTATTACCCTCACTTTACAGATAAGGAAACTGAGGTTCAAGAGACCAAGTAGCTTACCCACCGTCACACTTATCAAATGATGGAGCCTGGATGTCAAACCCAGGCAGTCTTACTACAGAGTTGAAGCTGTTACCCACTGTGTAATTAATTGAAGAAGTAAGTTGACTACAGGACATTAGTACTTGGTTAATATGTACAACAATATCCTCTGAAACTGAACAGATTAAAATTATAATTCATGATGCTTCTGCCTCTCCACAACACCCCTCCCCCAACACACCAAGTCTACTGTGAAGGCAATTTCAATTCTGCCAGCAGTATCACCGTTGTCTCAAACCTTAAATTACCTCTGACTTATGTCTCTCCTTGCACTTTTATATACAATACAGCCAATCAGAGACAGCAGGTAGCAAGAATCTTAGTTATTAAAAATTTTTTTAATCTATTATTTTTTATTTTTTTATAGTATTGAACAATACTATATTAGTTTCAGGTATACAACGTAATGATTCAATATTTTTATAGAGTATATTCCATTTAAAGGTATTTATAGGGCTTCCCTGGTGGCTCAGTGGTTAAGAATCCACCTGCCAATACAGGGGACATGGGTTCTAGCTCTGGTCCGGGAAGATCCCACATGCCGCGGAGCAACTAAGCCCATGCGCCACAACTACTGAAGTCCACGTGCCTAGAGCCCTGCTCTGCAACAAGAGAAGCCACCTCAGTGAGAAGCCCGCGCACCGCAACGAAGAGTAGCCCCCGCTCACTGTAACTGGAGAAAGCCCGCGTGCAGCAACGAACACCCAACGCAGCCAAAAATAAATAAATAAAACAAATTTATTTTAAAAAGGTATTATAAAATACTGGCTATATTCCCTGTGCTGTACAACACATCCTTGTTGCTTATTTATTTTATACATAGTAGTGTGTACCTCTTAATCCCCTACCCCTATCTTGCCCCTCTCCTGGCTCTTAAAAGTTTTGTGTCATTGAATTTCTACTGGGTTAGGGACTACCAGTACTAGGTACTGCCTTTTAATGTCTTTGCTTTAATTTACAGGATCAAAAACAGAGAATGAAGAAATTTTGGAATTTGTTATTATTAGAAGCCAGTAAACAGTAATATTTCAGCCACTTCCCAATGGAGAGTTATTAAATCATGAGACAGATTATGCAATGGTAGTTTTATTAGTTTTATTTAAGCTACGGGTAGTATCAAAGAAGAGGCTATATACTTGGCAACAGAATACAATTAAAGTCCAATATTTATATCTGTTACATAAACTTTTATTTGAAATGGATGAATGGTCCGTCAGGCCAGTCCTCCAGGAACTATATTGATACTTTTCCTAAGGAGAGCGGAGAGTCCAGCCGCTCTCAGAAAGAACTACCTATCCCAGAATGCCCTTTTCTCCATCTTTCCCGCGAGAATCCCGGAAGGCTAGCTCAACCAATCCCTTCATGAAGAGCCTATACTATCAGCCAATCAGAAAGCGAAAGGGTGCACAAAGGCGGGAGGCGGAAGGCGCCATAGGTTTGAAATAAGAAAGTTGGCGCGGCTGCGGGATCCGGTTTTGGAGACCCGCTGTTGGCTGGTATCGGTTCGTGTCTTTGTGGGGCAGGTGGTCGGGCTCAGGCCTGCCGGAGAAGGTGGTAATTGAGCTGGGCTCCGAAACCCGCCTGTCGCGATTGGGGAAAGTGGGTTTGGAGGCGGAATGCGTGTTTTCGGGGGCGGAGTCTGAAATGCACGTCTTGTTGCTGTTTGGGCGTCTGGGCCTTGCAGGGTGGGCAGCGACGAGGCAGAGGGGTTTGGGGTTTCGCCAAGACATGTCTGTGACCTTCCTGGAAAGATTTGACGTCACTGGGAAGGTTTTAGCGTTATAGAGAACTGGTGGGTCCTGGAGTCTTACAGGACATCCTTTTACAGAGGAGGACACTGAGGCCCAGAGAGTCGAGGTCAAGTACTAGTCCTGGACTAAGCCCACTAAACTCCCCTCCAGTCTCCGTTTTACTGGTATCTTTCCCGGTCTGGGGGTGGGGGAGGGAGAGGGAGTGTAGATGTGTGCGATCTTATTCTATGATAGGGGCCCTGTCATTTGGGACCTGACAATCCAGGGTGGAATCAGAAAGGTCAGAGTTGGAAGGGGCCTTAGAAGTCACCAATTTTACTTGTGAAAAAAGGAGGCAGAGTCATTTCCCCAAGGTCAGAGAGTGTGTAAGTGTTATGTGAGGTCACACTACTAACGAATTCCTGGGAGGTAGAGTGTCCTGATTTCCTGCTGCACCTTGACCGTAGTTAAGTCTAGGAGGCTTGATCTGCCCTGGAATATCTGGAGTTAAAAGTAAGTTGTTATGAGAGTAGGGGATTAACAGATGCACATTATCCTATATAAAATAAACAACAAAGGTTTACTGTATAGCACAGGGAATTATATTCAATATGTTGTAATAAACTATAATGGAATAGAATTGAAAAATTATAGATATATACATATATATAACTGAATCTCTTTGCTGTACACCTAAAACTAACACAATACTGTAAATCAACTGTACTTCAATAGGAAAAAAAAAAAAAGTAAGTTGCTAACCATTTTCTAGCAAAGATCAAACTGCCAAAATATACTTGATTGGAATATGTGGCTGATATGGTTTCAATAACTTAAAAGATATAATGTGTCCTATTTGTTTTCTAGCATTGTCTTACAAAATGGTAGAGGACGAACTGGCACTATTCGATAAAAGCATAAATGAATTTTGGAATAAATTCAGAAGCACTGTCAGTGACACCTCCTGTCAGATGGTGGGCCTAAGAGATACCTACAAGGATTCCATTAAAGCATTTGCAGGTACCTCAGTTTAACTTGTAACATGCTGTTTTTGTTTGTTTTTTAGTGTAATTTCAGCTGAATTGAAACTTCACCTCCCAATTTCTCTTTCAGAAAAGCTGTCTGTGAAATTAAAGGAAGAAGAACGAATGGTTGAGATGTTTCTGGAATATCAAAATCGTATGTGACAATCTGTAGAAATGGATCACAGAGGGTTTTTTTCTAAATTAAACATCTTCATGAAATCCCTCATACAAGTAAAACAATGTATTTATAGATATACAGTGTATACACATATGAAAATAATGAACATATGTGTACCCATAATGCAGCTTCATAAATGGAACATCCCATGTTATACCTTCCTCTTCTCTCACCTTCTAGAACTAATCTGTCAATATTTTAATTTAGTATTGAGTTTTTGAATGTTACATAAATGGCATCATTTTGTATGTATTCTGTCCCTTTGTTCACTCAGCATTATGCTTGTGAGATTCATTTACACTGATGTGTAAATGCCTGAATTTTTTTGAAATGAGTTTCACAGACTAGGGTTTGAAAATCTGGAATTCCCTCAGCTCTTTGGGTGTAGGGTTAATACTCTGACGGTTTCTCTTTCCATATTTTTACTGCTGTTCTTGCCTTCTCTTTACTACGCCTCTGCAGATTGTCCAGAGTGGATCGGCAGCTTTTACTGAGTTCTCACACACAGACCACAGACGTGTAGCCACAGTCCGAAATCCACTGGAGATACTAAATTTAGCTGCACCATGTTTTGAACACTACTAAATCAGAGTGCCTTTATGTGGGACACATGTGGTTAATAGGCCACAGTCCCTGATTGTTTCTTCTGCTTTGCTTTGAGCACTTAGTTTACTCATTATCTGGACCCTGAAGGCATTTGATCTTGGAAACCTGGTAGGCTGTTATGGTAGACTTCTACCCATGTTTATTTTCTAAGCTGCCCTGAAGCTTCCATGTCCTTTTACTGCTTCTCATTCCCTCTGTAACCACTAGCAGGAAGGAAAACCGTGTGTGTGTGTGTTTGTAAGAGTGATATTGAGTTTAGGTCCTTTACACACTCTTGGTTTGTAGAATCCCTAGGGATTAGAAAATTAAGTTTGAAACTATAAATTTTCAAAAACTACAATTCATCTCAAAGTGTGCTCTGAATGATTATCTGTAGTGTGAAGATGTGTTCTAAATAGTTTAAAATCTAAAAGCATTATCAATTATTTTTCTTTAAAAAAATCAGTTTATACTTGAACAGAAATATAATTTACATAAGTTTGATTAATTCGTTGAACATTTAACTGCTATTTGCCAAGCACCAAGGAGGCCAGATGTAAGCTATACACTGCTCACAATTTAGTGGAAGACATAGGTAGGAAAACTACAATTAAAATACATTGTAATAGTTGCTATAATGATGGGATGGGAATTTAGTGACGTAGAATCTGGAGAGCTTGAATTTTCCAGTGAGGATTACAAAATACTTAACAGCTAACCCTTATGTTATACACCACATGCCAGGCCCTATACTGAGCTCTTTACATATGGTGATTCACTGAATCCTCACAACAACCCTCGGAGGTATATTTATTGTTTTTAATCCTACCTTATGGATGAGGAAATAGGCACAGAGAGGTTAAGTAAGTTGCTCAAGGTCAGACAGCTGGTAATCAACAGAAACGTGATTTGAATGTGCACAGTCTGTCACACTGCCCTGGAGAAGGTCACATAGAAGAGGGTTGGGGAAGTCCATCAGAGTCAGTGCCCGTATTCTAGAGGAGGGAAGAGCATATGGAATGTGGTGGAAACATGAGAGCTTGTTGAGTTGTGGGATGGCTAGAGTACAGTGTGAATGGGGAGTGGCAGAGAAGTGGCCGGTCAGATGATGAAGTACATTATGTGTTGGGCAGAGGAGATTTATTTTGCAGATGAAGAAATTAAAGGCTCACTGAGGTTAGGAAACTTGCCTAAGATCATATATTTTGTAGATAGAGGGACTAGGATTGCAGCTGAAACGTCTGTGCTCTTTCCAGTGTACCATCTCACCTTTCCACATAGAAGGGAAAGTGTAAGGGGGGGTTCCCATGGTGAGTAGTGAAAGTTTGAAATATTGGCCCTGGCGAATAAAAGAGCTGACTATAAACATATAAAATAATAGTCATGCAATACTGAGGGCCCTTACATTTGTGTTGGCACAAATCCACACAATTGTTCAAATGTTAGAATGAAAACACTCACATATATGGTATTTATGTACCACTTAATAGTTTAAAACTTTTCAATTATCATTGGATACCCTAACCCTGTAGCGAAAGTAAATGGGCAGCCATTATTATTCTCGTTTTACAAATGAGGAAAAGAGGCCCCGAAGTTGTGATTTGATCAAGGTCCTTGGGTAACAACTGAGAAGCCAGATGGGAACTGAGAACTTTTGACTTTAAAACTGTATCTCTTTTGCAGTACCGTTCTACTTAATTATCCTTAAAAAGTAGCATTTTTCTTTCTAGTAATTCTGATAAGATGTTTATTTTTAAATTACACCTGATATAATGTGATCATGTCCAAATTCTTGGAAAATATAGAAAAATTAAAAAATATCTGTAATGTTGAGAACCACACTTAACAGAAGACTTTATAGTTTTTATTTTTCATATGCTATCTAGGTTTTTTTAAGATAGTTGTGTTCATGGTATCTATATAACTTTGTATCATTTTTTTTTCTTTTATCTACTATGGCAGGATTTTCCCACATTACTGAATTCTTTGAAAATATATTACACATTATTGATATACTGTGTTTAATAGTTTACTTATTAGTCATATACAATGTTTTCAGTTTTTCAACATTATAAATAACTGAAAATAATTTTTTGTATATGAATACTTGCTACATCTTGTTTTCTTAGAGGAACTTTGTAAAAATGAAATTACTGGATCAAAGGACATGAATATCCTTAAGACTTATTTTGCAATGTCAATATTTTCCAAAAAAATATATTTTCTATATGGACTCTAGTATTTTTCATTCTCAACACTAGCTATTATTTTTGTAAACATTGTTATAATAAATGAAAATTAGTGTTATTGCTTTATTTGCATTTCTATGATTACTGAGGTTAAATCATCTTTTGTATTTGATAACCATCTGCATTCTGTGTTTCCTCTGTTCATTCCTTTGCTGGTCTTTTTCTTAGGAATTTATATTTGTGTCTTCTTTAGATTAAGAATAATTACCTTTGTTGGGAGAGGATAGTTTAGTGGTCAAAATCATGACCTTTGAAGTTAAGACCTGAGTTTGAATCCAGGTCTTACTGTTGATTGCATTCTAGCAAGTAAAGCTGTGAGCAAGTTATTGAGTCTTGCTGAGTCTTTTCCTTCTTTTTTTTTTTAATTGAAGTTATAGTTGGTTTACAATGCATTAGTTTTGGGTGTACAGCAAAGCGATTCAGTTATGTATATGTATGTATCTATTCTTTTTCGGATTCTTTTCCCTCATAGGTTATTACAAAATATTGAGTAGAGTTCCCTGTGCTATACAGTGGGTCCTTGTTGGTTATCTATTTTATATATAGTATTTTCTTTTTCTTTTAAAAAAGAGTAAGATGTACATGGTAATTGTATTACTGTGAAAGTTAAGTAAATTTATATAAATATAAGAACACAGTATCTAGCATATAGTAGAGTTTTTATGCTTATTTGAATCAAATATGAGTTTGTCTCCTTGCCTGCCTTTCTCTTTGATTTCTTTTTGCCTTTGAGTAAAACAATCTTTCCCCATATAGTTAATTTTATATTCACAGATACTGCCTTTTAGGTTTCATAAGATTTCATTTTACATTTAAATATTTAATAAATTTGTTTGGGGAACAATCTACTTCTTGACTTACGATATTTATCATATTAATTTGCTAAGTGTACCAACATTTGTTTTCGAATTTTTTTTTTGCTTTAACTGAGCTGTAGGTCTGTTCTTCCTCCCTACCTCCCTCTCTTCCTCTCTCGTTTCTTCTTTTTGGTATATTCCAGAATTATTTATATAACATTAAAGTTAGCTATTTCTTCAAAGCATCTACAAAGCCATCTTCTAGAGTTTGGTTGCCTTTGGTGGTAGGTTTTATTCATGTATTTATTTGGAGGGGAGAGCTGCAAAGGTCATGAACTTCTGATTTTGTATTTCGTGGTTTAATTTAGTATTCTCATTTTAATAAGTATTTTTGTCTCTCCATTTTTACTTTCAAAGACAAACAGGAAAGACTAGATATGGATTTTTGTTGTTCCTTTACAATTTTTACAATCATCGGGAAATGCTTACAATTAAAACATTCTTTATTAATTTTATGAAAGTCAGTACTTTGCTCTTATCTTAGATACATGTTGACAAGCAAAGCATATAGATTCTAGCTAATACTTTATGCTTCTTACAGAGATCTGCAGGCAGAATAAGCTCATTCAAGAAAAGAAAGAGAATTTGTTGAAGTTGATTGCTGAAGTAAAAGACAAAAAGCAGGAATTGGACGCACTGACCGCAAATATCCAGGATCTTAAGGAAGAATATGCTAGGAAGAGGGAAAGTAAGTTTCCAGTTGTACATGTATTTAAAACAACCTAAATTTCAAAGTGGTGATGGTTCACAGTGTGGACATCTTGCCTTCTCCCCAGCTCACCGCCACAGGTGGCTAACATACGTCACGGTCACAGCCAGCCATTCACCTCTCTGCAAGGTGTCTGTGAAGTTTGCTAAGTGCGTTTCATTTTCCTTCTTTTGCTTAAACATCCTTTTGATTTCTGATAGAACCAGAGAATAATGAAATTGATATGGGAGTTTAATTAAGCAAAGTGGGAGACAGTTTCACTAAGTAAGATTTGCCTGGGAGAAACCGTAGTGTAATTCATGCAACAAATTTATTGATCATACATTCTCTGTCAGGAACTATTAAGCATGCTTTTCACACTGCAAAGCCTCTTTGTCTAAGACGTTCACATTTTTTTTTTTTTTGCCATACGCGGGCCTCTCACTGTTGTGGCCTCTCCCGTTGTGGAGCACAGGCTCCGGATGCGCAGGCTCAGTGGCCATGGCTCACGGGCCCAGCTGCTCCACGGCATGTGGGATCTTCCCAGACCAGGGCATGAACCCACGTCCCCTGCATCGGCAGGCGGACTCCCAACCACTGTGCCACCAGGGAAGCCCCGTTCACATTTTTTAAAAAGGGTGCTTCTTTTGGATAGGAGCCTTATTTGCCCACAAATGAAATAATCAATTCTAAAATCTCTTGAAAATAGCAAAGTTTGTTTTGTGACTGCTTTTCCTTATAGAGTTTGTGTACCAGTCAACATTATTTTTCTCATCTGCTAAGTATTACTTAGGGAATACTGCACTAAATTTAAAAAAAAA
>NW_020174424.1:1662617-1688670 GCF_003031525.2 Neophocaena asiaeorientalis asiaeorientalis | reverse complement strand
CGGGCCTCTCACTGTTGTGGCCTCTCCCGTTGTGGAGCACAGGCTCCGGATGCGCAGGCTCAGTGGCCATGGCTCACGGGCCCAGCTGCTCCACGGCATGTGGGATCTTCCCAGACCAGGGCATGAACCCACGTCCCCTGCATCGGCAGGCGGACTCCCAACCACTGTGCCACCAGGGAAGCCCCGTTCACATTTTTTAAAAAGGGTGCTTCTTTTGGATAGGAGCCTTATTTGCCCACAAATGAAATAATCAATTCTAAAATCTCTTGAAAATAGCAAAGTTTGTTTTGTGACTGCTTTTCCTTATAGAGTTTGTGTACCAGTCAACATTATTTTTCTCATCTGCTAAGTATTACTTAGGGAATACTGCACTAAATTTAAAAAAAAATTCTAAACTAGCGTGAAATAAGGCTGACTTCTTGTGAGAAGTAGTTATGTTTAAAGAATAGAATATTTTTCCAGTGAAGCAACTGATATATCTTTGGCTAACCAGGAAAAGCAAAATAGTGTACAAGAAGTCTTTCTATTTCTGTGCTAGTCATGCAAGCCCTTGGCCTATTTATTCATGCTACTTCATAATAAAATAGAACAAAACTTATTCCTCATACTACCTGTATGTATTTTCTCATGCATTTTTTCCTTCCAGCTTGAATGAACAGAAGCCCCTTTTTGCAAATAGGTAGAGATAGAAACTGTAACAAATGTAAATGTAAGCTGATTCATTTGCCTGGCATCATTTTTATAGTTGTTTTTAAGTTTGTTTTAACTAATTAACATTAATTGAATGTTATTTAAAATATTCGATACTCTGTGTCTGTGTTTTTAATCATAGCTATTTCCACTGCTAACAAAGCTAACGAAGAGAGGTTGAAAAGGCTACAGAAATCTGCAGACCTGTATACAGATCGACTTGGACTAGAAATTCGAAAAATTTATGGTAAGTATATTAAATGTAACTAAAACATAGGATATTAGAAAAGTCTGTCTTAAGTAGAAAAGAATTTAAAAAATATTTTCAAGTAAAATAATGGCCACATTATTAACTTTTTAGATAGTAGGAAAAAATTACAAAATTTTTATCACCCTAATGTAATTACTGATCCTTGGTTGTTTATCATCCAGTATTTTAATAAATGTATTTTAGGCATGGTTGGCAACATGCAAATAAGTTTTGTTCCTTGTTCTTACTAGCATTGTATGATTAGTATTTCTCTAATTGCTATAGCCTTCATAATGGTAATTTTTAAATGGTGGTGTACCAATTCGTTCCATAAGTGTAGCATAACTTACTCAAGCATGTCTATTGTTTAACCCGTATTACTCTAAGTTAACATTTGGATTTTACATTTTCCAGTTTTAGAAGTACTGTAGTGAACATAGGTAGACGTCTCCATTTTTTGGACACAATTTCCATGGAATTCCCAGAGATGAATTACTGAGTTAAAGCATATGGATATTTTTGTGGCCATTATGTAAATATGTGCCAATTTACAGAAATATTTATTGTGTTGGGAGTTCCCGAGATTACATTCAGTTTTGGCGATTCACTGGAAAGTTTACAGGACTCAGCAGGGCTCAGATTTCTTGTGGTGAAAGGATACAAAACAAAATCAGCCCAAAGAAAAAAGGCACATGGGGCAAAATCTAGAGAAAACGAGCTTTTCAGACACAAGTTTTTAAGAGTCCTAACCCAGTGGAGTCACACAGGATGTACTTAATCCCTTCAGCATCGAATTGTGACAGTACATGTGAAGTGTTTTCTACCGGGGAAGCTCATTAGAGACTCTGGAAGCTTGTGCCTGGTTTTCCGTGGACTTCACCCCAGGTATCTTTTCCTGTTGCTGATTTTCCTGTATCGTTTCACTGTAATCATAGCACTGAGTATAACCATACGATGAGTCCTATGAGTCCTCCTAGTGAACTTTCAAACCTGTGGTGGTCTTGGGGATCTCTGACACATCAGGCAAGGACCAGCCTTGCAAGCAGGCCTTTTCTGGGGATAGCAGTCTCAGGCCTGCTATGTTAACTCTTCTGTGCAATCTGTCTACAATGTAAAGAGTACCCATTGCATTGTATTTGTGCCAGAATTGTAGTTTTTTTTAAGTTTTTGGTTTTATTTTGGTTTTTAGCAGTTGACTAGATATAATAGAAACTATTTTTTTAAATGCATTTCTTTAATTATTAATGAAAATGTGACCATTTTTTCCCATTGTTTACTAATTACACTTCTTTCTGAGATTGATTGGGCCCTTTATTCATATATCTATTTGCCTTGGTTTTTGTTTTTCTTCCTGTCAGAATGAGTTTTTAATACAAAATATTAACCTTTGCTTAGAGGAGAACATAAGGTCCAGCTCTGAACTTTTGATCCATTGGTCTCTAATTTTATATTCACTGTTATCCTGAGGTGCTTTTTTGTGTTTTGTTTCAAAACCAGTTTTAAAGCTTTAAAATTATTTTTATATTTAAAGTAGAAGTTTCTCATAGTCCTCAAAATCAGGAAATAATGTTTTAAAGAAGAGTCAACACAAATTAAACTCTTCATTTTGCCTAACTGAATATCTTATGAAATCTTTTCTTTGGCATGCATACCTCCCATTACTGTTAACAGTTAAAAAAATCTGGTATACTGACATAATTACTTCACTTTGAATTTAAATGCAAGACAAATTTTTTTCAGTGTTTCTGAAGATTTCTTTTTATAATTAAAAGCATTTTTTATGCTGTAGAGTAAAACTGAAATGCATGTGAATTTCTACTTTGTGGCTGCCATTTTGAATTTCTACTGAGTATTTACTCCTTAGTAAGCATTTGGAGGTCTTTTGAAAAATAGGCTTTAAGTCCAGATAACTGTGTAGAAAAAGTCAAATTAAATTTGTCAAATTATTAAATGACAATAAAAACTTTTTATTGCGGTTAAATATATATAACAGAATTTGCCATTTTAACTCTATTTTATTGTAAAATTAAGTGGCATTAATTACATTCACAGTGTTATGCAATCATTACCACCATCTGTTTCCAGAATTTTTCATCATCACAAACAGAAACTCTGTACCCATTAAATAATTCCCATTCCTCTCTCCCCTCAGCCCCTAACAACGTCTAATTTACTTTCTGTCTACAAATTTGCCTATTCTAGGTATTTCATATAAGTGGAATCATATAATATTTGTCCTTCTGTGTCTGGCTTATTTCACTAAGCATAATGTTTTCAAGGTTCATCTATGTTGTAGCAAGTACCAAAACATCATTCCTTTTTATGGGTGAATGATATCGTGTATGTATACGCCATGTTTTGCTTATGTGTTCATCTGTTGATGGACGCCAGATTACTCTCATCTTTTGGCTGCTGTGAGTAATGCTGCTGTGAACATTACATGCAGTTATCTGTTTGAGTCTCTATTCTCAGTTCTTTTGAGTATATACCGCAGAATGGAATTGCTGGGTCATGTAATTCTTTGTTTAAATTTTTTGAGGAACTGCCAAAGTCTTTTCTACAGCACCTGCACCATTTTACATTCCCACCAGCAACGTACAAGGGCTCCAATTTCTCCACATCTTTGCCCACATTGTTATTTATTTATTTTATTATAGTCATCCTAGTAGATGTGAAATGGTATCTCATTGTAGTTTTGGTTTATATTTTCTCAGTGATTAGTGGTAAGGAGTATCTTTTCATGTGCTTATTGGCCATTTGTATTTATTCTATGGAGAAATACCTATTCAAGTCCCTTTGTCCATTTTTGAATTGGGTTTTTCTTTTTGTTGTTCAGTTGTAGTTCTTTTCATATATCTTGTATATTAAACCCATATCAGATCTATGATTTGCAGATATTTTCTCCCATTCCGTGGGTTGTATTTTCACTCTCTTGATAGTGTCCTTTTAAGGGCAAAGTTTTAAATTTTTTAATTTTGATAAAGTCCAATTTATCTATTTTTGTTGTTGTTGTTGCTTGTGCTTTTGGTCATATTTAAACTACAGTGCATTTCAAAGCTAGTTTGTAACTTGTATGTTTGGAGACATTGGTTAAGTGAATATATGTACTTAGCTATGTAGATATCGATCAGAGATGGAGGTAAGAAAGCTCATCTCCATTGAGAGCTTTGGCACAATAAAATAATTCTCATACTAAATAATTTAATCCCTTTTTTCAGGTGATAAGTTGCAGTTTATATTCACTAATATTGACCCTAAGCATCCTGAGAGCCCATTTATGTTTTCCCTGAGCCTAAATGAAGCGAGGGACTATGAAGGTATGTACTCCTGTCTCTTAACTGGTACTTAAGATTGGCATCCCAGAATGTTATTTGACTTAGAATATAAAGTAATGTGAAGGCAAGTAATATTCCCACAAGCTGTTGCTTTTTTTCCAGTCTTGCTTCTTGGGATATTGTCTTCTAAAGGCAATGAGTATAGTTTTTTTATAGATGTTATCCAGGAGCCTTAATAAGTAACTTTTCTTCAGGATGACACAGTGCCACAGTGGCTAAAAGACTTAAAAAACCAAAGATCACTGCATTTCATATGCAAGTATGAATTGTCCTCTTAGAGAATTTAAAACAAAGCTAAAGCTAATGACTGCCTAAATGTGGATATTGTAAGTTATCTAAGTAGGTGGTTTTAAAAATTGAATGTAAAGTCAGAATGTGATCATTTAACACCCCCACTCCCCCCAAGTTATCCTATCCTGAAAATCCCGAACGTTGATAATTTAGCTTAGTTACTGATTCTGCAGCAGGCCAGAGGGGCTTTGATGCATGGGAAATATATATGTTTGGCAATAGTGTGAACAAGAAGAGAATGGAAATATATTTATCTCTTTTTATTATTCTAAGGCCCCCTTTAAAGTAGTCCTTAACTTATTGGAATTCAGAAAAATGGTTCTTAGCTCTTTATACCTGTGTTCTCATCCTAAAGCGTTTATAGCAGACAGACGCTCAGGTAAACTGCTGAGTTGGCTCCCTGATGTGCTCTAGTGACTCAATTCCTATTCTAATGAAATTTATATTTTAGGAATCTATTTCAGGTACAAGTGTTTGATTTTTTTACTCTATAGGTAAATATCTTCTAATCTGATAATGGGTGCTAAATTTTAAAAAGCAAAGCAAACCCCCAAACCTCCTACCTAGCTTCTCAGTTTTCACCAACTTGGATAGCCTCTATTGCTAGGTAGTGTCACAGTATTTGATAATGTATTAAAATAGAATCTACAGTATCAATTTTGAACCAAGCACTCTTTGCTATTCTTTCTCTGCTTTGGTCATGGGCATTGTTTCCTAAGCAGTCTCTACCAAAGAGCTGGAAATCTGATATGGTTGAATTTCTTCTCCTTGGACAAAGGTCAAGATTGACGGTAGAGAAAGTTGGATCATTCCTTTCCTTTGACCACTTTTACTGGAGACTTGCTCCCAGTGTGTACCAGCTGGTGCAACTGCATTCGAGGGTCATATTGTTCTTTGTCTTTTGAGTCTCATTTGATTACTAGGCCATGTAAATACCACTTTGGGAATAGCAACCACATTTTCTAATGACCCCCATTTCACTTGTAAAACTTCAGGTATTTCTTTCTACAGCTGTAAGTTATTAAGGGTTGCCATTGAAAGTTGTTCTTTTTTTGATCCAGTGACCAGAAATTCGAATTGAGGCCAAATTTTGCAGAGAAAACTGACAACAGTTCAAAAAAATATTGTTAAAATATTTTAAATAGTTAAAACAAAATGTATGGGAAATGGCATGCTGTTCTGTATCTCTAAGCTCTTCAATCCCTTGATTACCTTCTGTTTAAATTTAAAGCAAGATTATATATAGTACGTAACATTTGAATATTTAGAGATTAAACAAAGGAAAGGTCTAAAAGACAGGATACGAAAATCAGGTAAGTGTATCTATCATTCTATGCTGAAAGCATTTCAATAAAATGGAATTGAAATGGCTTGAATCAGATGAGAGCATCTAAGTTAGAAATATTTCTCTTCTATTAAAAAACTCATTCAAATTTCCTTTTTTTCCCCCCATTCTAGTGTCAGATAGTGCTCCTCATCTTGAGTGCCTAGCAGAATTTCAAGAAAATGTAAGGAAGTCCAACAATTTCTCGGCTTTTCTTGCCAATGTTCGGAAAGCTTTTACTGCTATTGTTTATAATTAATGTATAAATAGTATATAAAAACCGTTATCCTATTGTGTTTCTCTTTTTAAAAAAGGTCTCATTATTTGTTGTTTGTCTATAATCCGTTTGTATTTTTGTAACATTTCTGTGTGCTATTTCTGTAAATTATTTAAATTAAAATCTTAGGAAAGAAGATTTATAAAGTCAAGCTTTTGGAGGTCATGGACCAGTAATAATAAAAAATGAGGGGGTGTGGGCCCAACCTAAGGTTTGCAATTTTTAAAATGTACTTAACAAAATAAATATTATTATCCTAATATCATAAAGGAAAGAATATTTTTATCTTAAACCAAGTGGGATCTACAGTTAAAATAAAGGACAAATCTTTACATCAGAAGAAGATTGGCAGTATTCTAAAATGTCTTTTAGAAAAGAATCTAATTTTGAAAATCCAAATATAGAAAATTTATAACCAATTTTCATCTTATAATATTTATACTGGTTAGTTGTGGTCTGGATACAAATTTGCCATCTTTGGAGTCTATTCAATACGAACTAGAACTCAATCAATTTCTAAGATTTCATTTTTGTCACCATTCTTTCTTTATAAATTTGGTTGTATTTAGGTCTGCTGGCTTTAGTGGAAGGCACGTACACACCTCTCAGGATATCTTGGGCATACCTAAAAGCCATGGAGCAGTGGCCTTCGTGCTTTCAGCTACTGCTGTCTTCTTACAGTCTGGGAAAAGTTTAGACCAGTTGTCTAGTTAGGGTTGGAGGGAGTTTCAGAGCACTCTCCCTCAGTGGCCTCTCATGCCTAGGAAACCCAGGTCTGGAGGTAGATTAACCTCGAAAACTGAGCTAAGAGTAGGGATGTTGTAGTTCTCTAAATGGAAATAGACACTACATGTTTAACAGAAAAAAATAGCAGATGACTACTATAGGGAGTACATATTTACTGCTTGAAATATATTCTCAAGGAACAAACAGAACTTAAGAAAAGGTTTTCATTCATTGAAACTAGAGGAAAACCATGTCTCATACCAAAAATTCTTGATACAATGTTTTGAACCATACAGCGAGAAGGCACGAGGCATTGATTCTGAAAGATCCTCTTCAGCTGCAAGTTAGAGAAATGAAGACGGGGGATGAGAGACTAAATGGGTAGCTCCGCACTTCGGTCCATTTCTCCTCAAGGACCACCATTCTTCACTTCTTCTAACTGGGGTGTGGAGGTAGGACAAGACCTCTGAATGAGGCCACATAGCAGGAAAGTCACAAAAGGATAGCATAGGAACCAGTTTTGCAGCTGGGATCCAAGGTCAGACGTATGAATAAAGTTCACTCTCATACCAAACAAAGGGCCTTAAGCCATAGAAATTTATATCAATTTTTTTTCTCACCTGGAAAGTTGATTCATTCTAAAATTGGAATTGGGAATTCGTTAGGGCAGGCCACCTTAGAATAATAGTTAGTACTTTCTTAACTCTTCTTATGTGCCCAGCACTGTTCTAAGCCCTTTACAGATGTCACCTCATTTATATTCCCTCAACAACCTGTGAGGTAGGTACTATCCATAACCTAGTTCTACAGATAAGGAATCCAAAGCACAGAGAGTGTAAGTAACTTCAAGTCAGATAGCTGGGAAGTGTTAGAGTTGGGATTCAAACCCAGGCGGCAGTCTGGCACCTAACCCATGAACTTCACCTAGACTCTACCTTATGCCTTTCTATGCTATATTGCAGAGGAAGTATGTGAAGACAGAGTTCTTAACAAAGATTCTATACAAATTTGAATTTTTTTTTGTTTTTTGTTCTTTTTACAAATTTGAATTTTTATAATATAATTTTGCTTTTTTGTTTCTATAGAAGTATAATGATTAAGAAAAAAAAAGGGGGAATATGTTTTGTCTGGATCCTTAGTACCTGGCCTTCAGAACCCAAGTGACTCATTGAGAACCATCTCTAGGTATTCAGACTGCAGTTACCAACCCAGGTCTTTATGGAAATGGTGGATGGAGGACTGTTGACTTATGCGTAAGTCTTTATCTGTTCAATCAAGTATAAATGCCCTAATTTTTGAGGTTTGCTCTGTGCCAACCTAGGAATATTCTGGAGTCAACATTATTAGTATGTTAGCTTAAATTTTAAAGTTTGATACATTATGAAAATTGCGCTTTGAATACATGTGAAAGGTAAACCAAGCTATTCCATTAAATTTGCTCTATCCATTTTATTTAGGATGCTATGTTGTAAATAAGAAATAATACTTTTAAGCATTTACAGTCTTCCTGGTACGGAAATAAAGCACAAGATACATAGATAAGAGATTTTCTTAAATGGGAAACAAATGCACACAAGTAGTAAAACTGAACTAGAATCCAAATCGGGTGGACTAACGTATTCCACATTTTGTAATAAAATGGAACAACAAGCCCTCTAAAATTAAACTCAATCACTAATTAAGTTAAAAAAACAGAATCAGCACAAAATCTGCTAAAATGTACTGCTAGTGGATTTAAAGTTTTGATTTCCCAGCTAATGAGGATTAGAATGTGTTGCTTCTCTTCCACTTCAGAGGATTCTTGTACAGAGACAATTAGTTATATTTTAATTTGTGTACCGTGACAGTGAAGTGCCTAGTATCACCCTAGCATAGTATCTAACACATAGTAGAAGCTTAGTAAGTATTTGTTAATGTCGAACACATTTCTAGACTCAATATAGGATTATTTAATGGGAAATTAAAATTACATCTTTGAAAAGGAGCTGACTTGTTCAGTAATACCTACAGGCATGTTGCTGAGATGTCCAGAAATTCTTAGAAGGTAAAGATATTTCTGCAGGCAATTCTTGACTAAATGACAAAGCTAATTGAGAATAAGACTCTTTCTGAATAAAGACAAGGGTTTCATCTAAGTAGAAAGAGAGTCTGTCAGTTAAGTAAGTAAACTGGAGAGTATATGAGCTGTTTAAATCAGCTCCTTTCTTGGTATTGTTAAACATACTGTAGTGTGAAGTGTGAACAATGTATGGTGAAATATGTGAAGAATGTTTGGAGTTTAGACACATGTTATCATTTTCCCTTAGCAACCAAGCAAGCTGGAAGTAGCTCCTGAAGCTAAGGTCCAACAAAGGGAAAAACTTCAAGGATGAAGTTATTTTACTCAGTTGGATAGATTTTTACAAAAATTCAGAAAGTGGCAATATTTGAGATCAAATAAATGTGATCTGTATAATGGTAAATCTTTAATACTCTTTTTTTGTGTGAAAAATTCTGCTTTCCGGCCCCAACATTGGTAATGTAGAAAGATTTGAGGATTAAGATGTGGTCCAGTCTTTGCTCTACTATTAAAATTGATACATGATGTTAGGCAAGTCATTTAATCTTCTGAGCATCAATTTTCTATCAGGCCAGACTGCACTATGTGTAGTTTCCCAAACTTGCTGTTTTCTTTTTTGTTGACCAGGCCAAGAAAGTTTTCGTCTATTTTCAGTTAACTAAAAGTAATTATCATGAATGTTTGTTGGATTTTATCATGTTTTTCTGTATCTTTATAGATTTTCATCTTGTATCTGCTAATGAGGAGATTTATATTAATAGGCTTAAAAAAGAAGTTGAATTAAACTTGCCTTCCTAGAATAAATCCAACTTAGTCATGGTGTGCAATCCTTTTAGTTTTGTTTTTAATAACGTTGGATTCAGTTTGTGAAACTTTTGTTTTAAATTTTTACATCTATAGCCATGAATTAGATTGGCTTTTAATTTTCCTTTGTATAAACTTCATGGGATGCTGGAGTCACAGTTATCCTAGGTCCTAGACCCTTGAAAATAGTTGAGATGTGTTCCTTTTTTTCTGTTTCCTCAAAAAGTTTGAATAAGACTTCCTGTTTTTGAACTCACATATAAAACTATGTGGGCCTGTGTTTTCTTTGTAGGAAGATGTTTTTAGAATGCTTGTTAAATTTTTTTAATAGTTACTGAATTATTCAGTTATTCTATTTCTTCCTGAGTTTTGATAAGGCATACGTTTTTGAGAAGTTTATCTCTTTTGCTGACATTTTTTGCAAATTAATTGGTATAAAGTTGTTGATAATATATAATTTTAGTTTTTGATATCTACTGCATCTGTAGTATGTCTACTTTTTCCTTAGAAGTAATATTTATTTATGCCTTTCTTAATTTTGCTAGAGGTTTGCTCAGTTGATTAATCCTTTCAAAGAACCAATGGATAGCTTTGTTCAACCCCTTATTTTGTTTTATATTTCATTAATTTCTGATCTTTTTCATTTCTTTTATTTGCTTTAGGTTGTTTCTGATGTTTTCATAAATTCATAATTAGGATGCTTAATTCATTAATTTTAGCCTTTCTCCTTTTTCTTATAGTACTTTTTTTAAGCTGCTTTCCTGAAACTACAGGTTTTAATACGTAGTAACTTTCTTATTTTTTATTTCTAACATTTAAAATTTTCCATTAAGATTTGTTCTTTGTCCATGTGTTATTCAGAAGTGTGTGCGTGTGTGCACATGTGCATTTGTATGTGTGCAGGGACACATATATATGTGTTCTCCAAACACACAGGGTTTTTTCACGTAACCTTTTCTTAATGATTTCTAACTTACCTTGTGGTCACACAGTTTCTAGAGTCTTACTTTGTGGCCTCATATGTAATCAATTTTTTACGTGTGTATTTTCCAGGGGTTACGTGCAGTACTTTCTTATCTGCCCGCAGCCTCCACCTCCTCACCCTTCCCACTTGCCTGACTCCTGCTCAGTTTGTACTTTCCCTGACTTCCTTGATCCTAATTAATGCCCCTCCTAAATGTTCTCATAACCTTCTTGATATACTCCTATTATAGCATTTATCACAGTGTATTGTGTTTACTGGTCTGTTTCCCTTTCAGAAGAGAGACTAAGGGCTCTCTGAGGAAAAGGGCTCATTGTCTTTTTAGTATTGAAGGGACAGAGTGATAGTGCCCCAGCCACTCTGTATGGTAACTTCTGTTCGCCCTTCAAAATCCCACCTTCTCCTGATCCCCTGCCCCCAGGCCCATCTTCCCTGAGTTAGACATTTTTCCTACTAACATTGCCACAGGCAATGGGATGTGTTGTTATTTTGATTCTCCAAATTAGGCTGATTACCCCCAAGGCCATCAAGACTTTGCGGAGGGGAGACTTTTTCTTGGAAGCTGGAACAAAGTTACATTATGTTCCAATTACTAATCAGTTAAAGCCTGAAGATACTGTACAATAAAATTTAACCCAAACTAAATATTGTATTACTTTTTGATGGATCCAAATGGATCATAATATTCATTGTGAATATTAATTATTATGAGTAATTGAAAATGCAAAAAAAATTAATCTTTCTGGTTGACAGGATAATGGTTAGTAAGCTTTTACTCTACCTGAAAGAAGACAGAGTAATGCTTTTGATATTTTTAGTGAAAATCTGGCTCAGACTTCCCTCTACTGCCTATATTTCAGGTTGTTAATGTTGCTAAAAACTTCCTGACATATGAAAACTGCCTAGTGGAGTATAATTAAGAAAGCCCAGTTAAATAAAAGTTCAAAAGTATTCATATTAAAAGTTATTTTAGTCTCTGTGGAAGACTTGGGCACATCATTATTCTTACCAATATGCACTTAATTTTTACCTAAATCTAAGGAGTACCATCCGTACCTGTCCTGCCAGAAAGTTCTTCCCCTTCTAAAAAGATATCCAAGTCTGTTATCCCCAACAATATTTGTATTTTTATTTGGTTTAAGACTATAGTATTTCTTTGAAGTTTAAAAATTACATATCACAGATGCAAAAAGGATTTGCAGCAACATTTTAAACGAGGAAAACCATTTATGTCTTTACAAAGTAAAACTGCTTTATGAAGAAAGAGAGGCCCCCCTTCTTTGAAAATTACTTCCAAAGAGTTTCAGGGCCCAACCACCATTATCACCACTTTCTCTATACAAATGATCGAGTGTAGGCTACAGTCAATTGCTATACAATTTTTTATCCATCAAGGCTTAATGGAAAGAAGTCAGATGAAGAGGAAATGTAAATTCAAAATCTCAGTTCATGGTCTAATGGCCAGTTATTCAGCCTACTTTCTACGTGTGGAAAGTCTTCATTAATACACCATTAAGGATGACGTTAAAACTTCTGATCTGTTCTAGGCTGTAAGTTATGTCTCACATAACAAATTTTACTTGTGCTCCTTCGGGTCTGAGATCTGTATCTATAAATATCTCTATGTGTTAGTTATATCCTGCTATAGGAGTGTAATGGTGCAGAGTATAAAAAAATATATGTACCTTGGTTTGAAAATTTCCTTTATGAAAATATAAAATTTGACAGGATAAAAAAAATAAACAGAGGTAGGGGGCAGGAGAGTAACAGAATGGGTTTTAATTACTCCTTTAATGCCAGACTGTCTATTTGGCACAAAAGTAAATCTGCCCAGATGTATTATCATCAGTACCTTGACCTTCCATTCAATGGAGAGTGTGGTCTCCAGACTGACTTAGGTCATTTTCTGAAAGATGCTGCTGTACCACTTCTCTTCATTCTAAAATGTTCCCCTCGGGAAGAGTTTGGGATCTGCTCTCAGTCTCAACCTTTTCCCGTTATAGGGCATTTGAGGAAGCAGCATAAATCTCTCTAAATTTTCCATATTGACAAGTAAATGCTAGTTTCTAGAACTTTCCATCCAAACTAGAGACTCATTAGCACTTAAAGTGTCTTTCACTAGGAAGTTGCTTAGGGTATTCCTTTCATCGTGACCTGGAAGGGAAGTGCAGAATTCCTGGTTTCTGAATTGGCGTATGAAGTTTCCAACTGGGCAAGGAGGCATGAAATTTCTGGCACTGTCTCCTTCCTAACCTTTTCCTATCTGCCTTGCTCTCATCCTCTGATCCCCAGCCGTCTCTGGCACACACTTGACCTCACTCTAAGAGCAGTTCTGGCTCAGGATGGTACTCCATTCTACCCTGAACTCCTCTGCCTGGTACATGGTCCTCGTCTACCACCCTCTCTTCCGACCACGCTGCCTCTTTGCCTTGGCTCCTGGTCCTTTATTTTAACGTCCTTAACCTGGGTCTGTCTCACTGGTGCCTTGCCTGCCTGTCTCTGCTAAGCTCCTCTTCTTGGACTTGATCTGTGTTCTCCCCCATCTCCCTGACACTGCTTGACCTCTTGTGGGCCTGCTGTGGCTATTTCCACCCAAGACCTCAGGAAAAAAGACATCTGTGTCCTAATCTCTGTTGTGCTACCAGAAGACTGACTTCAGGCTGAACTGCCCTGGACTCAGTTTTCTCTCTCTCTCTGAGCAGAGGCTGTATTAGGTTGTCTCTAGGGTCTCTTAGAATTAGAAAACTCTAGGAGCCATCAGGCCTCTTTCCCACCTCCCTTTACTCTCAGTCTTTTGACTCTGTTTCAGAGAACTAAGTGCAAAGCACTGTGACATGCAGGTCACATCACCATCACCCAGTTAGAAAGACAGAAGATCACAGCATTTGTCTTTATTATTACAATTGCACCACACTGTATAATTTATAGGGTGTAAGGCGATGCCTTCAGAATCTTGCTTACGCTTGTGAAGATGTGTCCCCGGCATTTGAAGGGAGTTCCTCCACATAAGCAGCAGGAAAATGGCCTTTCTTTCCCTTTAAAGAACCAAACCACCATCCTTCATCTTTCTTCTTGTGTATAGTCACAATGTCACCTGTAAAAATGCACATACATATAGTTAAACAAGTGGGTTTCTGCACTTAAGCATGTGCCCGAGTCTGATGAGTAAGACAGTTTTTAAGGAGATCCTGCTTTCAAGGAGTTACTTGGTAGCATCATTTTTCTGCATGTGATTCAGATGAAGCAAAATTTATTGACCACCTCTGCACGAAGCAGGCAGAATGCAGAGAATATTAGAAAGAGTAAGGTAATGGACAAGTTGTGCCATAAAATAGTTTGATTAAAAACAAAATCGCTTTGGATCCTATGTCCTCGTGCTGCCTGGCTCACTTTGGATAGAGGTGATGGGTCATCCCCAAACTCTTTCTTGGTGTCTGTGCTTTAAGGGTTCCTCATGTTGGTGGCCAAAATAGTTTGGTGTGTTGACTACTAAGAGTATGTCTCAAGCTTCCAGACTTTTCTTTAGATCGAGGCAGCTTCTCTCCATTATATGAGCCAGCTTCAGAGTCCAAAGTTCCAACTCACAGCTTTGCATGACAATATAACTCCCTATTCAACAATGTAGATAATTTGAATAAAATATCAATTTGAGGAAAATACTCCTTTAAAGCAGTGATTCAAATAAACAGAATTCCTAGGAAACCCATGGCTCTTCTCTAATTCTCTATTAAAAAGAAAAAAAACACATTATTCCCTGTCTTGTAAGAGAGAGTCCTTTCTCTCTGGCTGCTTCCTGTACATCAAAGTGGAAATATCCACTTCCTTAAGGATCCAAGAGCTACTTGATCTTTAAGCATCACCATGAGGTCATTTTCAGTCTTTCTTTCTTTCATTCTTCTCCCCAGTAATTTTCTTTCTAAGGCAAAGGAGACCATTGATCCCCCTTCTATCTCTCCTTAGTCACATCACTATTTATTCTTGCAGGAGATCATTCTCAGGCTAAGGTCTCCATCTAATGAGTTCTCTCAGGTCAGTAGATTGACACAGCCTACTATCGGAATTCAAACGAATAACTTAAAATTTTATCACCAGCTTCCCCAAGCCTCCAATGAACTCGTTCCATTTAAAGAACCCACAGGATATAATGTATAAGTAGGCTTTGCAACCAACAGAACTGAAGACAAGATGATCAATTTGTGTTAACTATGTAACTCAGACTCAGGACCCTGGGTTCTAGGTGGCATCTGGGAAGTGTGTTTTAATTCATATGGAAAGTGGGAGTACTGCATTTCATTTACTCACTGGTGTAGGTAGCCTTAGGATGACATGATGAGTAACGAACTGACTTCTATAATACTGAAAACTTTTAAATTAAAGGCAACATTGATTTAAGATGCATGCAGGAGAGAGTCTACTTTCCTTTTTTCTTGTCTTTACTTATGTCTGAGCTACAAGGAAAAGTAACTGCCTGGAGAACTCTGACTGGCAAACTGAAAAGGAAGCACCTATAGTGCTTCTTTGAACCTATAGCAGATACATGGTATCCCTGTTGTTTGGCTGCAAAATCCATCTCAACTTTCTGTTGGTTCTGGGCACCATGTCCTGGTCATGGATTATAAATTTTCTCCTATGACCCAATTCTTTCTCACTAACCATTTCATTTCCAGATCCCTGCCTTAGCTTACCATCCAAATGTGGTTGATAATTGGACACACAGAGAAAGTTGAGGCTGGTGACTTTTTCTTGTTTAATAATCTTGGGGTCTACACCATCCATTATATAATAACCTTTCCACGTTAAACAAAAATCTGTGACACAAAGAAGGGGGTCTGATTCCTTTAATTGGTCATAAAACCCTTTTTTGAGAGAGAAGTGTGAGAAATATTAAGCTGGGAGTCCTTTGACCGGGTTTAGAACTGGCACTTAGACTAAGCCATGAGAGGAAGTCACTTCACATTCTTGTATGAGTAACTTTTTGAAAAGGAAAAAGGTGGGGCTACCTCTCTGATAACTTTCCATTACTGACGTTCTACCCCAATGGAGCACTGTGATTAAGAGCGTGACTCGGAGTTTCTGAGACCAAATCCTGTGCCACTACTGCTGGTGACTTTAGCCAAAGTACTTAACCCTTCTGTGCCTCAGTCGCCTCAGTCATAAAATGGGCATAAATAATACCAACCTCAAACGTTTTTTAGGAATATTAAATTGGACAATGTGTTTGGAGCAATGTCTGGCACCTAGTAAACACCAAATATGTGTTAGCTGTTTTTATCATGTGAGCTTTCTTTTTGATGTGCTTTATCTTCTAAGAAGAGTGATTATAAACCTGAACTGCTTTGACCTGGTAATAACTTTTTTTTTTCCATAGAAAACAATTTTATGGTTACCGAAAGGGAAGGGGAGTGGGATAAATTAGGAATTTGGGATTAACATATACACACTACTATATATAAAAGAGATAAACAACAAGGACCTACTGTATAGCACCTGGAATTATATTCAATATCTTGTAATAGCCTATAATGGAAAAGAATCTGAAAAAGAACGTGTATGTGTGTGTATATATACAGATGTATACTTATATATGTGTGTATATATATCTATACATGTATACACACATAAATATATACATGTATATGTAACTGAACCACCATGCCATACACCTGAAAATAACACAACCTTGCAAATCAATTATACTTTGATAAAAAATTAATATATAAGAGATATTCATTTGGTTAAGAGTAATACATATCCTTGTTTTTAAGACAAACTGCAATTATTTATTTATTTATCTTTGTTCTTCAGCAAACATCTAAGAGGGAAGAAGAAACCAAAGAATAAGTAGTCAGTCAAATAATAGATTTGAACTTAGTCTGATAACAGCCAGGCTATGAATGCATGACCTGGTAATAACTTTTAACGCTAAGACAAGAGTTTTATTCAAGTTAAAAATTTCAACATGGGAAGGCAATTCAACTATTTGAGAATGATTCTTACCTTTTTCCAAATTCAATTCATCATCTTGCCTGGCTTGGAAAGAATATAAGGCCTTGCAGAGACCGTTGCCGAGCTGGGTCACACCGGAGGCTGAAAGTTGGATCAAGTTATAATGACTAATGCTGGGTCAGTAGGCAAGATGAACATGGTGGGAAGTGGTCTAGTTTTTCAGCCGTGTAGTGCAGAGCTTAAATATACTGAAATCTTCCCAAAAGGAAAGTTTATAATTGTATATAACATTCACTCTTTGATTCAGTAACCATTTCTGATGTACATACTATGTGGATGAACTGTGTATATTACATAATCAAAAGCTCTAACATAGAAAGTAAGTCTGGACAAAAAGTTACTGTAGTAGTAATGACAATTTTAAATTGTTTCCCACGTGAACTTAATCAACATCAGTTAGCTAAGCTGTGTGGTAACTGTATTCATGTTTTGGAAAACCAGCAGCAGTTTTGCCAATCAGGAATAGATAGGAGAAACTTGGAGCAGGTGCTTCCTCCATCATCCCAAGGTACTTAGGGAACTGTTTCTCAAACAATGCAACCACGAGTCTTTAACATACCATGTGGACTACAATGGCCTGTGTTTGATTGAAACTTTTTTGCCAAGTTCTAATCAAGAATCTAGAGAGTCAATGTTATGGTAACTATAGTTGAACAATGACAGATGACGGGTGCTTGCGTGTGTGTGTGTGTGTGTGTTTGTGTGTGTGTGTGTGTGTGTGTGTGTGTGGAAAGGTAAAAGGCAGTGGGGGCGTGGATGGAAAATGACTAAGTCAGGTGGCTGAACACAGCGGGTGGGTAGGCACCGTGTTTCCTGAAAAGAGGTTGGGATTTGCATGGCCCTTTGGAGGAGTCTGTGGAGACAAAACTGTAGAGTCCTCCCAATGTTTCCAGGCTGAATGTGTGGGCAGCAAATTGCAGGCTGTCTGAATAACATGGATGCCAGTGACTGGAGGTACCTTCTCATATTAGAGAATTCTTTTCCCAACCCTCCAATCTTCTTGAGTCCTTCCCACCTTTTGGATTACATTTGCACAGAAAGCTACACATTTTAACAAATTAATCAGTCCTAATTGAAACGTAAATTTCTTTGAGCCGATTTATGTCAATGTGGCTCTGAAAATAAAATATAATTTTGGCAATGTGCTTTACTGATAGGATCCAGCCCCAAATTATTCTGGGCATGAGATTACCTGTAGATGAAGAACTTGGAATTCTCTGCCCACCAGAAGATGACCTGCTCACAACATTCTCTAATCTCTTTGTCAGAAAAGGCCGAGATATTTTTACAGAACTATGTGTCTGCTGCTGTTTGAATAGTTAAAAAAAAAAAAAAAGTCATTTTTTACAACATTGTCATCAAAAGTATTTGCGAAAAGTAACTATCCTGCAGCTGTTTTCCTCAGGAATTTGTTTTTCAATTGTTGGGAGGAGGGTATAAAGAAAAAATTCAATACATTCCTAAACCCTACTCTAGCACATTCTTGTTTCTGAGACCTTAATATTTTCAGAATTAGACAATTACCATATTTTATAGCCTGTATTTGCAATTCTGACCTGTACCCCTAGGCCAAATAGTAACATTTCCAGCATTACTTCTACAATTTCAACTTGGTTTTAAAGCAAGTGAAATGATCATGACTCTGTGTCAATGACTGAGACCCTTTTAGAGCTTGAGTCTCTTGGAAAGAAAACTGTCCCTTCATCACAAGGTGGTTACAGCTCCCTCTTCTTGTAGGAAATGGAAAACAGCTACCTGTGTATATTCACACGCTCATCAATTCCTAGAGTGTAACACTGGGAAAATTCATGTGTGTGTTTTTTAAGTTGTGCATACGCATTCTCTGCATTATGTACTATGTTAAATGGATGAGACTACCGCATATCACAAAACCTTACAGTTTAGGTCTGTATGAATGCTAGGATTTTGATTAATAGAAAATTTTACTATAACAGCACGTTCAAAGGATAAAGTGAGAAGTATGAGAAGGAAGAAGGAACCCAAAGTGTTTTTAACTCATTAATTTATATATGAATACAAAGCATGTATTCATTTGTGTTTAGCTCTTGTTACTGTGCTCAAAAAATAAATAAATGTATCTTAAAATTGTGCAGCTGGGGATCTGAGCATATGGCATATATAACTCGTCACAGTCTTTTTGGCCTGTTGCTGCCTTAAGCCATTCCACCCAGCAAGCCCAGTCCAGAAATTACAGCCAACCTCTTAAATGCTTACCTTTTCTTTCCACTTGAAGATGGAGTTACTACAGACATGGCTGGGTTGAGGTCTTTGCTCAAGTTCTGCTAAGACGGATGACAGTTTATAGGCGTTTGCTTGCAAAAGCTTTAGTTTCAAGTTATTCTGTGGATACATCATTTGACCATATGAGTAAACTAGAAAATTTTGAGGCATAACTGCGTGGGTAAAGGGATATCAGGATAACTTCCAAAATGACAAAGAGGTCCAGAAAAATACACATTCAACTCATTTGCAACTCATGCAGAAAATGCTGAAGAGAGAAAAACAATGGACACTTTAAGTAGTCTAGAGGAAAGCCTTAGTTGTTGAGTGTGTCGTATTCTAGACCCTTGTAAATAAGGTAAACCAGAAACCTTGATGGGTATATTACTCAGCATTTTGTGGCAATGAATCGCTTTACTCGAATTTCTGCTGAGCAATGAGGTAGAGAATAATAAGTGTTGATTGCAGAAGGTAGGCTTTCGGAAGGCTTTGAAGAAAGGCAATGGTGCCATGGGCACTTAACATAAAGAACAGAAGTGAACTCATCAATAGAATCAAACTAAAATGGTGTGAGTCAGGGTTTTGTTGTTTATGTTATTGTTTCTTGAAGAGGTGAGGTCTTATATTACCCAGAAAGTCTGCAGTAACACTTCTGGAAACTAGAAACCATATTCTGGGGTATTTGAATATAAAAATAAAGACTGAAACTAAAGCTATTCTCCTAGTCTCTCCTGTTCTGATTTGACCTTGAGCTAGAAACTTTATAATGACTTCTCTGTCAAGTTGTAAATCAAATCATAGAATCTAAATATTGGAAGGGGTCTGCTTATCCAATCTTCTCCTCACCATTGTCTCTCCCTTTTCCACACCTCCCGCCTGGGGGTTCCTAATCCTAACATCCCGGCCAGGGGGTCATAGCCATGGACCAAACACCTCCAATCGATGGGGAAGGGCTCTAATCCTTGGAACAATCCACTGCATGGTGGGCAGGCTCAGCTAGGATGAAAGCAAAAGCTCCCCCATAGCTTCTAGCCTTAGATCTAGTCTGCACTTGAGAGCATCACAGATGAAGTCTCTCTGCTCTGTGGTGCTCCTGCCGGTATCCAAAGACAATATCTGCGCTAAATACCTCCAGTTTCCACAACAATTTCTCAGAGAATATGGCTTGCCAACATTCTTGCTTCAAATATAGCACTTCAAGGACCAAGAGTCAATGAATTAGGAAGAATTTCTGCGAAACAGAGCTTCTCCCTGCAAGAAACCTTCTCTGCGTAACACAAAATCAGTCTACCACTATCACGAGTTTCCTTCCATTAGAGGCAGATGCGCGTGACCGAATTACACGGATATTTGGCACCTACTATTTGAAGGCTCCATCACTAGATCATAAACACCATAAATTCAGGGGTCAGATCATCTCCCATCTTGCATCCTCCACTGTGTGAATCAGGCCAGTTGTGTACCAAGATGATCCTAATAACGTGTTCTATGTCAATGACAAAATTTTATGCAAGAACCCATAGAAATAAACTTAAATCTTAATGCCATCATAAAACGCTCCATATGACTTTCTTTTGGTAAATATCATTTACATCGAATTAATTAACTAAACATTTTATGCTGTCACAGAAAATGTCTAACAGCCTGCTTTATAATTTTATAAAAATTGTAGCCATATGTCACTGCAAGGATATTAGACCTCTGTTCCCAAGTGAACAGAATTCAGGCCTGTCTTTTCACAGAAAGTGTCAGGTTTATTTCTGCAACACCACCTCCATTAAAGGAAGCTGCTAAAAAACAGATAAACTGTACCTGGCTGCATCTGTCTACTTTTACCAAAGAACTATTGAAATTGCTCATTTGGACAGAATTATTAGGTACCTACTTTTACAAGAGAGTTGTTTAGACTACGTGCAAGGTAAGGAAAGCTGGTTCAGCTTCCTGGATCCTTCAAAACATTGATAAAATTTTGATCTCTTCCTGAATTCTTCTCAGATTAACCGCAGTCAACTTCCTCTCCAATCACAGCAGAAACCCTGTATCTTGTACACATAGGTCATAGTATCTGTTCATTTTTATTCCTGTTTAAAATTCATGGGCCTTTACTAACTGCCCTTATAATGTGGGTTCTTCTGAAGAGGCTGCATTGCCCACAAATCCCAACAAATGTCTCGGGGCTGCCGCAGTCCAGCCTTTCAGCAAAAAGGCCCGGAGGTGCCTCTCCCTGCCCTCCGCTGACAGTATGTCCCCCTTCCTTCAAAACAACCTTGGCCTCTGAAGTCTTTTTCCTTGTTTCCCTGGAAGCTCTTGCCTCACACCCCAGTCGGCCATCTTCCTTCTGTGCGGCCACATCTCTCCTTTCCCCTGTTATACTCGGAAGACCCTGATGTTAGCTCAAGGATGAATGGAAAACAGCATCTCAATGATAATTACCAGGATTTCAATTCTCCTCTGTGCCCTGTGCTAGCATTTTCTAAATAATGCATCATCCTCACAAAACCCCTTAGGTAGCAACATCCCTCTTTAAAGATGAGAAAACTAAACTTGTCCCAGGTCCCTGTAAAAGGCAGAGCTAGATGCAGGCCTCTCTGAATGCAGACGCTGTGTTTTTGGTCACATCTGTTAACTGGAGTAAAGTACACATGGTCTTCAGACCTTAATTGAATGATTCTATTTGGGGGAATTCTATTTTAGGCACTTTTTTTTCCCCCCTGGGAGGACACTAAATCAAACATTTCTAAGTAGCTGGATTTTTCCAGATTCCTCAAACCACTTGTCAAGGAGCTGAGTGTACAAGCTCTCCGCCTAGACTGTTGTATGTCATGAGAAAGGAAAGGCAAACAGAGGTCAAATGGTCCAGAAAACAAGCATTCCCAAAATAGCTCCTTCATCATTAAATCTAGGAAATGGCATTCTGCAAATGTTTACCTCGTCCATTAAGGCTGCTGTGCTTTTTTGGCTCTCTGTGTCTGAGAAGCAGGGGTGGCTGGAGTATGCTTTCAGCATTCGTTCCAGGCCTGAAAGTGAAATAAGGCTGTCAGTCTCTGTTCCTCTGGTCCTAGTGGGACACAACTGGCAGGTGGTTATACTCGGAGGGAGCCTGAGCCCAGAAGTGATGCCGGGAGCATTTCCCAAATGGCTGGGGCTGTTTCTGTGTGTAGTTGTTACTAAATTTTACTGAATGGGTGACCTGTACCTTCATTTAATGGGATTTGAGAAATGCTGGTGCTTAAGGAGTCTTGATTGTTATTTTTCAAGATGAGATTTTGCATCTTCCTTGTTGACCCATTCCATGGTGGATTCCTAACATTTACCGCCATGTTAAGCTCTCCTCCACTGATATTTACATTTCTAAACATTTTGCTCTCTTGGATTTCCTATCACGTATTACATTGCAACAGGGTTCTCTGGTCCACATAAAATAAGCTCTACATATCAGAATCATAAAAGTGGAGTTGTTTTTATTACCTGTAACACTTTAGAGCTGCTTCACGTTCTCACATACCTAACGTCTAAGTATAGGATTTAATTTGAATGACTTTCACATCATTCAGGAAGTTAGTTTAAAAAGAAACAAACACGTGGTGATCATTCTGTAATGTATAGAAATACTGAATCATTATGTTGTACACCTAGAACTAATGTAGTGTTGTACGTCAATTATATTTCAATTAAAAAAATTTATATAACTTAAAAAAATTTAAAAACCTATTAGCACCCCCCAATAGAATAAAATAAAATAATATGGGGGAAATAAATAAATAAACACAAGAAAATGAAAAGCCTTGTACACAGGAGGTTTACTGTCTTTTAAACCAAACGAATTGTCCCTCATATCAGCCAATTTCAGGAACACTGTAAAATGCTACACTTCCGGAAATGGTGGTATAGTACTTGTATAGATCTCACAGACCAGAATGTCATTTTCAATTTTTTTTGCTCTCTCCTTGCTTTTTCATTTTTCTTTATTCACACAAATTAGGTTTTATATTTGGTCTTTTAAATGAGATGATCTCTGCACCAGTCAGCAAAAGCAGAATCACCCTAACTCTGGATGAAACCTCCGAGTAGAATACTTTCCCTTACCAGGCCAGTCAAAGACGTAATTACACACCTTCCTGGTCTCGTGAGGCTTTTTCAATATCTTTTTGCAGTCTCAACAGTTTTGACTTTATTGAAGATGCCTGTCGCTCTTTACTCATTGCATTTTTAGGATCTTCTTCCTTTAGGAAAAAAAAAAGGAAGTTTAACAATTTAAAGGGAAAAAAGTAAGAGTTGCTACTCCTAGTTGCACTGAGACTTTCACTGACTATTCAATTTTAACTTGATGGAAGAAAAAAGTAAAAAAAAATCAAAGCAGGGTAACCTCTGGTTTTCTACAGATTGGTCTACCTTTTCTAGACCTACTGAATAAGACAGCTCCGCGTTTACAACTTGTAAGTGTATAGCTGAGCACTTCCTTTAATAGATAAAAATTGCTCTTGGAGGGTGAACGTTACTATGGCTATTTCATAGGAGCATGAGGCTCACCAAGGGAAGGGGCATGAAAGCTTCAAGGAGACTAGCTGACTTAACCAGCACATTCCAGTTGAGGGGTAGGAGGGCAAAGGGCACGCCTTGCAGGAGAAATGGCACAAGCAAAGGACAGAGGCAGAGTTGTGTGAAATGTATGGGGAACAGTAAACAGACCAGTTGCTTGAGCAAATGTAGTGGAAGAAAAAACTGTCTAAGTAGTTTAGGTCAGATTTTCAGGCTGAAGTAGGGATTTTATCATGTAGGTTATGAGAACCATTAACAATAGCAGAGCTTTCATATACATTATTTCCAGAGTTGAAAGAAAAAAAAGGATGTTAGGACACAGTTTAAATGCCTAGTAACAAGTCAAAGCAAATATCCTACAGTGATATGCAACTTAAAATGATTAAAACCTTTATGTGAAAAAAAAAAAAAAAGGATGTTAGGGTCAGGTTGGGAGGTGGCTGAACATAAGTGCAGTAGATGGACAGAAACCTTGGAGAGAGAGGGAAAACTGATGACTGAAGATGGAAGTACAGGAGTCAGGACTTATCTGGTAGGAAGGAGAAAAGCGAGGACCCTGAATATTGGTGGAGAGATTAGCTTTAGATAGACTGTCCTGAAGAAAGAGAAGAGAAGATTTAGAGCAAAGAGAATAATAGCCTTTACAAAAATATAATGTAGAGACTAAAATATTTAATATACATACTGTGTATTATATATTATAAAAATTTTCTCTATATCCTTTATTACATGTGACTCTTTGTGATTCTTATAACAACTCAACGAGATTGGTTTTATTTTCCCCATTTTACCTGTGACACTCAGAAATAAATGAAGGCCCAAGACGAAACAGCTAGTAAGTAATTACTGATGAAACCCAACTCCTGTGACTCCCAATTCTCCACCAGAGTCCACTCCTTCACATGTCTGCCTGAGGCTGAGGCCCAAGCTGACGTTACCTCCGCAGGTGAGCTCCGAGTGAACTGCAAGGATGCTTCAGTCCAACCCTCAGTCCTTCCTTGCTGGAGGAATGCACCTCATAATCTGACTCTCATGCCAGTCCAAGACTTCATTTGGTTTCTTTGGGGATGCCTATATTGTTCACAAATGTATTTCCACGGATAGATCACTACTGGATCAACTTGAGACAGATTAAACTGCCGTCAGTAACTTTCTTAAATTTGTCCTTCTCTTCCAAAAATTTGTCAGAAAGAAGATCAAAACCAGAGGAGGCATTTAAACTGCAGATACAATCTTTTGAACATGGCCTTTACAGTCACCTTACAAATATTTTTCACACTAATCACCAGCCCTCCAATATTCACATTCAGATAGTTCTCCTGTCTTACCCTCGTCCATGTAAATTTCATAGCACTCTATAAAAGCCAGTCTACACTTATTGCCAATGACTATAAAGTCAGATTTTTGGAGGTGTTTTGCTTTAAGAATATTAGGACAATCCTATTCACCCATTTGGAGATACAGTCCATTCTCTTAGACAACAGATACATAGTTGTTAGTTCTGGTGCACTGAAATTTCATAGAAACCAAAAATTCCCATGGGCACATCAAATAAGATAAACCATTGTGGCTACTTCTTTACATTTCAATAGGAGCTTAGTCAAATTTTCAAGGAGAATGACCCTTATTTTATTGACAGGTTAGCTGATAGAGGCATTTTTACAAGAAAGTAATAGATATATTTTATTGTACATTTTCCCATCTCAGGGATCACCTACACGGTTTGGAAGAAAAAAAAAAAGGTACTTTCCCCATGTAATCAAATCTTCCTTTCCACTTCCATCTCCACCTTTGTTTCTGCTTTAACAGACATTGCTATTGCTAATTTGCTTTGCCTTTGCCAGGGTCGGAAAAAAAGATTCAATTAAAGAAACAGCCGGCCACTTATTGCTGTTTAGATGGTGGGAAGGAGAAAGCCGGTCAGAATTCATTATTGTGCCAGATCTAACTGCCTTCCCCTCTCCCCTCATCTCTTGTTCCCTGAGTGGGGGTCCTGGGATGTTGGTGTTGGCTATACTTTTACTCTTATAGGAGGACATGACCAGTGGTCCAGTTTTACACAGAGAGAGGGGTGAGCCTCCCAGACTGGACCTTGGAAGTCTGAGTGAAATACAGCAGAGGGCCCAAGAAGGAGCAACCAGGAGTTTTTTCCTGCAGATTTGGGTAATTAATGATCAGCATCTAGAACACTACAATTAAAAGTAACAAGAAGGGAGTGAAGGACAAAATCTTTGAGGCATGACCTGACCCAAGAAGATAAAGAATTTAGCCCAAGAGAGCAAACAGGCAAGATGTCTGGGCTCTGACCAGGGACACTGATCAGTTTTTAGCAAGGAAGGTCATGTGATAGTAGAATCACCTAAATGTCCTCAAAATAAGCCTCTGGAATGGCAATTAATTTATGACAAAGGAGGAAGAATATACAATGAGAAAAAGCCTCTTCAAAAAATGGTGTTGGAAAAAAAAAAAAAAAATGGTGTTGGGGGTTTCCCTGGGGGCACAGGGGTGGGGGGTCCGCCTGAGGATGCA
>NW_020174424.1:1644385-1662277 GCF_003031525.2 Neophocaena asiaeorientalis asiaeorientalis | reverse complement strand
AAAAAAAAAAAAAAAATGGTGCTGGGAAAACTGGACAGCTACATGCAAAAGAATCAAACTGGATTACTTTCTCTCACCATATATAAAAATAAACTCAAAATGGCTTAAAGACTTAAACATAAGACATAACACCATAAAACTCCTAGAAGAGAACACAGGCAAAACATTCTCTGACATAAATTGTACCAATGTTTTCTTAGGTCAGTCTCCCAAGGCAATAGAAATAAAAACAAACAAATGAGAACTAGTCAAACTTACAAGCTTTTTCACAGCAAAGGAAAGCATAAACAAAACGAAGAAACAACCTACAGAATGGGAGAAAATATTTGCAAAAGATGCAAACGACAAGGGCTTAATTTCCAAAATATACAAGCAGCTCATACAACTCAACAACAAGAAAAAAAAAACCCAATCTAAAAATGGGCAGAAGACCTAAAGAGACATTTCTCCAAAGAAGACATATAGATGGCCAACAGGCACAAGAAAGGATGTTCAACATCACTAATTACCAGAGAAACACAAATCAAAACTAAAATGAGGTATCACCTCACACCAGTCAGAATGGCCATCATTAAAAAGTCTACAAATAACAAATGCTGGAGAGGGTGTGGAGAAAAGGGAACTCTCATACACTGTTGGTGGGAATGTAAGTTGGTGCAGCCACTGTGGAAAACAGTATAGAGTTTCCTCAGAAAACTAAAAATAGAATTACCATATAATCCAGCAATCTGACTCCTGGGCATATATCCAGACAAAACTGTAATTCAAAAAGATACATGTGCCCCTATGTTCACAGCAGCACTATTCACAATAGCCAAGACATGGAAACAACCTAAATGCCCATCGACAGATGAATGGATAAAGAAGATGTGGTACATATACACAATGGAATACTACTCACCATAAAAAGAACAGAAAAATGCCATTTGCAGCAACATCATAATAAGTGAAGTAAGTCAGAAAGAGAAAGACAAATAACATATGATATCACTTATATGTGGAATCTAAAATATGACACAAATGAACCTATCTACAAAACAGAAACGTAAAATAGATAGCTAGTGGGAAGCAGCCGCATAGCACAGGGAGATCAGCTCGGTGCTTTGTGACCCCCTAGAGGGGGAGGATAGGGAGAGGGGGAGGGCGGGAGCAGCAAGAGGGAAGACATATGGGATCATATGTATATGTATAACTGATTCCCTTTGTTATAAAGCAGAAACTAACACACCATTGTAAAGCAATTATACTCCAATAAAGTTGTAAAAAAAAATTCAAAAAACTGGAAGAAAATAAAAACACTGACAACAACAACAACAAAACCAGAATTATGGACATAGAAAACAGACTGGTGGTTGCCAAGAGGAAGGGGGATGGGGAAGGGGTGGAGTGGGAGTTTGGGTTAGCAGATGTCAGCTTTTATATATAGACTAGATAAACAACAAGGTCCTACTGTATAGCACAGAGGACTATATTCAATATCCTATGATAAACCATAATGGAAAAGAACATAAAGAAAGAATATATATATATATATATATATATATGTATAACTGAATCACTTTGCTGTATAGCAGTAATTAACACATTATAAATCAACTATACTTCAATAAAAAATTAATAAAATAAACTCAAAATGGATTAAAAACTTAAATCAAAGACTTGAAACCATAAAACTTCTAGAAGAAAACACAGGCAGAACATTCTTTGACACTGGTCTTAACAATATTTTTTTTGAGTATGTCTCAGGCAAGGGGAACAAAAGCAAAAATAAACAAATGAGACTACATCAAACTAAAAACTTTTGCACAGTGGAAGAAACGTCAACAAAACACAAATGAAACTTCCAACAAAACGAAAAGGCTACCTACTGAATGGGAGAAGAAATTTGCAAATGATTTATCTGACAAGGGGTTAATATCCAAAATATACAAGGAACTCATACAACTCAACATCAAAAAAACCAAACAACCCAATTAAAAACTGGGCAGAGGACCTGAATAGACATTTTTCCAGAGAAGACGTACAGATGGCCAACAGGCACATGAAAAGATGCTCAACATTACTAATCATCAGGGAAATGCAAATCAGAACCACAGTGAGCTATCACCTCACACCTGTCAGAACGGCCATCATTAAAAAGACAACAAATAAGTGTTGGTGAGGATATGGGGAAAAGGGAACTGTGGTACACTGTTGGTGGAAACTACCATACAATCCAGCAGTTCTACTCCTGGGTATATATCTGACGAAAGCAAAAACATTAATTTGAAAAGATATATGCACTCCAGTGTTCATTGCAGCATTATTTACAATAGCCAAGATACTGAAGCAACCTAAGTTCCCATCAATAGATGAATGGATAAAGAAGATTTGTTATATATATAATGGAATATTACTCAGCCACAAAAAAGAATGAAATCTTGCCATTTGTGACAACATGGATGGACCTAGAAGGTATTATTCTAAATGAAATAAGCCAGACAAAGAAAAACAAATACTGCATGATTTCACTTACAGTGGAATCTAAAAAAACAAAGGAACAAACACAACTAAACAAAAACAGAATCATAGGTATAGAGAACAAACCAGGTGGTTGACAGGGGAGAGGGCAGAGGAGGAAAGAAATAGGTGAGAGAGATTTAAGAGGTACAAACTTTCAGTTACACAATACATGAATCATAGGTATGAAATGTACAGTGTGGGGAATATTAGTCAATAATAATGTGATAACTTTGTAGGGTTACAGATAACAACGAACTTTATCATGGTGATCATTTTGTAACGTATAGAAATATCGAATCACTGTGTTGTGGTCCAGGAACTAACATCATGTTGTAGGTCAATTATACTTCAAAAAGAAACAAGCTCATAGAAAAAGATCAGATTTGTGGTTACCCGAGGTGAGCGCTGGGGAGAGGAGGAATTGGATGAAGGTGGTCAAAAGGTACAAACTTCCAGTTACAAGATAAGTAAGTACTGGGCATGTAACGCACAGCATGATAATAGAATGAACACTGCTGTGTGTTATATATGAAAGCTGTTAGGATAGTAAACCCTAAGAGCTCTCATCACAAGGAATAAGTTTTTTTTTCTATTTTTTTAAGGTTCTATCTATATGAGATAACGGATGTTCACTAAACTTGTGTAATCATTTCATGATGTATGTAAGTCAAATCATTATGGTGTACACCTGAAACTTATACAGTGCTGTATGTTCATTATATCTCAATAAAACCAGAAGAAAAAAGAAAAGATATAATCCTCTAATTAGGTTAAAGTTTTTCAAAGGCAAGGACCAGAAAGGATGCTGACAATAATTTGCATCTCCTAAGATTCATGCCTCTGTGTGATCCCTTCCCCTTGAGTGCGGGCTGTTTATTGACTTGCTTCTAACAAACAGAATCTGATGAGATGTCACTTCTGAGATTAGCTTATAAAAGACTATGCTTCCATCTTGGACACTCTGGCTCTGTCTCTCCTGCGTTGCTAGTTCCAGGGGAAGCAGGCTGATATGCTGTGAGCTCTCCATAGATGGAGAGACCCATACGGCAAGGAACTGATACCTCCCGCTAAAACCGTTCCCGAGGACCAGAGGCTTGCCATCAGCCACGTGAGTGAGCTTAGAAGCGGATCATCTCCCAGTAGAGCACTGAGATGTCTGCGTTCCCAGCTGACACCTTGATTACAGCCCTGTGTGGGACTCGGGCACCCAGCTAACCCACACCTGGATTTCTGACCCACAGAAACTCTGAGATAATAAATGTTTGCTTCAAGCTGTTGAGTTTGGGGGTAAGTTGTTATGCAGCAACAGACAAACCAATGTGATACACGGTAATTATTTATAGAGTCTGAAGATTCAGTCTTGGGGGAAGGGACAGATCAGGAGTTTGGGATTGACATGTACACACTGCTATATTTAAAATAGATAACCAACAAGGACCTACTGTATAGCACAAGGAACTCCGCTCAGTACTCTGTAATAACCTAAATGGGAAAAGAATTTATAAAGGAATAGATACATATATATGTATAACTGAATCACTTTGCTGTACACCTGAAACTAACACAACATTGTTAATCAACTATGTTCCAATATAAAATTTAAAAAATTTTTTTAATTAAAAAAGTAAATGAAATAAAATATTTCCTTCAAAAAAAAAAAAAGATTCAGGCTAAAACCCTGTTTGGAGTTCTTCCCTTGCAGAGAATACCAAAGACAGGTTTGCATTGCCCAGTCTGTAAACCACACAGTTTTAAAATTTATACGGACTGTGAAAAAGTCAATATTTTTGTTTCCTAAACAATACGTTTCCTTTACAATTGCTCTCAATTCTTTTCAAAATGAATCCCTCAGTATATGACTAAGGTTTCCCATGAATGACACTTCCTTCCATCCCATACTTACAAAGTAATCAGTTAATAGGAACTCAGATTTATTTTCTGTAGATGAAACTGCGGTTTCTTGCATGAGAGCCTGGATATCATTTTCGACATCTATCTTGCTGATGGCACAGTGGATCTGCGTGTGGCACTGCAATGCCGAGGAAAGCAGAACAAGGTTGCAGAGGACATGTTTCCTGCCAGTTCTTACCATGCATACCAGAGATGGCGAATTCTTTACTACTCACTGTGGTCAGGGTTTGGCCAAAAACAGAAATATGTTGTGAGTACTGGTTTAAGTTATTGCATAAGAGTTGAATTCTTTCCTTCTCCAGCTCCAGGATGCTCTGAGAAGGATGAAAAATGAGATTAGATCAGCCCACTGTTATACAAAACTGAAGTCACCCACTAAGCACAAACACAACGAAGAAAGTCTGAGTGAGCCGTCCTGTCTGTGCCTCTTGATTACATTATATCCACATTGTGGAGGGGGGTAGCTTCCCAGGACAGGAATGTGATTTGATGTCTGTCTTATTTTATCCTCCATTAGGATCAATTTAACTCACACACTTTCTCCAGGCTTTTGTGGGCCAAAATTAGCACATAGGTGGATGCCACAGGTTACCTGATGTTCACAAAGAAGGGGGAGAAAGGAATCATTTGAAAAGAATCTGTGGGTTCCAAAAAAAGAATGAAGCCCAGTAAAACCCACGTCTGTATCTTGGAAATGCAGTCAGACACTAAGTATTTCTAGAATTGTTTGCAGCACATACAAGGCATTCTGCCGGTTCCGGCAGGGACAACGATGATGAGATGCAAATTCTCTGCTTAAGAAAATTATGTGATGAGAGCAGAAGCTTAAAGTCTGATCAATTCATCATCCTGACCTAAAATTAGGCCTGGGGGTCAGAGACCACTCTTGGAAGGTGGCAACACAGCCTCCCTGTTTTATGCGGGATGACAAAAATTCCACTTTTAGAGTTTTATGGCTTTTAGCTAGGAAGAGTAAATAAAGTAAGGGAGGTCACATTTGCCTTGTCAGCCATTAACATTTTAGAAAAAGTTAGTTATTTGATTCTCACCCCTCACTGCTAGCTGAGCTACAGACTGTTTTGAGGAAATACAGGGACGCTCAGCGACTAGGCATTGTCCAAGAAGGCTGGGTCAAGTGGAAATGCAGGGGGGATTCCTAAGCCTTGTGAGGGCCATAGGAGGCTGCTGGGTATGTGCCCCGAAGCCCGTGGGCTTCGACAGAGGTGGCAAGTGTCCAAGACAACATGCCTCATCCCGTTTCTGTAAGGACAAGGCCTGGGCTTTCCCCCTTTATCCAGGGGCTAGGTTGGTTCCTTTCATACCCGCCATCCCACCCTGCTTCTTCCCACACAGTAAAGAGTACTCATCAATAGTCCTTCCTGAGGAAGAAAGCCTTCTTGGGCAAATTGGTGGGTGGCATTATCGTGGAAATAAGAAGGGCGGACTGCGTCTCAAGGCCTTTGGTAGGGTGGAGGTGGGGAGACATCACAAAGGCCACTGGCTTCTCCCATCCTGTCTTTCAGCACACCTGCAGGGGCCACTAGTCTGTCCAGCCTGGTGTTCCTTTATACCCTTGTGTGTAGACTGCATTCACATCCTGCTGTTATTTAATCTATGGTATATAATCATTAAATTTTCAAAAAATTTTTCTGTGTAATAGTTACATGAAGTTTACCTGTTTTTAACCATTTTTAAGTGTACAGTTCAGTGGCATTAAGTCCATTCACATCGTTGTGCAACCATCACCACTACCCATATCCAGAACTGTTTTCATCTTGCAAACCTGAAACTCTGTACCCATTGACAATAATTCCCCATTCTCTCTCCCCTCATCTCCCCTGGCAGCCACCATTCTACTTGTTGTCCTCCATGAATTTGACTACCCTAGGTATCTCTTATAAGAGGAATCATACAATATTTGTCTTTTTGTGTCTGGTTTATTTCACTTAGCATAAAGTCTTCAACATTCATGCACATTGTAGCCTGTGTCAGAATTTCCTTCTTTTTTAAGGCTGAATAATGTTCCATTGTCTGTACTTACCACAGTTTGTTTACTAGTATATAGTCATTTTAATGCTGCTATTAAATGCAAGTGGTAAAAAGCTGGCAGTAACTGTGAACATCTATGTCAACCACATGCAGATTTCAATTCTGTACCAAGTGTCCTGATGTTTGAATCGGGAAGCCTAGAGCTCTGTTCCCCCATGGCTACCTTTTTTGTCTAGTCAGAAGCTGCACAATTTTTGTAAGTCAATGGGAATGAAATACCTTTGTTTCTGCTCTTGGTCTCCTGAGTCTTTCTCCAAGATCTCAAGTACCAGCCATTTAAATGTGCCCTCTGTCCCCCAGGTACAGGTTTAAAGACACAGAAGAGTAGCCTAGTAAATGTAATGCTTCATCAAAGGGCACCAATCATATGCCTCCTCTAACAAATATGTAAAATAAATTCTGCTCAGTGTCTTAGACCTCAAGTGGGACAGTCTTCAAAAAGAAAGAGTCTTTATATTATGGGGAAAGATCTAGAAAGCAGCTGTTCTAGTTTAGCACCGTGAGCAAAGGACAGGACAGAAAACAAAAGCCAGGTTTGGGGAACACACTGCATCCCTGCTGGGCAGCTGTTTCTATACTGTGACAAGTGCTTAGCCACTAGCATCAATCTTTGACTAGAATAACCAGTGTCCCTTGGTGGCGATGGCAATATTTAAAAGATTTTAATTTCATTTCAGGGAAATCATTAAGATGATCTATGTCTGCTCGTGAAGAGAGGCTGAGACAAATTCCACTGTGGGAAGTGGAAATCCATATCTCATTTAATGAATTATTGCTTTCTATTATTTTGTTCTTTTTGTATAAAATAGGTCATAGAGAAGCAAGATACTCTGGAGGACCTCAAATTATCCTCCTGTGCTTTCATAATAGCACATGAGAGGAAAGTGGGATCAAAGAGTTATCAAGGAAGAGTAAATGGAGAGGCTGTCTGGGGCCCAGGCTTCACGATGATTCACACTCTTCATCCATTCTTTTCACTTCCTGCTGTCCTGACCTTCCGTTTGTACTACCCGGGGAGATTGGAGTGACTTCATTTTCATCTAAATTGTTTTCATAAAACTGATCAAAGAAGTACCTTGTTTTTTCTATAGCACGAACTCTCAAACTTTAGTACGTCTAGAGATCACCTAGGCCCCTTCCTAAAATCATTCAGAAGTTCTGACTTACCCCGTCTAGGAAGGCATTCAGGAATCTGAATTTTAACAAGCACCCTTGACATTGTCTTGGGGCCATAAAGGGCTACAAGAAAATAAATTTTAAAATCATTTGTAATTCTTCCACCTAGAGATGACCACTGTTAACATTTTGATGTATTTTAGTCTGTCGAGGTATGTGTATGTATGATTTTATCTTCCTAGTTATCAACCAAATTATTCAAATTGGTATCTTGTTTTTTCACTTAACATTATACATAAGCAGTTTCCAATGCCACTAGTCTCCAAAACACCATTTTAATTAATAGTGCCTTGTGTAGAGTGTATTGATTTATTTAGTCATCCCCTTAATTTTGGCCATTTGTATTGCCTCTTCCCTTTTACTTTTAATGTATTTTTAACAGAAATCTGTATTTTGTTTTTCATCTACTTTCTCAAGATGGATTTATGGAAAGGAAATTAGGTTTTTCAACCGAGGTCCTAGGAGAGAATTAAACCCTAATGTCCTAAGGCATCTGTTATCTGCAATGAGTTACCATTTCTTCTCTGCATCTAGAGGGTATTAGTCACTACCATCCTTGGGGAACTGAGAAAACAGTCACTCACATTATTTTCTGTGTTCCGTGGTTCAGATGAGGAACACTAGTTGATAATGTGAACATTTTTAAGGCTGTTTGCATTTATTGCAAAAGGCTTTCTAAAATAATTCCTCTAGTAAATATTAACAGTACCAAACATTTGATTTGTGGTCACTTTTGATAGAGTGGCTATTATTATCATTATCATTATTATTATTTGGCCACACTGAGCAGCTTGCAGGATCTTAGTTCCCCAACCAGGGACTGAACCTGGGCTCATGGCAGTGACAGCATGGAGTCCTAATCACTGGGGCACCGGGGAATTCTCGAGTGGTTATTATTTTTCAAAATATATTATAGGTTATTTCTAACAACTGAATTGTTTCTTCTTGGAAGGTAGGAAATGTGGCTTGAACATAGAATAATTATGAAGTATTAAGACTAATTTTGACATGTGGTTTGTGCAATTGGTTTCATTACTTAATAATTGCACTTGAGACTTTACAGTATCTAGTAAACTACCTTAAGCATAGTTCAATGAATGTTCTCTGAAAGAATTTGTGAATCCAATCTGCAGAGTAAGAAGGGGTAAGAGGACACTTCATAAGACGTTAAAATACATTCTTATATTCCATTTTTACAGAAGAATGGTGGGAGAATGGAGAAAAAAATGAAATGGAACAACCCTGGTTGACCCATCTCCACTTTCCACACTTCTAATAAAATTCCATTTTAATTGAGTTCAGCCCACTTTTGTTATGTGTCTTCATGAATATCACATTTTACTCCTGTTGTTTGCAAACAACTGAGAATGAGGAATACATAGTGTAATATGTGAGTCAATGACTTGTTGGTATAGACTGAGTATGTACAATCCAACAAAATACTAAGTAAGGGAATCCTTATTGGTTACAGTTAGGCAAGGATGACTCGACAGGAGTATCTCAGGTGGGTCTAGTAGGGCTTGGTTTGGCACTCAGGGGGCAGAGGTTAGCTCTAAGCAAGAGGATAAGCTTAGAACTTAAACTTACAACTCTTATGGGAGTAAGAGGAACTGTGTGAACTCAAAGGAAGAGGGGGGAGAAATACCAGTGGCCTCCAGCATGGTGGTAGCAATAAACCAGGAAACAAAGAGGATGAAAGGAACCTTTCTTTTTTTTATGGAGATTCTGACTTGTAGTAGATTCTCTACCTGATTTGGATTCTAATTAAAAAACCGAGTCTTAAATATTTTTAAAGCTCAGTTGAAAGAAGCTCTTTTGAAAGGTAAATGATATACATCTTGTCACCATCACGAAGACTTTATAAGCAAAGAAGATAATTTCCATAGCTTCAACATAAAAGTTGGGACTGCTGAAAGCAGGCTGGGGTGGAAGGAGAAGGTGGAGGAGGACCCTAACAGGAGAAAAGGGCACTGAGAAAAAGGAAGGAGAGACCTAGTAAGAGCCTCTGATAAGGGTCCTTAGTAACAGCAATACCTAACACATCTCGAAGGCCAGCTAGACGTCCGCTACACCAGGAATCCTGGCAGCCATACCAGTAAGAATCATAATTATCTCCCGTTGTTGTGATATAGATAGAAAAATGAGACGGATGGAGACATCTAGGTTAAGTGTTTTTCTCATAGCCCTTGAAGGGTGCCTAGAAGATAGAATGCGAGCAGTGATTTCTCTCCCACACAAAGCTCTTTGGAAAAAGAAAGAAAGAAAGAAAAAAACTTGAATGCATAACTTACCTGGAAGCAATTTTCCAGTGTGTTCTCCCATTTCAGTCTGGTAGAACAGCTGGCCATGTTTTTTTGGTAGTAATTTTCATCTTCTTTTGACAACTTCTCAGTTGATTTTTTCAGTTTATTGAGGAGCTAAGGTAAAACATCAGTGTCACGTATTCATGAACGCATTTATGAAAGCCCTTTGTAATTCTGGAGAAAGAGTTATATGCATCCCAATGATGAGTTTCTTATCTCCCAGCTAAAGTCATAAACAGTGACAACAGATGACAAAATCAAAGACCTTTCTCAGAAAACAGGGATGTCAGAAATGAAAGGAAACCTAAGAGCCTTTCAATAGGATTCCTACAATTTTTCACGAGGAAATTGAGGTCCTTAAATACCATGTGATATGCCCACTTTCATCAGATGAAGGAAGAGGCCAAATGACAGGTGCAGAGAAGCGAGTACAGATCAGGAACCTCCAACTCAAGGCTGTAATCTACCAATGATGCCCGTTCTCTTATTTCGTAAATCCTTCAGGCCTCCGCATTTCTTACCGGGGCAGGTAGAGATCTGCACGATCAGATAATTTATAAAACTAGCATTAGGCCTGGAGACCATCCTCTCACTCCACTTTCACTATTTAAACTCTGCATTATAACTCTGGAATCAGACTTCAGGATTAGAGTCCTGGTTCTGACTACAGGTGAGTTTACTTAAACTTCAAAAGCCACAGTTTTCTCATCTCTGTGATGGGGACAGCGATGCTCCCACTTCACTGTGTTGCTCTGAGGAATCAAGCAGGTGATACAGGTAAGAAACAGTGCACACCGCTTGACAGTTAGTATAGCACTCAAAGACTAGTGAGTGTTACTATTACTAGCGAAGAAAGAGCCTGAGATACATGCCATAGTTCACTGCAAGTTATGGACAGCTTGACAAATGCTTTCCTGTCATCCTGACCCCCAATGATACGCTCCTTCACAGAGAGCCCCTTCTGGCCAGTCACCAAAATTGGCCATCCTGACTGTGAAAATCAAAGTAATACAAAACTCTCTGGACCAGGGTAGTTTGAATTGAATTCTCAAAATGCTCAGACACATAATTTCACATCTCTGAGAAAGGAAGAAGTTGTATTTACATGAATGATTCTCAGACTTTAATATGCCTAGGAATGACCAGAGATTCTTGGAAAATTGCAGATTTTCAGGGTTCCACCAATAGCAATACTAATTCAGTAGCTCGGTAGTGGGACCAGGAAATCTGAATTTTCACTGCCTCCTCAGGTGATTCTGATGCAAATGGTCCTCAAGCCACAGTTCAAGGAGTACCAAGGAGCCCTGTGATTTAAGCAGTTTAGGATTTTCAAGGACAGAGATAAAGGTTTTTAAGAATGCTCCTCTTTATGTTTAAGGACACTTTGACTAACGTTTCAGTAGCGAAGAACATTCGTCCAAAATGCTGAATATTAACACCACTCACTTTATTATTCCAGTTGATATGCTAGCCATTCAACTGTCCCTCAGCTCTGATGTATGACCTACCCAGGACACGGATGGTTTTGTATATCAAGTGTAATGAGCCATTTATCTATAGAGATATGAGCTTGTGAATTTTAGCCTGATAATGATACAGAGAAAGGGTTGCATGTGTACCATGGCTATACTTGGCTAAGTCATTGTTCTTTGATTCTTACTGAGTGTGCCCAGCAATGAGAACAGAGTCAATCTGGAGACTGACTGCACAAATCTCTACCTGTCCTGGTAAGAAATGCCAAGGCCTGAAGGATTTACAGAGTAAGAGTACAGGAATCATTGGTAGATTACAGTCTTGAGTTGGAGGTTCCTGATCTGTACTTGCTTCTTCTCACCACTCACGTTCATCAGCCTACACTCTATAGAAGTTTCTGCTCAGCAAATTTACAGCAAATAACCCCAAACATATACAGAAGAAGAATGGAGACTCTTATATTCTTATTTAAGGAACTTCTCAGAAACTTTTCCTAAAATTTGTCAAAGATAAATACTTTTTCTTTCCTCTTTTCTTTCTCTTGGAACAAACATCGATTCATTAATTCATTAATTCATTCATCAAACATTTCTTGACTGCCACACCGTGTCATGTACTAGACACTGGGAATAGATAAAGGAACTAGACAGGCTCCCCCTCTAGTCAAAGACCCACACAGGCCATTGTTATCCTGTTTGATAGATCCCAAGATGATAGAAGTATTCAGGTGTCACAGAGTGGGTGCTCACAGAAATGATCCCTGTGTGAATAAACCTAAAATGAAAGTAGGAATTGGTGAGGCAAAATAGCATGACATGATACCAAAAAATATTTTGGTGAGGTTGGAGCACACAGTTTGAGAGAAATAATAGCAAGTGAAAATGCTGAAAAGTTAAGCAAGGGCCAAATCAGGGAGGGTCTTGAGGGCCACACAAAAGAGTCTGTGCTTTATCCTGAGGTCACCTGGAAACCTTTGAAGGCTTTTTAAAGGAGAATAACATGCTCAGATTCGAGTTCCAGAAAAGTCAGCTTGGCTTGTGTATGGGGGATAAGGAGAGGAAACACTGAAAGCCAAGACACCAATTTGTCAGTTGGAGTAACCCAAGCAGTGATGATGGTGGCCTGGGAGAGAGGAGTGGCAGTGGGGAGAAATATAAGTAGATAAATTCAGGAAGTATTTGGTTTAGGACTTAGAATTGGGAGGATATGGTAGATGGTGATATTCAAATATATAAAAAACAGAGGAATAAAAAATATTTTTGGTAGAGGGAAGTGATGGTTCTGATTTTGGATATTGAGTTTGAGATGCCAGAGAGCAGTTCAGAGACTGGTTTGGGCTGGAGACATAAGTTTGGGTATTGTCAGCAGAGACATGGTAGCCAAAGCCTTGAGAGTATATTTGTTGAGTACGTGCTGTGTATTGAGCACTTGAGAGCACTGTGTGGGACGCTGGAGATATGATGCCGACTAAAACAGAATGAGGCCCAGGAGAGAAATCATCAGGCACAACAATATAGAAAGTTCAGGCAGAATGAGGGCAGTCCATAAAGGAGCTTAAGAAAAAACTGACAGAAAGGAAAACCAAAAGAGTAAGATGGCGTTGTAGTTAAAAGAAGAGAATGTTTCTAGAAGGGGAAAGTCAATGATGCTCAATGCTTCTAAGAAATTAAAGTCAGAACTGGAAAGCACCCATTAGCTTTAGCAACAAGGACCACGTATTCAATGGCAAGAACATTTCTCGCGAATTGGTGGGGAAAGCTTGGTCGGTGGTTTGAGGAGTGGTTTGAGGAGTGAACGGGAGATGAAGTGGAGACAGAGCACAGATAACCCTTCCAATAAATCTTATTGTAAAAAGAAAGAGATGATGATATCTGGAGAGGAGCAGGAACAGGAATATCAGGGAGACAAAGGGTGTCTCCCTGATTCTTCCTACTCTCCCAAGATAGAGGGAAGTTGAAAAGGCTGATGGGAAGCAACCCTTAGAGATACAGGAGAGAAGGGAATAATCCAGGGAAGGGCCTCTGAGAGGAGGCTGGGATGGGAATCAGAGCACAAGATGAAGAATTGGCCTGTCGCATTGCACACAGGACTTCAGTAGGGAGGTGGCTGTCCTGACTTCTATTTACTCTGTGACGCTGGAGGCAAGATGGTCTGCTGAGAGTGGGTGGTGAGGATGGAGGAGCGAGAAGAATGGAGATGCAGATCAGCTTCTGGTGAGAACAAGAATTGCTGAGCAGGAAAACAGGAAGGATTGCTGAGCAGCACCGAACCAGTCTGGCTCAAGTGGGAGATCATGGGCACGTCTGTGTGAGATGCAAAAATGAACGCCGCCTTAGGCGTTGAGTTTTAGGACTAAAATAGAGAAAGCTACCAGATAAAGTGATGACGATGGTAGGGGTCTGTGTTGTAATGACAGCCAAGGGCTATGGTTGACAGGACCAGGTGGAGGAGGGCAGGGGAGGATCATGAACTTCCGCCTCCCAGGGAGGCTGCTAATGAGGGAAGGAAGCAAAAATTTACCACTTAGCTGCCCATGCTTTTGCCTTTGTCATTCCTCGACATCAATAAAGAATAGCTTCTAATGAGGGCTCCAAATGCCTACAACGAGGTCCTGGAGCTTAGGTTTTTAACTTACTTTGGTTTTGCCTCCTCTTCGGAAGCTGTCTCATTATTCAGTACCTGTTATAATCATTTCAAACTGTGAAGATTGACACAAGAACCTTGTGATATCTTGCTAACAATGAATCTAAGTTATTCAACTGATAGTTTCCTCAGATGAAATAATAGAGTTACTTGGCAATGACAATTCTCTTTTTCTTTTAAGAATGTTTTGGGTTGCAGTGGTGCTGCCTGCACTTCCTTAGGGGGACTCCATCTCTGGGGGAAGATATTGACTATTTCAAAGGTTTCCAATCTGGGGCACATACCATAAGGGGTGTCCAAGATAATCTAATACTCCAATATTAGTTGTGTTCATTTTTGCCTAAAAAGAGTGTTCAAGCTTACTCTTATTCAATATATGAATTGATATTGGTGCCCATGTGTGGACAGTTGAGGATTCTGAAGTGTTCTGGAGGGAGAGTGGGCGTTTTGTAACATGAGAAGCTGATGTGGGTCCCACAAATGCTTTCACTCTCAACATCCTAGGACATGTGCCCATCGGCAGAAGTCTGGATCATACGGATTTACAGATTTATTATCCACTTTAATTAGGTTAACACACACAAAATGAACACATGCCTTAAAAAGATGTCTGCTACGAAGCTGTAGATTGATGTTAACACAAACAATGTAAGCACAGGAAAGCCACAGGAAAATGCCAGAGCTGACGCTTTCTCCCACTCCCGATTACAGGTGCATCGTCACCCACATGAAAAGGCAAAAACTGGCATGATCTAGTGAGAGCTGATGAGAAGCTGACCAAAAAACTGACATTATCAAGAAGACATACTAGAAATGCAAATTTATATTTACTATGGGTAAGGGTGAGCCTTGCCCCACATGTATATTTTGTCTGTATATGTCACTTAATCACTATATGAAGACATCATGATTAGCTAATCACTGAAAATATTATTTCATTTTTACCACATCCTTCAAATATTTCTACTTTGTTATGTTGTATAATGTTCATAACATTAGTTTAATATAAAAAGTATTCTATATAATATACAAGATAGGTAAAGTACATTATATAATACATTATGCTATGTGTATATATTTTTTACTTATTTGGGGTGTGAGCTGAGAGGTGTTTAATCGGGCTCCTTATCAAAAATATTGGAGGGGCTTCCCTGGTGGCGCAGTGGTTGAGAATCTGCCTGCTAATGCAGGGGACACGGGTTCGCGCCCTGGTCTGGGAAGATCCCACATGCCGCGGAGCAACTAGGCCCGTGAGCCACAACTACTGAGCCTGCGCGTCTGGAGCCTGTGCTCTGCAACAAGAGAGGCCGCAATAGTGAGGCCCGCGCATCGCGATGAAGAGTGGCCCCCGCTTGCCACAACTAGAGAAAGCCCTCGCACAGAAACGAAGACCCAACACAGCCCAAAATAAATAATTAATTAATAAAAAAAAAGAACTTAGCACAGTGCCCAGCACACAGTAGATAATTTAAAAAATATATATATATATTGGACTCCACTGGTTTAATTTGTCATCTGTCAATAATACCTTTTAAAAATATATGGGGACTGGGACTTCCCTGGTGGTCCAGTGGGTAAAACTCTGAGCTCCCAATGCAGCGGGCCCGGGTTCGATCCCTGGTCAGGGAACTAGATCCCGCATGCATGCAGCAACTAAGAGTTCACATGCCGCAACTAAGAGTCTGCATGCTGCAACTAAGAAGCCCACATGCCGCAACTATGAGCCCGCATGCCACCAGGAAGATCCTGCGTGCCACAACTAAGACCCAGAGCAGCCAAAATAAATAAATATTTTTTTGGAAAAGATCTCTAAAATATATATATATATGGGGACCAGGAATAACTTAGGATCCTTCTCATATTCTACCACACTACAGCCCTGCAGAGACCCCACACAGAGGGGGAATCAGCCACTTCTCCTGTGTTCATAGCTAAGGGCAGGAAGCCCATCCATCTCTAAGCCATATGCACTCAGCCGGCCATGAGAGGTTACCTTCTGCTTCTCCTTCTCAGTCGTAATTTGCTTGGAGCTTTCTACAAGATGGAAAAGCGCTTCATGCTTCTTGGTACTAACCATCAATTTCTTCTTGGCCTAGAGTCAAAAACATACAAAAAAACCAAAAAAGGATCAGAAACTGATATCAAGAGAAAAACTCTTCTGTTCTGGAACAAGTTATGTTCACGTGCTAGCTTGAACGATTGTGTATGTTTAGTTCTTCGTTTCTGCCCTCACCTCAAAATCTGCCTAAAATATCACAGTGGCTAACATTTTGCCCTGAGAACCACTGTGTATTTTTTTCATTACACTGAGTTCATTCAAGAGGGTTATACATTTTGTTAAATCACCAAAGGCTTGTGAGTTTCCAAAACATTGTTCTAGCTAGCATAATGCAAGGCAATGGCTTTACCAACCCCCGTACCCCTGCCAAAAAATCACAACAAACATGGAAGACTGCTGGCATCATTCTTTTAAATCTGCTTGGCCACAATTGAGGTCATTTTAAGATGCTCTCTTAAAACTTAGAGCAAAAGAAAAATTTTGCTCCCTGATGCCTGGGCTTGAGAGCTGGGCATCTGCCTGGCATCTTGTGAACTACCCTGCATTTGTGGTGGGCAGGCGGAGGGAGGGGTCAAGAAGGAAGCAGCATTCAAAGTCCCTTACTCTGTTAATGCCTCCAGCCTTGGCCTGCGTTATGATGTGGGTGATCCGTCATTCCCTAGACAGTCCCAGCTTGGCAGAGCAGGATGCTCCAGAGATAAAACCAACAGAATTTGGTTTGAGTTGGATTTAGCCTATTCAGGAACTGGGTTGATTGAAAGATGCTATGGTTTTTCACCTCAAGTTGCAATGACTGTAAAACCAGAGAATGAAGGGAAAAGTCCAGGTCTTTCTTTCCCTAGGAAGTCAGAGGCAAAGCCTTCTGAAGGTCTCTAAACATACGAAACCTCTACAAAATGGAATTCAAGGAACAAGAAGCTCAGAGACCCTCCCCTCCACCTTCTGTCAGTCACATGCCTGCTGATAAATGAGAGTAGGAGCCAGGAGCATTTGGTTCTTTAAGGCTCTTCATTCGAGTCTCCAAAACAGACTACACCGCATTACTGACATGCTGAATCCCTTGAACTGTAACTGGAGAGAAAGCTATTATAGTGCAAGCATTTTATGTTCTCTAATTTCTCTGTCAATCTTCATAAAAAATAAAATCGTTCTATTTAGAAAAATTACTTGATGGAAACTGGGAAATAAAAAAAGATTTTTTTTTTTGTTCCTGAAAGCAGCAGCAGTTACTGAGCATAGTTTCTCTTTTGGTCCATTGTATTGCATTTCCTGTGAAAGCTGAATATTTACAGAATGTATTTTTAAAAACAAATTCTGTTTAAGAAACCTCATAAAATCAAGAGCAAAACTGAAAACAAACGACTGGACTCTCGTTTATGGAACCTTTAAATATTCACTATAAAAGTGATTCTTGTGAGCAGTCCTTTACCAGGACTGTTATTGTGGGCATAGAAATTCATTTATCTCAAACATTTCTGATTAATGTCCTTGTCTTATGGGGTCCTTGGTTCCAGCAGGAGCTTCAGAGGCAACACTGAGGGCTGAGACGCGGCTGCCTGTTTCTGAGGGTGTCTCCGCTTTTTTTGCACTCATGACCATCTACTTGGGAAAGAAAGTTCTCTTTGGGCACCAACCCTTTGAGATGAAAGAGAGAATTTCAACTTTGGTAGCACAAGTCCCCTCAAAGGGAATCATTGGGTTTTCTGAGCAGATTCCCTCTCCACTGGCTTCTAGTCCTTCCTACTCGAAATGAATTCCTCCTAAAATGGAATGTTC
>NW_020174424.1:1633841-1644319 GCF_003031525.2 Neophocaena asiaeorientalis asiaeorientalis | reverse complement strand
GTCATTCACTCTTTCCTGCACACATGTTATCTAGCCAACTAAATTTTAAATTACATGGAAACAAGAACCATGTCTTAGTACAGTGTGGTGCACAAGGAGTGGGCCATACATACTTGTGAAACCAATACAGGAATCCCCCTTTACACATCTTTACACACCCGTCACTGTGCTGCTCTCACTGGTGAGACAGAGATCACAAATGCCCTTATAAAAGATAAAACCAAAACTCAGTATTCATATCTTGCCCTAAGTTTCAAATTATACAAAGAGTCAGTCAGTGTAGGTAATGCTTAAGGGCAGTGACCTTGGAGCCCAGTGACTTGGAATAATTCTTGGTTCAACCATTAACCAGCTTTGTAACATTAAGCAATTATTAACCTCTGTGTCTCTGCTTCCCCACTCATCTATAAACTGGGACAACACAAGGTCATATACCACATTGGTTGGTTTTTGTGATGATTCAACACATAAATATATAGCACTTGACATACAATAAACACCACATGTTAGCTATAAATAAAAGTCATATTTAGAGTTCTGCTCCTCTATTGATTTAGTTGAAAGATATATCTATATAATAACTCAGACGAGGAAACATTTTGCTTTTCAGTTAGCACTTAGAAATACTGACACTAAAACACACGATCACATTTGTACAAAAGCCAAAAGCTTCAATCCTGAAAATTGGGTTTACACAAATGATATTTGTGTATACTTGCCTTAATTTGATGATTCCAGTTGCTAATGACAAGATTTGCTGTCTTTTCAACTTCATTATCAAGCTATCGAAGGGAAGAAAAGAAAAAAAATTTTTTTTTGCTGTCTTCTTGTTGAGTCACAGTGCTGGCTTGTTAATTCTGGTACAATTAGTAGCACAATTAAGTGGAATTTTAAAATCCTATAGAGGACATATTTCCTGAGAAAAGTAGTCAAGTCTCTTTTCCTCAGGTCAAGAATCTCTTCACAAGATTTACCCTGAATGCATTTGGTAAGATAATTATTTTTAATATATAACTCTGTAGAAACAATATAAATGGGTACAATCTGTGTGGAGGAATATCTTGCATAGTTTGGTATCACTTCCAGTCCCATTACTTCCTCTTCAGCATTATTCCACGTGACCCAAATTTTAATACCGTGAGATTCAGTAGAAGTCCTAGCAGTGCTAATTTTACTGTCTTATTGCCTCTAAAGTGAATATTGCTTTAATTTCAAAAAGATTGACTTTTTCTCCTACTTAAAAATAGCCAATGGGGCAGTAAATGATGAAAATGGAACTAGGCAACCTCCTGAGGAGATCAGACTTAAGTTAGTGCAGAACCTTTTCTCCTGAACCATAGACCTTTCTTCAAAACCCACAGATCAGCCATTACTCAACCACTCTGAGATCTAGCAACACTGTACTTTTTTCTTTTTCTGTTCATTAAATTTGGAATATGTGGTTTAGCACAACAAACACAATTAAAATAATTTTATGCACTATGTCACTTTTGACTCTATGTTGCTGAAATATGGAACAAGTTCACTTTAAAAAATTCGACTTTTTTGTGAGAAAATGTGGCAGGGTGATAGGGGTGCAACAGAGGGGGGCAAATGCTGAAAAGAGGATTATAAACTGGACCAGCATTCTGAGGCGACCATGACATTAATTATCTAAAGCACTGTGATCACAGCACTGTGCCTAATTTAGTAAGTACTAAGGAAATTCTAGTGATTATCATATTATTATGTGGTATGAAAATATTTTGTTATTAATGAAGTATAGACTAGTGTTTGGCTTTTATTAAGTTGGTTTGCAAAGGCAGAAGATTATATTACTTTCTAGTAATTCCTGTAAACTTCCCCCATCACCCTAGCCCTAAGGAGAACATCCATTCTGGTAAAAATACATGGATGCCCACTAAACATCTATTCCATTTCCTGACTCAGTTTCATACATTTGAATAAATTTTTTTTGGTATCATTTCTCTTCCATCAGGGCTTTCACAAATCCCCTCATTCTATGGACTTACCTTTAAGACCTGCTTTATCTGGCTGTGATTACTTGAAACTCCCCTTAGCCACTGCCCCTGCCCTTCTCAAATACCTCCTATTACTGCTCTGAACTTCTCACCTGTACCTGTCATTGACACAGATAATGACCATGACCCCATCCCTATCAGAGCTAAGCAGTGTTTATTAAATACCTCTTCATGTTGCCTGAAAATATATTTTAAAGTGCTTACTGACTGTATTACACGCAAACAAAAAGAAAACAGAACACAAATGAAATTGTTCTGGAAGGAAAAGTACACAGACAGACCAGAGAATACGCCATACAAGAGGACCAGGTGCCCTGAAAGAATTGTTTAGCTATTTTTCTTCAATTTTAAGGCTATTTGATGATTATACCTAGTATTTCTTTTACCTAATTCCAAGGTTATAAGTATAGAGAAGCATTTCCTTTCAAAAATTGCGTTTATAATTCTATTTACAAACGGTGTATCTATTCAGTGTAAAACAATGCAAATACAAAAAAGTACAAACAAATGAAATAAAAATAACCTCTAATTCCACTATCTAGAGATAATTCTTATCAACATTCTGGGGAGGTGCTTCCAGGTTTTTTTCTATGCATATATTCACACATTTATTTTACAAAACTGCAGTTATATTGTTAGATTTTCTCAGCTTGTTTTTAAATTTAGCACTACATCCCCATGTCATTAAATTCTGCTGAAATAAGATTTTTAATGGTTGCATAGTATTCCGTTGCTTGAATTCATTGTAATTTATTTTTGGATGATGAAGAAGTTTCCATTTATTCACTACTATAAACAATGCTTTAACAAACATCCTCGTACATAAATCTTTGGGTTTGTGTTTATTTTTATGATAAATTCCTGAAACGTAGGAGCACCTTTAGATCACCTTTTATTTCTTGAGCCAAAGACAGAAATCTTGCTTTAACAGGGAAAAAAGAAAGATTTTGACTCACTGATTTTCTCTTCTTTTCATGTGCACTCAGGACTTGATGAGTTGGTTTTACTGCTTCCAACTCAATTGCTTTGCCAAGTTTTCTGGAAATAGAACATGAAAGACACACAAGCCTAGTATTAGGATTTATATCTACTTTCCGAATTATTTTCTGGGGAAGTAAAATGGTGTGTTAGGCATTATCTAAAATGGTGTGTTGCATTATCAGTGCAAGTTTGCAGTGGAGTATTTGTAGCATACCCACTTTAAATATTTATGACTCCCTTTAGGGCTGGAGCAAGGCCAGCGTGTGGGTACTCACTGATGCAGGTCCGCTGCCGACCTCATGCCCTCCGAGACCCAGGCCCAGGCACTGACAACACAGCTGGAGGCAAAAACAAGGGAGCACAAGTGTGGGTGTCATTTTCCCAGGAGTCTGAGAAATAAAGCGTCATGTCTGAGCCATTGCATTCGGCAATTGCACTCATATCACTAATCCTATTTCAATTTCTCCATGGGATTAAATTCTGCCAACATATTTATTTGCACTATTGTCATTACATAAACTGCGTTTTTTTCCCATTTTTCATCCTGATTTCCACTTTTCATTTCATGTCTGTAGAAAATCAGGGAAATAAAGTAGCCAAGGGTGAGAAGCCACTTAGAACAGGCAGGAGAGAGCATGCTACCCTTAAAGACAACCTTTTCAGGCTCTTCATTTCACAGATGAATAAACGGAGGCTCAGAAAAGTTAAGTTATGGAGGACTCCAGAGCCCTGGTCATGTCCTGCGTGCTGCTCTTGGGGTTGGGGTCTAGGTCCTGTTCCCTGCTGGCCTTTAGGACAAACACTCAGATGTTCTACTGTCTTGTGAGTATATCTCAATTTAACAGAAGGATAACTCTGCCCCGACCCTAGCAGCACAAAGGGAGAATTAGGAAATATGACGCTATTTTCCTCCTACATATACCTGGCCTTCAAACAGGAAGCCCATTGTATCAATAAACCTCAGGGACAGAGCCAGTGTAGACTTTGATGGAAGGGAAGGGACAGATCGGTGCCCATACTGAGAGCAAGACGGTGCAGAGGTTTGCCTCCATGTGACTTAGGCCGCACCTGGCAGCCAGAGAATGGGAGAACTAGATCAAAGGCTGTCAGATTTTCTGTGTATCCAAAGCCCGGCACAAAACCAGGCACAAGAGAGTACCCACTGTATGCTTCCAATTATAGGAAAGTCCAGAAAAGACAAGACAATCTAGATTGAAAAAAAGCAGATCAGTGTTTCCTTGGGACTGTGTTGGGGGAAGGATTGTAGACAGGTATGAGGAGTCTTTTGGTGATGAAAATACGTATATTTTGATTTTGGTGGTGGATATATGGTGTATACATATGTCAAAATCAATCAAACCATATACTCAAAACGGGTGCGTCTTATTGCATGTAAACTAAATCTCAATAGAGTTGGGTTTTTTTTTAAAAAAAAAGAAGCCCAAGCACACTTTCAGGAAGAGAATCTGACATTTGCCCCTGGGAGGAGCTGGGTGGCAGAGCAGGAAGGAGAAGGCGTTGGCCTCAGAGGTTCTGTGTCTGAATCCACAAGCTCCCCTTTGTTTCCTGCATGACCTTGGAAGAATCACTTGATTTCACTGATCCTCACTTAACTGGTCTTTTAGAAGAGAAATAATTTGAGTTATTATACAAGTACCTAACAGATTTTGGTACAGATAAAAGTTCAGTTAATACTTATTATTAAATATTGTTGTACTAACCCTGGTTAACCAAGCATTCTGTTCATGCCAACTCCTTGGGAACACGATGCTGGATTCTAGGGTTGCCACACAATAAGACACACACCCCTACACCTACACCTCTCATCCTTTAGGAGGTAATCAAAACTAAAATCATAATGAACACTTAGGGAGCTTTGGCTCCAGCCAGGTATTAAAAACATTTCTTGTGTTATTTCATTTACTACTCACAGGAGTTATATGAGATGTCTTTTATTTCCATTTTAAATACACAATGAAAGGTAAAATAAATTGTCCTAATTTACCTACTTGGTAAGAGGTAGAGCCAGAATTTAAACATGGGTAGTCTAAATAAAGTCTATTTATACTCAACCACTGTGCTCTACTGGTTCCTTTGCAGGCTTCTAAAATACCATCCTAAAAATCAAGCTCAAAGTCAGAGCAATTTCAAAGCCATTATTTGCTGTTATGGATAATGCCTAGGGAGTAGGAATGTGGGCTCCAGAAGCCTTCCTTTTTTCTTTCCCTCTTTCTTTTACCATCAGAAGGGGTCTTTGCAATGGCACTGCCATTGGGTGGCATCTGCAAGCATTAGTCAAAAATCTTTGTAAGAAAATATCACTAATGGACCATTTTTAGAATACTAATACCTTTTTTCTCTCCCCGAAGAGAAGTAATTGACTTCATTCTCAACTGAATTGAAAAAAATGTGAACCAACATTTTTTCAGCATCTGATGTGCCAATATCTTTACATATATTACCTCGTTTAATATGCACCCCCCGATACACACACACACACACACACACACACACACACACACATACACACAATGGAGCACATCTTGTTACTCCACATAACAGAGGAGGAAATCAAGGAAGGCCAGGTTGCTTGCTGAAGGTCATAAATTTGAGATAAAGCAGGATTCACACTTCCTGATTTCAAGAGCTTCCGACTTAACAACACTGCTTCCCAAGTTAATATCCTCACCAAGGCCTTTTACGAATATGAGCTTAGGAGTCACAAAGACACAGGATGAACCCAGCTCTGAAATTCATTATCTGTGTGACCAGGCAAGGTTCTTAAACTCTCCAAGCCTCAAGTCCTTGTTTGTAAATAGGGATCATAAAAAGACTTCTCAGAGATTGTTGTGAGGATTAAATGTAGAGTATCTGGGCTTCCCTGGTGGCGCAGTGGTTGAGAGTCTGCCTGCCGATGCAGGGGACGCAGGTTCGTGCCCCGGTCCGGGAAGATCCCACATGCCGCGGAGCGGCTGGGCCCGTGAGCCACGGCCGCTGAGCCTGCGCGTCCGGAGCCTGTGCTCCGCAGCGGGAGAGGCCGCAACAGTGAGAGGCCCGCGTACCGCCAAAAAAAAAAAAAAAAAAAAAAAAAAAATGTAGAGTATCTATGAAAGCATTTAACACAGTGTCTGGCACACAGTAACAGCCCAAGAACTGGAAGCCATGCTTGACTCTCTGGACTTTCCACATTTATATGAGGAAGCTGGAATTGAACATATGTCTCTTTTTATTACTTTTAGGAGTGATTTTGCCTTATCTCTTCCATATACTTACTTTTTCTTTGTGCTCTGTAATGTTTTGCTGAGTTTGGTTGCCAGTTTCTGAAGTCCTTTGGCATAACTGATCTCCAAATTTGCCCTGTTAGCAAAGGGATAGTTGTTAGATAGGATACAACGGCTGGAAATCAAGCAAAACCACACACACACACACACACACACACACAGACACACAAATATATGAAGGAGGACTCAGGCTGATAATGCAATGAATAAAGAGATGATTTGTCTACTATAAGGATTCTCCTGTCCTAGGTGTAATCTTTAAGGATATCCAAGAGAATCCTACAAAAGGAGTGAAGTTTTTATTTAAACTTCTTGTTCGCTAGTGTTATGGGTTGAACTATATTCCCCCACAAAGGTGCTTAAGTCCTAACCCTGCTGTCTGTGAATGTGGCCTTATTTGGAAATAGGGTCTTTGCAAATAATCAAGTTCAGATGCAGTCACTAGGATTGGCTAGAACTCAGTATGGATGTGTCCTTATGAATGGGAGAAATTTGGGCACAGTCTCACACACACACACACACACACACACACACACACACACACAGAATGCTGTGTGAAGATGAAGGGGCAGAGATTGGGATAATGTATTATAAGTTAAGGGATGCCGAAGGTTAATCGTCAGCAGACCACCAGAAACTAGGAGAGAGACACGGAATAGATTCTCCCCCACAGCTCTCGGAAGGAACCAACCTAACCAAACACATTGATCTCAGACTTCCAGCCTCCAGGAATGTGAGAAAATACGTTTTTGTAGTTTAAGCTACAGTAAGAGACTGTGTAAGTTAAGTAACCCAGTCTGTAGTACCTTGTTATGGCAGTCCTAGCAAACTAATCCAGCTACTTTCCTACTTAATCCTGAGACACAAGCACCAACTAGCTCTAGATTATAACAGCTGGCAATACAATAATACATTATGATGGAATTAACCAAACAGTAACTTTCTAATGGGCCAGCACGAGATTTAGAAAATGAATTCCCATTACCTTCCATGCAGGACAAGACTCAGTAGGGAATCTGGGCATATCCTCCCAAAGAAAACTTGGTTCTTTGGATGGATTGAGTCACTCTTAGCTTAAGCTGATTTTTCCATGTCCTAATTTAAGCCCATCTATAGCTAAAATGAAGACACATTTTTATTCATTTCACTTTTCAATGAAAATAATAAAAATGTAGGATATTAAGTTCAATTTATGCTACTTTTTTCATCTTTATATGGACCAGAGAGTCTTTGTTGCATATTTTTCAGTCTTTTAATTCTACTTTTATTATAAAACATCATTAGAATTATTTGTGACTCCATTTCATTTGGGGAACAATCCCAGGACTCTCCAGTAATTAACTTAATCCTTGGATGTTTTTACACAGATTAGGCTCAGTGTTATAGACCAAAAAAGGAAAGACCTCTTTTATGAATGGAACCCAGAGATCATGGGCTATGGACCTATCGCTAAGATTCTCTTCATTTTTCCTCTTTAGTACAGCTGTGCTCAAAGTTATTTTTAGCACCTTTTAAAAGAAAGAAAACCATTGTAGGATGCATGTTAAGGCCTAAGTGCAGAAAATACCCATTTGGCATCAGGCCTTGGCCAAGTATAAGAAAAAGTTAGGGTAAATATTTTTAAATAATGAAGATGGTAAAGAAATATCTCATAGTGTTTTAAAAAAGATTTTTCTGCTCTAGGAATATGTGGTGATTGATGGAGAGAGAAAGTCCTGGTCAGCAGCAAGCTGGGAGAGACCGCCCCCCTCAATGAACTTGGATGCTCTAGAATCCCAAGAGAACGCTATGGCTCAGTAGGGTGGCTTTGGGCAACATTAAAATGAATTAATCAGACTTACCTCAATGAGGTTTATGATAATTAAAAATTAAATTTAAAAAATTTTTAATTAAAAAATTTTAATTAAATTAATAATTAAGTTTAATTTTTAAAAAATTAAAATTTTTTAATTTAAAAAAATTAAAATTAATTTAAAAAATGTGGTAATCACCCAAAACCAACAGGGGCTCAAAGACTGAAATGATTTTTATTGATTTGCACAACCCGAGCCCTGGCTCCCTCTCTGATTTCCCCTCCTACTAGTCATCCCCTTGTTCATTGCTTAGTGGCCAAATGTCATCCTGCTTTAGGGCCTTTGCACTTGCTGTGGCCTCTGCCGTGTATTCCTTCTGCTACATAACCCCATGGCATTCTTCTTCACGTCAACCCCAACAAGTCTTGTTCAAACATCACCACCTCAAAGCCTACCCTATTGAAAAGAGCATTCTTGTCACTATCTCCCTACAGCTTTATTTATGCCCTAGCATTTATCACTATCTTACATCACATCATTTTTTACTGTGCTTCTGTGAATACCCCTAGAGTGTAAGCTCCATAAGGGTAAAGATTTTGTGTTGCTCATTGCTATATCCCGAGGCCTAGAACAGTGCCTGCCATGTTATTGGTGCTCAGCATGTATTTCTTGAAAGAATGAATGAATGAATGGACTTCCCATCAGGTCTTGGTTAGAATTTTTAACCAGTCTCCACTACAAGTCTGTTCTCATTTCACCACTTTTGAAAACTTTAAACTGCTGAAGTATTTAAATTCAGTCCCACAAGTTTGAGGTGTGCTCAGCTCTGATGTCAGCGTACGTGGCTTTCTAGCACTTGAAATAGCTAGACTCATTAAACCCTCTCCTAATCCGTCTTTAACCAGCGGGTTCCTTAGGACTTTCCTTTCCAGCATTCCATTCTTGCTTAGAAGCAGCACATAGAACATTAAATATGATGATGCATTTGTCGTGCTCAGCTGGTGCTGGGCACCAAAAATTTCTTAATAAATATTAATTTTTCTAATGTTATTATGGTATGTATCCAAAAGGATCTCTAAACATTCAGAAATACACAGAGATGGGGAGAAGTGGGGGAAAGAATGCACATTTTTCTCATCCATCAGCTCTAGAACAATCCTGAATGGCTTCCCACAGGAAAGGGAATGCTGTCAGGCACAGCCTCTTCCTCAGAATTCAGTTTCACTTTTACCCTGTTCTTGCAGGTCCTACAAAATGGCTCAGAGGCTAAGCAGAAATAAAAAGGACAACGATGAGAGGGAAGTGTGGCATTCCCTTACATCGTTAACTTAATCTGATTCTAGAAAAAAGTTGGGCTTTGGTGTCAAGAAAGGGAGAGGGTCCTGCTCTCTTTGAATTGATGGGCTCTTGTTTTGAACCTGGCTTTATTCTTGAACCCCTGTATTTCTGCTGGCTTTCTCTTAAGTACAGTAGAAAACCAGCCTAAAGAGAGGCAATTACGAGAGGAGGGGGAGATGGTGAAAGAGTAAGACGCGGAGATCACCTTCCTCCCCACAGATACACCAGAAATACATCTACACGTGGAACAACTCCTACAGAACACCTACTGAATGCTGGCAGACCTCAGACCTCCCAAAAGGCAAGAAACTCCCCACGTACCTGGGTAGGGCAAAAGAAAAAAGAATAAACAGAGACAAAAGGATAGGGACGGGTCCTGCACCAGTGGGAGGGAGCCGTGAAGGAGGAAAAGTTTCCACACACTAGAAGCCCCTTCACGGGTGGAGACTGCGGGTGGCAGAGGGGGGAAGCTTCGGAGCCGCAGAGGGGGGAAGCTTCGGGGCCGCGGAGGAGAGCACAGCAACAGGGGTGCGGACGGCAAAGCGGAGAGATTCCCGCACAGAGGATCGGCGCCGACGGGCACTCACCAGCCCGAGAGGCTTGTCTGCTCACCTGCGGGGGCGGGCGGGGCTGGGAGCTGAGGCTCGTGCTTCAGAGGTCGGATTGCAGGGAGAGGACTGGGGTTGGCAGCGTGAACACAGCCAGAAGGAGTTAGTGCACCACAGCTAGCCGGGAGGGAGTCCGGGGAAAGTCCGGATCTGCCGAAGAGGCAAGAGACTTTTTCTTCCCTCTTTGCTTCCAGGTGCGCGAGGAGAGGGGATTAAGAGCGCTGCTTAAAGGAGCTCCAGAGACGGGCGCGAGCCGCGGCTAAAAGTGCGGACCCCAGAGACGGGCATGAGACGCTAAGGCTGCTGCTGCCGCCACCAAGAAGCCTGTGTGCGAACACAGGTCACCATCCCCACCCTCCTTCCTGGGAGCCTGTCCAGCCCGCCGCTGCCAGGGTCCCGGGATCCAAGGACAACTTCCCCGGGAGAACGCACGGCGCGCCTCAGGCTGGTGCAACG